>NW_028073935.1:5167693-5755310 GCF_014824575.4 Sturnira hondurensis | reverse complement strand
CATAAAATGGAGTAAAGACAGCCTTTTCAACAAATGGTGTTGGGAGAACTGGACAGCTACATGCAAAAAAATGAAACTTGAGCACCAACTTACACCATACACCAAAATAAATTCAAGGTGGATAAAAGACTTAAATATAAGCCGTGAAACCATTAAAGCCCTAGAGGAGAGCATTGGCAAGAAAATCTCAGATATTCCACGCAGCAATATTTTTACTGATACGTCCCCTAGAGCAAGGAACATAAAGGAAAGAATAAACAAATGGGATCTCATCAAAATTAAAAGCTTCTGCATGGCTAAGGAAAACAGTATCAAGATACAAAGAGAAGCAACAGCTTGGGAAAACATTTTTGCCAATGATAGCTCAGATAAGGGTTTAATCTCCAAAATATACAAAGAACTCATTCGGCTCCACTCAAAGAAGACAAGCAACCCAATCAAAAAATGGGCAGAGGACTTGAACAGACATTTCTCCAAGGAGGACATACAGAGGATCCAGAGACACATCAAAAGATGCTCGATATCACTAGCTATCAGAGAGATGCAAATTAAAACCACAATGAGATACCACTTTACACCAGTCAGATTGGCTATCATAAACAAAGAAACAAACAACAAGTGCTGGAGAGGTTGTGGGAAAAAGGGGACTCTAGTTCACTGTTGGTGGGATTGCAGACTGGTACAACCACTATGGAAAACAGTATGGAATTTTCTAAGAAAACTAAAAATGAACGTGCCTTTTGACCCAGCAATTCCACTCTTGGGAGTATATCCTAAGAACCTTGAAATACCAACCCAAAAGAACGTATGCACCCCGATGTTCATAGCAGCACAATTTACAATAGCCAAGAGTTGGAAGCAACCAAGATGCCCATAGGTAAATGACTGGGTTAAAAAGCTATGGTACGTTTACATAATGGAATTGTATGCTGCAGAAAGGAAGAAGGAACTCCTACCCTTTGCAACATCATGGATGGAACTGGAAAGCATTATGCTGAGCAAAATAAGCCAGGCGGTGAAAGACAAATACCATATGATCTCACCTTTAACAGGAATCTAAACAACAAAACAATCAAGCAAGCAAAATGTAACCAAAGACACTGAAATACAGAACATGCTGACAAAGTCCAGAGGGGAGAGGGGAGAGAATCATAGGGGAAAAGGAGAGGGACTCACATGAGTAAGTATAAAGGATATATGGACAATAATTAAGGTTGGGGGGGCAGAATTGGGAGGGAGGTGGAGAGTACTGGGGGGAGCAGGGCAGGGAATATAAAAGAGAAAACTGTACTTGAATAAGAATTAAATAAATTTAAAACTAAATAAATAAAATAAAATTTCTTAACTACAAAAAATAAAATAAAATTCGTTCAATGAATCTGTTGAAAGAAAAAGGAATGATGCCAAATAAGTGAACAAAGTAGAAAGTAGGACCTATAATATCTTGAGGCAGTTTTTGCCCTACAAGAGTTACCTCATTGATAATGTGTTCCTCATTTCCTCAAAGCAACACTTAGCCTTAACATTTAGAATGAACTGTAGAAAATGTCTCACACTTGCAGCATGTGAGCCAAGGCAGTTAGTGTTGAACCTCAGAACTGAGCTGGGTCTTTCAACAAATCACAAGTCACAAAACAGGATCAGGTTACCATTCTCTATATAGCTCCCCTGGAACTCTTCCAGGGTAGACATTTCCTCCTGTGATGCTGGCGCTTTGGCTCCTAGTTCCTTGCTTCTTATCTTCAAGAAGCAACAACCTTAAGTCCTACACTATGCTGTCATCCCCAGCGGCACCTATGTTTCTCTGTGTTGGGTAATAAACCATCTAGTCCTAACTTTCCACCTTTCCCCTAAACTATCTCAGCAGCTCCATAGAAGACTTGGTAGTACAGTGAGAATGGCCATACTTGAGTGCAAACATGAATTTTCCAGAGTATGGGAACTAACTTGTGCCTGGAAAAGCTGCTTTAGTACAAAGTCTTTTGGACTGGGAATGCAGCCTTGGGATATCTGGAAAGGCAGCGAGCTATTATGAATTTATTGGTCTTAAAAGTATATGAGCATGCTTTTTACTTTCATGGCAAATTCATGCTTTTCTCACACACTAAAGAGCAATAACATTTATGTATCCAACTTCTTCGCTAAGTGAGATATTCCATTTGATTAGCCCCTTTTAGATTATTGCATTGCTGTTCAGGCACTAAAAGATTTAATAATTTTTAACAAACACTTTAGATTGTATTACAAATTTGCCTGCCTTCTCTCTCTCTCTCTCTCTCTCTCTCTCTCTCTCTCTCTCTCTCTCCCTCTCTCTCTCTCTCTCTCTCTCTCTCTCTCTCTCTCTCTGTATTTTTCAAATTCAGTTGTCAGTTGTCTCCATATTCCCTGCACCACTTTCCCCCGCCCTACCTAGCACCACCTCCCAATGTCAATCTTTCCCACATTTGGCTTTCTCTTCCTTGACGAGACTTCCCTTTCTTCCCCCCCATTATTTCTTTCTCCATCCCCCTCTGTTTACTGTCAGTTTGATCTTTAATTCCATGTCCCCAGTTATATTTTTCTTGCTTGTTTGTTTTGTTCATTAGGTTCCAGTTAAAGGTGAGATCATATGGTATATGCCTTTCACTGCCTGGCTTATTTCACTTAGCATAGTGCTCTCCAGTTGCATCTATGCTGTCACAAAGGGTAGGAGCTCATTCTTTTTTTCTGCTGCATGGAATTCCATAGTATAAATGTACCATAGTTTTTGGATCCATTCATTTACTGATGGGCACTTAGGTTGCTTCCATAGCTTGGCTATTGTAAGTTGTAGTATTATGAACACTGGGGTGCATAGGTTCTTTTGGATTGGTGTTTCAGGGCTCTTAGGATATAATCCCAGCAGCGGAATTGATGAATCAAAAGGAAGTTCCAGCCCTGGCTGGCATAGCTCAGTGGATTGAGCACAGGCCTGTGAACCACAAGATCACAGTTCGATTCCCAGTCAGGTCACATGCCTGGGTTGCAGGTCAGTTCCCAGCTGGGGACTCATGAGAGGCAACCATACATTGATATTTCTCTCCTTCTCTCCTTCCCTCTAAAGATAAATTTTTAAAAAGGCAGTTCCATTTTTAGTTTTCTGAGGAAATTTCATACTGTTTCCATAGGGGTTGACCAGTTTGCATTCCTGCCAACAGTGCACTGGGGTATCTCCTTTTCAACACAACTTCTCCACACTTGTTTGTTGCTTTGTTTATGTTGGTCATTCAGACTGGTGTGAAGTGGTATCTCATTGTGGTTTTAATTTGCATCTCTCTGATGGCTAGTTATGCTAAGCATCCATTCATATGTCTCCAGACCCTATGTATGTCCTCCTTGGAGAAGTGTCTGTTCAAGTCCTTTGCCCATTTTCAATTGGGTTTCTTGTCTTCTTAGAGTGGAGTTGTGTGAGTTCTTTTTACATTTTGGAGAGCAAACCCTTTTCTGAGGTATCATTGACAAACCTGTTTTCCCATATAGTTGGTTCTTTTTTCATTTTAATGCTGTTTTCTTTGGCCATGCAGAAACTTTTTACTTTGATGAGATCCCATTTGTTTATGCTTTTTTTTTTATGTCCATTGCTCTAGGGGACACATCAGTGAGAATATTGCTCCATGGAATATCTGAGATTTTCCTGCCTATGTTATCCTCTAGGACTTTTATGGTATGATGACTTATATTTAAGTCTTTCATCCACTTTAAATTTATTTTTGTGTATGGTGTAATTTGGTTATCAAGTTTCATTTTTTTTTTTTGCATGTAGCTGTCTGGCTCTCCCAACACCATTTGTTGAAGAGGCTAATTTTACTCTATATTATGCCACTATCCCCTTTGTTTANCCATTGCTCTAGGGGACACATCAGTGAGAATATTGCTCCATGGAATATCTGAGATTTTCCTGCCTATGTTATCCTCTAGGACTTTTATGGTATCATGACTTATATTTAAGTCTTTCATCCACTTTAAATTTATTTTTGTGTATGGTGTAATTTGGTTATCAAGTTTCATTTTTTTTTTTTTTTGCATGTAGCTGTCTGGCTCTCCCAACACCATTTGTTGAAGAGGCTAATTTTACTCTATATTATGCCACTATCCCCTTTGTTTAATATTAATTGACCATAGAGACTTGGGTTTATTTCTGGGCTCTCTATTTTTTCCATTGGTCCATGTGTCTGTTCATATGCCAGTACCAGGTTGTTTTGATTACTGTGGCCTTGTAATACACTTTGATGTAAGGTATTATGATCCCTCCTACTTTGCTCTTCTTTTTCAAAATACCTTCAGGTATTGGGGTTGTTTATGGTTCCGTATAAATTTTTGAAGTGTTTGTTCTATATCTGTGAAATAAGGCATTGGTATTTTGATAGGTATTGCATTGGATCTATAAATTGCTTTGTGTAGTATGGACATTTTGATGATGTTAATTCTTCTGATCTATGAATACTGTACGTGTTTCTATTTATTTGTGTCTTCCTTAATTACTTTCTTCAGTGTTGTGTAATTTTCTGAGTACAGGTCTTTTTCCTCCTTGGTTAGGTTTATTCTTAATTATTTTATTTTTCTTGTTGCTATAGCCAATGGGATTTCTTCCCTGACTTCTGTTTCTGACATTTCATTGTTGCTGTATAAAAATGCCTTCAATTTCAGAATATTGACTTTGTATCCCACTGTTTTGCCAAATTCATTTATTAGGCCAAGCAGTTTTTTGTTGGAGTCTATAGGATTTTCTGTGTACACTACCATGTCATCTGCAAACAATGACAGTTTTGTTTTTTGTTTTCCAATTTGAATGCCTTTTATTTTATTTTCTTGTCTGATTGCTGTGGCTAGGACTTCCAATTGTATGTTGAATAGAAGTGGTGAAAGTCGACAACCTTGTTTTGTCCCTGATCTTAGTGGGACAGTTTTTAGATTTTCCTCATTGAGTATGATGTTGACTGTAGGTCTCTCATGTATGACTTTTATTATGTTGAGGAATGCTCCCTCTATTCCCACTTTGCTGAGTATTTTTGTCATAAATGAGTGCTGCACCTTATCAAATACTTTCTCTGCATCTATTGATATGACCATGTAATTTTTGTCTTTGCTTTAGTTTATGTGATGTATTACATTCATTGATTTGTGAATATTGTACCATCCTTGCATCCCTGGGATGAATCCCACATGGTCATGGTGTATGGTCCTTTTAATGTATTGCTGGTTTGGTTTGTCAATATTTTGTTGAGGATTTTAGTGTATATGTTCATCAGCAATATTGGCCTGAAGTTTTCTTTCTTTGTTTTGTCTCTATCTGGTTTTGGAATTAGGATGATGCTGGCTTCACAAAAATAGTTTGGGAATCTTCTGTCCTCTTGGATTTTTTTGAATAGTCTGTGAAGGATACAGGTTAGCTCTTCATTAAATGCTTTGTAGAATTCTCCTGTTAAACTGTCTGGTCCAGGGCTTTTGTGTGTTGGGAGTTTTTTGATTTCTACTTCAATTTTGTCAGCTCTTATTGGTCTGTTCAGGCTTTCTGCTTCTTCATTCAGTTTTGGAAGACTATATTTTTCTAGAAATTTTGATTTCTAGATATATATTTTTGGTGAAATTTATCCATTTTCACCTAGGTTTTCAAGTTTCTTGGCATGTAGTTCTTCATAGTAATTTCTTACAATCCTTTGTATTTCTGTAGTATCAGTTATGATCTCTCCTTTCATTTCTGATTTATTTATGTTTATACTTGTTTATGTTTATTTATATTTGTGTTTATTTAGCTCCTCTCACTTTTTGGTTGATGAGTCTGCTTAAAGGCTTGTTGATTTTTGTTTATCTTTTCGAAGCAACAGCTCCTGGATTTATTGATCATTAGAATGGTGCTTTTAGTCTCTATGTTGTTTAATTCTATTCTAATATATTTCTTTTCGTTACTTGCTCTGGGCTATCTTTGTTGTTTTTCCTCCAGTTCTTGTACATGTAGGGTCAGATTGTTTATTTGAAATGTTTTTGTTTTGTTTTGTTTTTTTTTAGATAGGCCTGAATCACTATGAACTTCCCTCTCAGAACTGCCTTTGCTGTGTTCCATAAATTTTGGATTGTTGTGAGTTTATTTTCATTTGTTTCCAGAAACATTTTCATTTCTTCCTTGGTCTCATTTTTGACCCATTCATTGTCTAACAGCATGCTAATCAATCTCAATGAGTTTGAGTGTTTATAAGGTTTTTTCTTGAGGTTGGTTTCTAGTTTCAGTCCCTTGTGGTCAGAGAAAGTGCTTGATATGATTTCAATTTTCTTGAATTTGTTGAGGCTTGTTTTGCATCCTATCATGTGATCTATATTTGAAAATGTTTTATGTGCACTGGAAAAGAATGCGTATTTTGCTTCTTTGGGATGAAAGGCTCTCTCTATGTATATATCAGTTAAGGTCATTTGATCTAGGACATTGTTCAATGACAGAGTATCTTTCTTGATGTTTTGTTTGAAAGATCTATTAATTTTTGACAGTGGGATATTA
Source organism: Sturnira hondurensis (assembly GCF_014824575.4). NCBI lineage: Eukaryota > Metazoa > Chordata > Mammalia > Chiroptera > Phyllostomidae > Sturnira > Sturnira hondurensis. The sequence continues at coordinate 5,748,802 of NW_028073935.1, read as the reverse complement.
AAATCCCCTACTATAATTGTGTTTCTGTCAATATCTTTCTTGAAGTCATCCAAGATTTTTAAAATGTATTCAGGTGCTCCTATGTTGGGTGCATATATATTTACAATGTTTATGCCTTATTCATGGATTCTCTCCTTGAGTATTATGAAGTGACCTTTTGGGTATCTTTATCTTGTTTTTTTTTTTTTTGAAGTCTATTTTGTCTGATATGAGCATTGCTACCCCGGCTTTTTTCCCTGTTCATTTGCTTGGAATATTTTTTTCCAGCCTTTCATTTTCAGTGTGTGTAGGTCTTTTATTCTGAAGTGGATTTCCTGTAGGCAGCATATGTATAGGTCATGCTTTCTTATCCATTCATCTATTCTATGTCTTTTGATTGGAGCATTTAATCCATTTACATTTAAGTTTATTATTGATAGGTACTTATTCATTGACATTTTTTCAACCCATGTTCCTCTCTCTCTCACACTTTTTTCTTTCTTTTAAAAAAGCAGTCCCTTTAGCATCTCTTGCAGAGCTGGTTTGGTGGAGGTGTATTCTTGGAAGCTTTCTTTCTTTTCTGGGTAGCTTCTTATTTGGTCTTCCATTTTAATTGAGAGCCTTGCTGGATAAAGTAGCCTTGGTTGCAGGCCTCTTGTTTTCATTACTTGGAATATTTCTTGCCATTGTCTTTTGGCTTGGAGCGCTTCCATTGGAAAGTTCACTGCTAGTCTTATTGGGGCTCCCTTGTATGTTACTTCTTGTTTCTCCCTTGCTGCCTTTAAGATTATCTCCTTTTCTTGAAATGTTGCCATTTTAATTATGTGTCTTGAAGGTAGTATCTTCAGGTTCCTCTTGATTGGGACCCTTGTGTTTCCTGGATTTGTGTGACTTTTTCTCCCATCAAATTAGGAAAGTTTTTCATCATTACTTTTTCAAACAGGTTTTCTGTTCCTTTCTCTTCTTCTCCTTCTGGTATCCTTATTATATGAATAATATTATCTCTCATATTGTCTTGTGGCTCCCTTACCACCTCTTCATTTCCTCTTTTCCTTTTCTTGCTCTGTCTGAGCATTTTTCTACCTTTTCCTTCAGCTTCCTGATTTGATCCTCTGCTTCATCCAGCCTGCTTGTAATTCTTTCTAATTTGTATTTTCAATTTTTGAGATTTTATTGTTCATTTCTTCCTGGTTTTGCTTATAATTTCCTTTTTCATGCTGATGTAGTTCTCACTCACTTCTTTGTAGTTGTCTGAGAAATCCATGAACATCTTATAACCAGTATACTTTTAGTCCTATATCTGATAGTTTGGTTACCTTCATTTCAATTTAGTTCTTTTCATGGGGAGTCTTCCATTTCTTCGGATTGCATGTTCTTTTTTGTCTCCCCACTTTATGTGACTCTTTTTGTTTGTTTCTGCACTTCCTGATGCTTTGCTTTGCTAGCTATCTTTGTAGCATGAATTTCTATGGTAGAAATTCTATGGCATTCAGTGGTGTGGTCTCTTTGATCTCCTTGTCTGGACACTGTAGGTTTGGCCTTTCTTCTGTTTGTGTGGGTTCTTGTGTTTTTACCTTTTGATGGTTCCTTTGTTGGTGGTTTCTCTCTTCCAGCAGGTATACTGATGTTCACAGCTCCCATCTATTCTTGTATATGATTAGGGCAAGGGGCAGGCAAAATGGATTAAGATGGGTGGAGAGTATTTATGGGATTTAAAGCACCAACAAGTAGAGAAGAGATAGGAGAGTCTTTAGATAAGTATAACATTAACTATGATATTTCACCCAACTAGCCACTTTTTATAAAGGGTCAAAGAGAGATAAAACTCTTGTTAGAGGGGAGGATGCTTGTGAGCTGAATTCAGAAAAGAGAGCACTTGTGCAAGTTTTAGATGATGAGATATAGTGACAGTAAAGGATAGAAAATAGGTGTAGTATGAGAAAGAATAGAGTGGACCACAACAATAATAATGCTCAGGATTAAAGTGAAGTGGGCTAAGATCAGGGATATTTTCAGTGTAGTATGTACAAGTGTGTGGAACAACAATTATTTACAATAGCACTTGAATAATGATAATACGACAAGAAATACATGATTTGGATAACCAGAATAGAAAGTACCCAGTCAAGAGCTGTGTGTTTTGTGACACAGGTGAAGCAAAAGAAGGAAAATCAAAATACAATAAAGAGGGAATAAGGGAAACCAGTCAAACAATGCAATTAAACAGAGAAATAAAATGAGGAAAACCAAACATAAAGAAGAGAAACAAAAAATACTAATAAAAGTGGTAAAAATAATTGGAAAATAATAATAATATACATAAAAAATAAAATGCCAACTCTATGGGATAGCAAAATGACATCTGTCCCAGTTTCTCAGTTTTGGGAGTTACCCTTGTGCTCCCCCTTTTGATCTGTTTCTGGACCCCTCACAACTCCATGTCTTATTGTCTCGATTGGGGGAAGAAAAAAAGGAAGGAAAAAGAGAAAAGAACAAAAAAGGAAAATAATAATAATCCTCCTGTTGATTTTAAACCTATCCAGTGAGTTCTTCTGGTCTTCCTAGATGCCACAGGAAGAGGGAAGGCTGGGCTGTGATTTTCTTCCTTCCTATGGTCTTGAGAGGATGGGGACCAAGTCTGGGCAGCAATATTCACAGTTTTTCAGCCCAGGTCCTCTGTGAGCTGCCAAGCTCAAATCAGTCACTCAGTAATTGGGTGCAGAGTGTGAGTCAATCTCAGGCGTGGTGTTTCACTCAGCCCCTCAGTGTCTGGCACGCAGCATGAGACAAGCTTGGGTGAGTGGATCCACTTCACCACTCAGTCTCTGGGTGTGTGCAGCTCAAATCACCCTCAGGGCAAGCCAGACACTGCTTGAGAGTTCCTTACAAAGCAACTGTCCAATGTTCTTAACAAGCACATGGTTTTTCACATAGCCCAACTTTCCAACCAGTCCAGAAACTATCCGAGTCAGAGTCTGACATGGCCCAACTCCTCCCTTCTGCAGGTGTCACCTGGCACCTCAATTTCTCTGGTGCTGGTGTCCACAGTCCCAGTGGATGTGTACCACATCTGCATATCTCACACTTCATCTCCATTCCCTCCCCCACCCACCGCACCCACCCATCCATGCCCCCCCGCCCCCAGCGACTTCCAGCATCCATGTCTCTCCTGGTGCTGGGCTGCCTTCCCTGCTCTGGTAAGGGAGGGAGCTGATGATCTAACTCTCCTCACCATTTCTTGTGGCAGGCACTGGGCCAGGGGCCACAGCAGTCTTAGTCCCTGTGCTAGTCCCAGGGACCTTACTGTCCCAGTGCAGCCTCCTCACTATCTGGCTTTCAATGTTCCCTGCAATTTTTGGCCTCCAAACTTTGTATAAGCTGGGATTCTATTGGCTGTTCACTGTGTTCCTCAGAAAGTTGGCTAGGTGTTCCAGCTGGGCAGAAGGAGAACTGGGCTCTCCCAGCTCATCTCTCAACATTCTTAATAAAATAATTTATATTTCATTGTTGGTATACAAAAATGCCTTTGATTTCTGAATATTGACTCTGTATTCTGCTGTTCTGATAAATTCATTTATTAGGTCAAGTAGTTTTTTGGTGGAGCTTATAGAGATTTCTATGTACACTATCATGTCATCTGTAATCAATGAAAATTTTACTTCTTCATTTCCAATTGGGATGCCTTTTTTTTCTTTTTATTGTCTGATTACTGTGGCTAGGACTTCCAATAGTATGTTGAATAAAAGTGGTGAAAGTGGACAAACTTGCTTTGTTCCTGATCTTAGCAGGGGAGCTTTTAGTGTTTGTCCATTGAGTGTAATATTTGCTGTAGGTTTATGTGCACTTGTACATAGCTTTTAGTACGTTGAGGTGTGCTTCCTGTATTTCCACTTTTCTGAGTGTTTTTATCATAAATGAGTGTTGTACCTCATCAAATGCTTTTCCGGTATCTATTTATATGATCATGTGATTTTTGTCTTTCATTTTCTTTATGTGGTGTATTACATTTATTTATTTCCAAATATTGTACCTTCCCACATCCCTGCAATGAATCCCACTTTGCCAGGGTGTGTGATCTTTTTAATATGTTGCTGGATCCAGTTTGCCAATATTTTGTTGAGGATTTTAGCATTTATGTTCCTCAGCACTATTGGTCTGCAGTTTTCTCTTTGTTGTGTCTTTTCTTGGTTTTGGAATTACGGTAATACTGGCCTCATAAAAAGAGTTTGGGAGTCTTCCTTCTTCTTGAATTTTTTGGAATAGTTTGAGAAGGATAGTAATTAGCTATTCTCTAAATATTTGGTAAAATTCATGTGTGAAGCCATCTGTTTCAAGGCTTTTGTCTGCTAGTATTTTTTTATTACTGCTTCTATCTCACTAGTTGTTGTCATTCTATTTAGGCTTTCTGATTCTTCTTGATTCAGTTTTGGAAGATTGTATGTTTCTAAAAATTTGCCCATTTCACCCAGGCTGTCCAATTTTTTGGCATATACTTGTTCATAGTAATTTCTTACAATCCTTTGTATTTCTGTGGAATTTCATATAATTTCTCCTCTTTCCTTACTGATTTTATTTATTTGAGTCTTCTCTTTTTTTTTTCTTGATAAGTGTTTGAAGGCTTGTTGATATTGTTTATCTTTTCAAAGAACCAGCTCCTGGAGTTGTTGATCCTTTGAATTGTTCTTTTAGTCTCTATGTCATTTAATTCTGCTCTGATCTTGATATATCCTTCCTTCTTCTTGCTTTGTATTGTGTTTTTTATTGTTCCTCTAGTTCTTATAGATGAAAGGATAGGTTATTTTTGAGTTTATCTATCTTTTTTAGATGGGCTGGTATTGCTATGAACTTTCCCCTCAGGACTGCCTTCCTAGTGTCCCATAGGTTTGGTGCAGTTGTGTGTTTATTTTTATTTGTTTTCAGGTACTTTTTGATGTATTCTTTGATCTCATTGTTAACCTATTCATTATTTGATAATATGTTATTCAGTCTCCATGAATTTGACTGATTTTGAGTTTTTTTCCTTGAAGTCAGTTTCTAGTTTCAAGCCATTGTGATATAAGATTCTTGATATTTCACTTCTCTTGAATTTGTTGAGGCTTGTTTTGTGTCCTACCATGTGGTCTGTCCTTGAAAATGTTCCATTTACATTTGAAAAGAATGTATATTTTGCTTCCTTAGCCAGATGGTTCTGTAAGTATCAGTTCAGTCCATTAGATCTTGAGTGTTTGGAAGATCTGTTCATTGTTGATAGTGGGGTGCTAAAATCCTCTACTATGAGTGTGTTGCTGTCAATAGCTTGAAGTCTTCCATGATTGTCCTCATATTTTTGGGTGCTCCTGTGTTGGGCACATATACATTTGCAAGGGTTATATCTTTCTTCTTGATGGATAATTACCTTAAGTATTATAAAGTGTCCTACTTTATTTCTTCTTATGGCCTTTATTTTTAAATCTATTTTGTCTGATATAAATATTGCTGCCAGAGGGGTTTTTTCATATCTGTTTGCTTGGAATATTTTTTCCATCTTTTCACTTTCAGTCTGTGGAGACCTTTTGCTGTGAGGTGGACCATATATGCACCATAGACACCATATATGCATGTCATGTTTTCTCATCCATTCAACTACCCTATTTCTTTTGATTGGAGCATTTAATTCATTTGCATTTGGTGCTTATTTGGTACAATACCATTTACATTAGGTATTGATAGGTACTTATTCATTGCCATTTTCTCCATTTGAAATTGTGTTCCTCTCTCTCTATATATATTTTTTCTTCATCTTCTTAAGTTATTCCCTTTAGCATGTCTTTCAATGCTGGTTTGGTGGAGGTGTATTCTTTTAGCCTACTTTTGTCTAGGAAACTTCATAGTTTACCTTTCATTTTAATTGAGAGACCTGCTGGGTAAAATAGTCTTAGTTGCAGGCATTTGCTTTTTCTTACTTGGAATATTTCTTGCCAATCCCTTCTGGCTTATAGTGTTTCTGTTGAGAAATCAGTTGCTAGCCTTATCAGAGCTCCCTGTATGTTATTAGCTATTTCTCCTTTGTTGCCTTTAAGATTCTCTGTTTGTCACCTTTAAGATTCTCTCTTTGTCTTTGAATTTTGCCATTTTAATTATGATGTGTCTTGCAGTGAGCATCTTTGGGTTCATCTTGATTAAGATCCTCTGTACTTCCATGGAAGCAGACCCCATGGAAGCAGACCCCCTGGACTTCCATGACATTTTCTCTTGTCAAGTTAGAGAAGTTTTCTCTCATTACTTTTTGAAACAGGTTTTCTGCCCCTTGCTTCTCTTCTTCTCCTTCTGGTATCCCTGTTATATAGATATTATTATGTTTCATGTTGTCCTGCAACTCCCTTAAACCCTCTTTATTCTTTTTGAGTTTTTTTTTTCATACTGCTGCTCTGGAATTATTTTTCTACCTCCAGCTCACTGATTTGATCCTCTGTTTCATCTAATCTGCTTTTAATTTCTTATAATGTGTTCTTAATTTCAGATACTGTATTTCTCATTTCCTCTGGGCTCTTGTTGGTAGTTTCTGTGCCCTTTTTTATGCTGGTATAGTTCACAGTGAGTTCCTTGTAGCTTCCCTAGAGTTCTTTGTAGTTCTCACTGAGCTCCTTAAGCATCCTTATAACCATTATTTTGAACTCAATGTTGATACATTGCTTGCCTCAATTTTATTTAGCAGTCTTTCTGGGAATTCTTCCTTTCCTTTCAATTGGAGGTTGTTTCTTGGTCTCTCCATTTTAGTTGACTCTTCTTGTTTGTTTCTACATATTAGGTTGATCTGCTTTGATTCCCTGTCTTCATGCTGTGATCTTCTATGGTAGGAGACCTGTGGGACTCAGTGGTTCAGTTTCCTTGATCTCCTGAGCTTGATGCTCCTGGGCTGCCCTTTATGCCATTAATGTGGGCTCTCTGGATATAACTGGGTCTTGATTGTTGTTGGGTCATTCTTTGGTGGGCCCTTCCCTCTGGCTGGCTGAGAGTCAGTCTATCTACCACATCTTATACACTGTTGCACAGGTGCTGCTAGAACAGAACCAAACACCTCAGGAAACAAACTCACATTGGGAAAAATACCCCACACACAACCACACTATTGACAGAAAAATCCAATATTAATAAAGAGGTAAAGAGATTAAGATAATTATAAGAAATAAAAAATGAATATGAGATGACTAACTGCAAGAAAAGTGATATTGCAAAAGCTAAGGGAGGAACAATCATAAGAGTAGGGAATAGAGACAAGGCAAAGAAAGAAAGAAAAATTACATCTTAAATAAGAAAGTGGGGGGTGAGACAGAATGGAGTAATGGAAGGGAAGTATGTAATCTTAGATTTAAACAGACATTTACACACACACACACACACAGAATAAAATAACAAAATAAAAAATAATATATAAATAAAAAGAGGGCCAAATTGGAGAAAAAGATCCACCACAGCAATATCAACAACAAATGAGCTCTGATAAATATAGGTGGGATGGGCGTAAGAGGGAAAAAATAAAGAAAAGCTTAATAGATGTCTAAAATAAAGAGAAGTGATTTTGAGAGTATAGAGGGAGAAGCAATACTAAGAGTGAGGAATGAAAACCAGACTAAGACAGGAAAATATGAAATTCTAAAATGAAAAAATAAAGGGCAGGAGGAAGGCAAATTAGAATAGGGGAGGGGGACAGTAAAATTAAAGATTTTAAATTAAAAAATAGTGATTATCTAGAAATAAGATTGAGAAATGCAAGAGCAACACCTAATCCACAACTAATGAGCAAAGGTTGATAAAAGTGGAGAGAGAATAAAGGTATTTTAAGAATGTTAAAAAGAATGTGAGATGACTAATGGCAAGTAAAAATTGTTTGAGAGCTGAAGAGGGGAGATAGAGTAGAAGTGCGGAAACAAGTCGTGGCAAGAGGGAAAATAGAATGCAAAACAAAAATAAGAGGGAGAAAGATAGTGAAATGGAGTAAGAAAAAGGAAGATAAAAAATATGAGATTTCAAATAATCTGTAATATATAACTATGACATATTAGACCCAAACTTCAAGGACAAGAAATGAGTGTTAAAAAGTTATGCAGAGGAGAAAATATCATCAGTCATGGAGATCACAGTGAAATTCATCTCAGTAGAATCTGGTGTTTACCACCATATTATCTTTCTGAATTTACCCCAGGTGATATCAGATGATGTCTCAGTCTGGCCCTAGGCTGCCTGTTCGAAGCTACAAGAAATTCTTCAGAAGGCTGTCTTCTTCAGATTTGGCTAAACCCCATTGTTCTGCACTGCCATCTTTTCATCAGTCCTGGGCCCAGGAGTGGTTCACTTAATGACCAGAGAGGACTGCCACTGGCTTCTCCACTTTCCTCCAGGGGACCTCTGGTGTGATTAAGTAGGTGGGTACTCCAGGTCACGCCTATGGGGCACTATTCAGTTTTCAGGGAAGATGGTGGAAGTGTGTCCCCATCCCCTCACCACACATCTTGTTCTGTCCACACTCTTTCCAATAATGTGTGGTTTCTGGTGGACCTGCTGATCACTTCTTGTCCAGTGATTTATTGACTTTAGAGAGAGAGAGAAAGGGAGAGAGAGAGAGATCGATCCATTGCTTCCTGTAGTCATTCTGATGGGGGATTTAGCCCACAACCTTGGTATGTGCTCTGACCAGAAATCAAACTTGTACCCTCTGGTGTATGGGACAGTACTCTGACCAGTTGAACCACATGGTCAGGATGAGTGTTTTTACTTTTAATATTCCATCAATACAATCCATGTTCATCTGTGCCTTAGGACTGACACTATTTCTTGCCCCTCTCCCAATGGCAAAAGGTCTGGATGTGACTCATAATTTTCCTACTCTATCATAGGAGATTCTTTCCAATCTCCTGCCCTTCCTTCCCCTCATCGGACCAAAGAGAATCTGGTGAAACTCTAAGGGGAAGAAGCTATGTGTGTACAAATCCTTATGTCAGTTGTGTGCTTCTTATACTAGCTCAAGTATGAATCAATGTGTTAAACATTTTTAGCTTTTACCTGCTCATGTTTTATCCAGCTTCTTTTCCTGCCATGTTTTACTGTTGGTGGGCAGGTACTCATATCCTGTCTATCCTTTAAAGGACCTACCTTCTCTTGGACTTGGAGCTATTTAGTTAACCTATGACCTTAGGTCTCTGATGGGTAGGTGTGTTGCAGCCTGTTGAGGCCTGGCATGTCCACTCTAGATTTGGACAGACAAAGGAAACCATGCAGAGCCTATGTAGGGATGCTTGACACGCCTTTATTCACAGGCGGGTGAGAAAGTCATTCATGCTGCAAGCTGCATGTGTCCAATGGGAAGTCCCTACCCCCTTAAATACTAGAGACAAACAAAGCTAGCAGAAAACCAAGATATTCTATTGTATAGAGTGATTCTGTGCATGCAAGGCCACTTCATGTTAAGAGAACTATTTATCATACCCAGTCCCAAGGCTATAAGAACACTACTTATCAGGCCCATTCAAGGTTATGCAAAACTGCTTCCTTTAGTTACCCAGACACCTAGGTGAGGAAGCCAGACTGCTACTGTTTACCCTACAGTAAAGTTATTAGTATATAGTTTACCTAGATTTTACTTGTTAGAGCAGGAATGATACTTCTTGTTTTCTATGTATCAGAACTCCTTATCTTTCTTCCTTATTGTGATTTCAATTAAAACATAATAAAAGAGAACTTTACTTATTAAGTTGGCATTACAAATGTATAGATTTTTTTCTGTTGCAATAAATGAAATGCATAGTGCTTTATCTTTATTATTCAAATGTATGTTAAAGTCATTATTCAACCAAGTGTATAACCACACAGATGCAAGAGACTTTTAGGAGGATTCACAGCCATATTTCGATTAGGTTGTCTCTCTGTTACAGTGCTTGGTTCTAAAGGGCTATCTGCTGATCCTAATTGGGGTTGTCAGAACTACCAAGTCACTGAAGATGATGTGAGTGATAAAATAAATTATTTCAAACTAAGGACTCATAAAACAATATTTGGAGCCACTTATTTAGTATACATAGGCATTTTTATCTTTACACATTTTGGTATTTCATAATTCACTTACTCATTATTTGTTGCCAATTTGAGATACTACTCTAGAAGGAGACATACCATATGACATGGATAATTTGCTCTACCAGTGGGTTTAAAAGTTGTCACCTTTTTCTAGCCCTTATGTTACTTTCTACTGCTAATAACATGACAAACAGGATGTTTAAGTACCTCACATCACCACATCTGTGTTAAGTTGGGGATCTTCAGATACATTCTGATCACATTTATTCCACACTTAGCACTTCTATCATCTTTGGGTCATATATTTGTTTTATTTTTGGTATTCAATCAACTCTTCCTGAAAGACTCTGTCTTATTCACCTTTCTCTGTTACCTTTCCATCTCCCAACATTTATTTCAGTACTTTATGCAAAGTTAAAACTTAATAACTGCTTAACAAATTACTGAAATAACATGCTTATAACTATGACCTAATCATGGTGTTATTACCTTGTCTCTTACAACAAATGCAGGAAAAATAATCATTTTTCAGAGCAACTGACATATTGTAATTTATGCTGTAAGATGCTTAACAAAATTTACATCATCATTGTGTAGCTTGGCTCTATATTTTCTAATTGCATAACTCAGAGATACCTGAAACTCACCCTGCTCAGATAGCAATCATCATTTTCCCACCAATGCTATTTTTCCTTCTGTGTTCTCAGACTTTGTGAATGACACCAGCATCCACGCAGTTTCCCAAGCTAGGAACCTGGTAGTAGTCCTTTGCCCTTCTCTCCTCCCCACTTTCTACATTGTTAGTCTTCAAGTTCAGTGCATCTTGCCCCTCCTGTTTCCCCAGTCAGTCCCATTCTCTCCATCCTCACTACCAATCTGTATGTAAGGCCCTTATTATTTTTCACCTGGCTTTCTGCAAAGGCCTTTTAACTTTTTCTCATCTTCAGTTTCACCTGCTAGAATATGACATCCTCCACAAAGCCCTCAAGGTGCTCATTCCAAAATCAAAATCAAAATTCTTCAAAAACTCTCTACGTTTTCTGAGGAGTCCAAACTTCCTGGCATGGCGTATGAAGACGTTCTTAATCTGGTCCTGCCTTCCTTCTCCTATCTTGCCTCTCCCACTTTGCACTCTATTCACTCACCTTGGTAAACACCTCATGACCTCCAGGGTGCGACAGTCTCTCTTACCAAGATGCCTTTGTGTCTGTAGCAACCTCTTTGAAACTGTCCTTTATCCAGGCTTTATTGTCTGACTGATGACTGAACCCTCAGGAATGCAACCTGTACTGGTGGCTTTTGAGTCAGGGAGCCCTGTGTTAAAGCCGGCTTAGCCATTTCATTACCTCTTTGAGCCTAATTTTCTTATTTGTAAATAGGGGAGAATATATCAACTTATTAACTAACTTGTTATTCCAGACTCAGTTCAAGAGTCACCTCCTCCAGGTACTCACCTTGATTTCTCAAAAGTAGATGTCTTTGAGGATTATTTTCTATTTACCTCCTCTCCCAGCCTGATCTAGTCCTACCTGCTTTGTCCTACAAGTGCCCTGGGAGACTAAACATACAAAACAATTGAGTTGAGCTCCTTGGCCAGCTTCCAGGTGGGTTTAGATTTTGAGAAGAGCAGTTGGAGATAAAGACCAGAGTATCTCTTTCCATAGCTTCCCTGATCAAATCAAGCTTCTGGCCATGGTGGTTTCTCTCTGTGTTAGTTTGCTAAGGCTGCTGCTGTAACAAAGCACCATGCACTGGGCCAACATCATCTATTATTTCTTTAAGCAACAAAAAGTATTATCTCATCATTCTGGCTGGAAATCCAAGACGGGGGTGTCAGCAAGGTTGGTTCTTCTCAGGACTTTTTCCTTGGATTGTAGGTGGGTGTTTCTCCATTTCCTCACAAGGTCTTTCCTCTGCGTGTCCTGTCTTCATCTCCTCCCAAAGACACCAGTGCAACCCTCATTTGGGTCCACCCCAATGAGCTCATTTTACCTGAATAATACTTCTAAAAGTCCTGAAGTCCAAACACAGTCATATTCTGAGGTACTGGGGGTTAGGACCGCAACATATGAATTTCAGGGGACACAATTCAGCCCATAACACTCCCCAACTACAGCTCCAGTCAGGTGGCCCACTGCCATGGCTTCAGCTTCTACTGGGGTCCAATCAACCTATTCTTCCCCTAGCCATTTCAGGCTTAGGGGTGACAACAGTTTCTCACCATAATCATCTCCTGCTGCCTCAACAGCTACTTTGGGTTTTCTCAATTATGGCACATCTTTCATGAGACAATTCCTCATTGCAATTACCCGAACTACCTTGTTGGATTCAGCTACCTGTTAAGACACTAATATAGTGCCTTCTCTCTGAGTTCCCTTAGCCACTTCCTTCTCCTGTCCCCAACACTTAGCATATGGTATGGCAACCATCTAACTCCCTGCCCATCTTCCCTATGGAACTACAAGTTCCTTGGGAATAAAACCATGCCTTTTTATTTTTGTATCTTGAAGGCCCAGGCTGGTATCTGGTGTATAATAGGTGTTCAATGTTTGTGATACAATTTAGTCATTGACTAATGCTCCCCCTGTTCCATGTTACCCTAAGCCCTCTGTCCATCTTACTCCTTTGGATGTAAGTACATTGCCTCTAGACTATGGTAATACCTCCTATCCATCTTCAGTGCTAACGACAGGTTAATTTTTCTAATAAATGATCCTCAGAGAGATGATGCACTCAAGGCCTTAACCTCCCTTCAATTTCTCAGGGTCTGTCTATGGCCCCACTCACTTTCCAATCTGGAACATACCTCTACTGCCAGCCTTCGTGTTGGTGGCAAAAACAGCATAAGGTCTTGATGGGTGGAGTCGGACCAGACCTCACTTCAGCAACCTCAGACCTTGAGTTGTGACTAAAAAAGAATTCAGAGCCAAGACTCAAACTATAAGTAAAAGTTTATTTAGAAAGTTACAGAGGTGAAAGAAGTGAGCTCTAGAAGAAACAGATTCAGGAAACAAGTTACAGAAGCAAAAGAAGGCAGGGCTTGAGCTTAGGGGAAAGAAAGGTAAAAGTGATGCACCTGGGGGAAAGAAAAGAGAGCCAGGAAACGTGCGAGCACACTCCAGAGAAGGAGAGCAGGTTGGGTCCTCCATCCTAAAAGCTTTTAATGGTGGGGATTTTAGGGGAGACCCCAGGGGAGGCTCTCAGTAAAATATTCATCAGTTTTCCAGGTGTGTCCTTTCAGGGATGTGGTCTCTACAGGTTGGTAGGTGCCAGGGCAGGGTGTCATCAATCAAGGCAGCTCGTCCAGATGTCAACCTTGCATAGCTGGTCTGGTTTTGCGGCTTTTCTGGGCTTGGAGCTGAAACACAACTGAGGTCTAGATGTTATCCCTAGAGGCTAATGCTTAAGGGAGTGGTTGTGCAAGGGCTTGTATGGGTGTCATATAAGGCCATTCTCCTGCCCCTTATTCCTCTTCTAAGGGGGTCTACCACATAACTAGCAACATGACAGGGAAGAAAAGGTCAGGGGAGACTCTGGACCACCTACCCAGCAATATGAAAGGTCAGGAGAAGATCCAAACTGCAGACCAGCCATATGAAAGAAAAGTCAGGGGGTTTAAACTGCATGACCAGTGATATGCTAGGGGAGGAAAGGTCAACCAGGGGTGAGGCCCTTGTTTTCCCAGTTTTGCCTGTTGTTAGGCACTTGAGGCTTTCTGTCCTGATGACATTCCATACCTGGCCTACTGTCCTGTTCTGCTCAGGCCTGCTTATCTACCATATTTGTGCCACTGCTCACACACCTCCCTCCACCTGAAGCAATCATTCCCTTCCTTGTCTTTGGTTGGAATCTCATCCAGCCTTCTCAAGGTGAATGTTCAATACATTAGTATATCATGATTACTGAGCAACCCAAATAAAAGCAGCCTGGAGTAGGAGCAGGGTTTAAAGCTGTGAAGGCTTTGAGCTGTCCTGAGGGTTGACCTCCTAGTTCTGAATAGTGGGAAGGTTGGAGTAATCAGAGGTGGGGCCTGGGTAATAAGGGTGGAACCTGGAACAGCAAATATTTTCTGATACAGCTTATCTGTGTAGTCCTAAGAAAATCATTTAATATTTTTGTGCCTCAGTTTGCCAAGTGGCTTAGATTAGAATCTTAAGAATGTTAAAGGTGCTTCAAGTTCTGCAGTTCAATTTTCTTCAGTATGTGCCGAATTCCATTTGCTGACTTAGCTCATTACCAGCCATTTATCTCTTGAGGCCAGGTTTTCCTCCAGAAGCAAGGGCAAAAAGGTTTTCCTTCACAAGGCAGAATATTTCCCAAACTTACGTGTATGTGTGTGTGTGTGCGTGTGTATATGTGGCTTTTATTTATTTGTAACTCCTCTGAAGTTCAAATCTTCCCTTGAAAATGGTACCTTTGAGAATCCCATAAAGGGCAAGGAGAGGGAATGGGGATGGTGGAAGGTAGGAAGCCACTAAAATTGGTTTTGGCTTATAAACAAGAGCACATGCTGGTATTGCCTTTATTAGGTCTGGGTAGAAGGTGCATGCATCATTCCATAAAACACAACACCTTTGGAAATGATACTTTAGGAACCAAGAGTTCTATAATGTGGTACTAAGACAGGGTAACCTTATATTCCTGGCTCTAAATAACCAAAATTGTATTTGAGACACATGATTTTATATTTTGAGAAGAAATTGCATACCAGAACTTCAAAAATAGGAGGATGCCTATTTTTACAGAAAAGAAGAGGCTGCTGAGGAGGTTGTAATAGTACCCTCCTCTACCTTCCCAAAGCAAGTTTTACATTCAGAGTATACCACGCTGCATGGAAAATATTTACGTATAAGTCCCTCTTTTCCATTGACTTATAATAGATGTGCATTAAGTGTGGGGTAGTTTTGTTTTTATTTTTGTATCCACAGCTTCTGGACAATGCCCAGAACATAACGGGATTTCAATAAATGTTAGTTAAATGAATTGTTAAAAGCCACCTGAATGTTTGCAGATGGAGAATATGCATGCCCAGGACCTTTGAGGCCATGTTACCTGGAGAGAAGAACTGAGCTAAGGGACAGTGGGCAGGCAGTCGATTCAAGACCAAAAAGCACTAATGTATTTAGACCCCCAAACGATCCATATTATGAAAATCTAACCACTTATCCATTTCTTTTGAAATAAGCATTTACTCTTTCTAGCATTGCCATCTCTTCAATTTAATATTATAAGAAAACTCTAGTAGGTGTGCATGGTTATTCTGAGATAGTTTCCAAAGAAAATATTCAAATAAAACCTAACGCAACTATGACTTATCTGGGGAGAGATCAAACTGTATTTTTCCCCAGAAAAAATACTGACTTTTCTTCTGCCAATATTTCCCTTCTGGAAGCTATCAATTTCCCACTACAACCCTTTAAGAGAGAATAGTTCCTACTTTGTGTACAATGCAGCAGAAAACTGTCTGGCCCTGCCCAGTAATGGGAGGCACGTGCTCCTTTTCAGCATTTCATTCATGGAACTATTTGTAATACAGAGGAAAATGTTAAAATAATAATTAAGTATTTTTCTCATTTAAAATTGATCTATATGTCCCCCAAATACACCATAGCTGTAGAGTAACCAGCTGTCCTGGACTGCTCAGGACTAAAAGGCCTCCCAGGGCACAGGACTTTCCATTTTAAAACTAGGGAAGTCCTGGGCAAACTGGGACAATTTGATCATCCCACATAAGAGATACTTTATACCAAGTCAGAGAATCAAATTGCTTCCTCTTTTTATGTAATGATTAGATTATTTGTCGAATGTCTTATTTCTCTTAGAAATAAGATATTCTACAAAATTAAAAAGAATAGATAATGGCTGCTGCAAAGACTATATATTTCTTTGGGAAACAGGTAAAGAGGGCTAAGAAAGTATTATCTTATTCTGTGAAACAGTTACACTAAACTGAAAACTAGAAGAAAGAATGGTCTATTTTGAAGTGGTATTGCTGATCACTTGCTTAAACATTTTACTTTTGCAGCCCTACCTGTGATAGTCAGATATGTACTAATCCTGGCAACTGGAATCAACACTTACACCAACTCCCAAGTTCTAGAGTTGCTATTACTCAAGAGAAAAAGCACACATACGTTCATCCACAGCTTACATAAAATAACCACAGAGAGCTGCAGAGAGCTTCCTGCTTCATTTGCTTATTATAACTGCAACAAAAATAGTGAGATTTTAAAAGCAAAAGTTCATTTTAAACTGTACATATTTTACAAAGTATTCCAGTGAGGAAAGGTGTCCACCTATCACACTGTCTTATATTTCTATCTTTCTACCCATCTAATAGTGAGCACTATTGGGCTGCCAGACAAAACCTCCCCAAGCAAGAGGGGAATTGTCATTTAAGTCACCAGTTTTTCTGTGTGTAGAGACAGAGATCTTATGTCACCTTTAAGACAAGCTATGCCTTTGATAGAGAAAAAGCACCTTCATGGACCCTTTCATTATGAGAGGTAAAATAGCACCCCCTTGTTATTTTGGAGCAACATGGGGGAGAAACTGATGTCACTGCAAAGCCAAGTATAAATGTTTTTAGGTTGAGACATTGCTGTAGTCTGTCCAGTATGCAAGTAATGCGTCAGTGAACCATGGCAAACTTTGGCTCAGACTGTCTACCCATTTTTTAGGGTTTACTGGGTATATGAGATGTAAGACAATAATACTCCCTAACTTCCTATGAACCAAACATAATTTGTGCTGCAATTACTTATCCGCTCTGCAGTTGTTCCTCTGTTACTGTTTGTGCAAATCTGAAGAGCAGCTCTGTATAAAAAGGGCACCCAGGTGTGACTAAGATGGTAAAAAGCACAGGCCAACTGGCATTTAATGGGTGTCTTTCAATAACAAGTGGCTCTGGGTGAAATATCTTGTCTGAACAGGGGCAGGTGGCCTGCCGCAGACCAGTGGGGAAATACGAGTGCTGTGGCATGGGTGAGAAAGAAAATGGCCCTGGTCTGTTGTCTAGCCTAAACAGCACTTTATCTATGAGGGCGTTCTCATAATTCATGGGGTTTTAATAATCAATGATTAAGCAATATAATGATAAATATTGAAAAAAGTAGAACCCACCAGAGTGTTAAATAATGACACCATTACATCATATGAAATGGACTTTCCCTTTCATAAGTGAAATCTGTCTTGGGACATTCCATTCTCTGAGGAAACCCCCTTGTTGCTGCAGCCCCTTACCCAGACATTTTTTAATGTCTTCAGATCTAGTTCAATTTATTTTACAAAATAAGGTGAAAAACACACAAAACCAACCAATACAAAACCCTTCACTAGGGAGGAGCTCTAAAGGAACATTTAGAACATTTAGCCCTCAAAGGAGGGCTAACCTTGACCAATCACTTTTCAGAGCTGGGGCTTCCCTTGCCATTTTCCCTAGGTCTTTACTTCGGGGCCATCCCCCTGGCCCTTGCAGACATTTGAAGAAGCAGAAGTGCACCTCTAAAAAGAGCATCTGGCCACCAGGTGTGGTAAATTCAGAGAGATGAGATCCTCCAACCACGGATATTTTGGGACTATCCCACTCTACACCAGATTGCAGGCCAGGTGGTCACTTTGAATAAAGTTTTATAAAGCTCCGGAGAGCATGAACATGGTACTATATAGAAGGCAACCAGTAAGGGTTCATGAGTGTGTCTCTGTGTGTGCAGGTAAATTAGGGTAAGAAGGCAAGGCCGAAATTGTATCTATACCAGTACTGTCAGACCTAAATGAAAAAGATGATTATTCTACTTAGTCTAAAGAGATATTAGTTGTTTAGATTTGGGCAGCTGTTTTGAACTTGGATCATCAACCAAGAAAAAAAATTTTTAGACCATGAAAAGGACTTGTTTTTTTTTTTATCTCTGGTAGACATTTCTTGGCAGAGATAAGGAAGTACATAGGTTAAGTCAAACCATTCCAGATAAGGAAAATAACCAGAGTCAACCTACAAGATGGATTTTCATAAGCCAGGCACAGTTTCTTAACCAAAGACCAAAGAACAACATGATATCAAGGGCAGAGCTACAGAAAGTATCGGGCTCTCTCTCTCTCATCAGGGTACACTCCCTCAGTTTAAAAAACAAAGGACAATAGAACTTTGGTCACTCCTAGATGACAGAGCCATCCCACATGGAAAGTACTTTGCTGTAGAAAAGTAAAGGGGGGTAGATGCAGTGTTGAGGGAGTACCTGGCATATAAAAAAAGGATGGATTATTTGTGAACCTCACACTTGGATATATGAATGTTTCTTCACATTTTAGGAACTATTTTAGGTGCTGGATACTAAGACTGATAACAATTGGCCCTGCCATAACAAAGCTTACAATTTTGGGAACTAAGCATGCTGACAATGTCAGCATGTATACACATTAAGATGTATAGGCTATCAGTGTCACCTTCCACCCAATTTTTAGGAGCCAGGGATTTGTCTTATTTTTCTTTTGCCTGCTACTCTGCTATATTATCTGCCTAATAACTCCATTCCTCCCAAACTGACCTTGCCTCTGCCAACCCTCCCAGAAATTCTACATGCTGACATACTTTACTGACTCCCGAGTAAATGCCTGCTAGTATCTCTTTATTAACCTCCTTCCAGATTCTCCAACTCCCTCTCTCTGCCCTGCTAGCCTAGCTAGTTATCCATTCTTCTTGCTGTTTTTCTCTGACCCTACAGTCTTGTTTTCTGTGCTCTGAGATTTGAGCTCCCCAAACCTCTTAAGTATAAAGAGGAAACCGAGTTCATAATCAGAAGACTGCTTGCAGGGCTGGAAATCACTGGCCTTTTAAAGGTTGAGGGCACTGAGAAGCCCATTCCACATGGCCTGAAGCAGGCAACTGGGTACCCTCTTTCTGGACAGTTCTGGAGAAACAGAAGATGCTTTGTTCTTTTGCTTTGGTAGTTCTAGATGCCACTTTTTTTCTTCTTCCCACAATTCATTCGGTTCTAGCTTTCTTTTATTTTCACTCATGCTTTGGCTAGATTAGCTCTCTTCATTTTAACTTCTTGTTCTTAATTTGTGACCTGAGAATTCTGTAAAGAACTAACATTATCTATTAGTGTAGACATAACTGGTTATCAAGCAAAAAAAAAAAACAGAGAAAAAAAGAATGACACAGAAAAAAGAGAGATTTCATTTCTGTGGCACCATTGTATACGCAATAGTGGCAGGAGGTACATTTTGCTCTCCAGGAACTGGACATTTCTAGCTGTCATAACTGAGGGGGGCCACTGACAAATAGTAGCCATGGCCAGGCAAAGGATGGCCTCTCCCCCCCTCCCCACTCCCCCCCAAACATTATCCAGCCCAAAATGTCAGCAATGCTAAAGGTTGAGAATCTCTAAATCTCTGGATTACAGTATATTCAAAGGGCCAAGAAAGATTACATAACTACTTCTCACTTGCAGAAGTTTATCTCAATTCTCTGAAATTATTAGTAACACCCCTAATGATTTGGCTGACTCTAATGGTTAAGCTTCTGCTTGTGGGATTTCACACACTCCCACCTTAAAGTTCAAAGAATTGCTCACTAATCAGTTATCCTTAACCACATGTGTGGCTGGCCACCAGCTGGCCCACATTTCTCATTGGGTACACATGAAGGCTTAATTGTTTAGGAGTTGTTGCCAAAATTTGTGGGGTTGGATGTGCTGATAGACATAAAAATGGCAAGAAGGAAAGTGGAAGTAAAAAATCTTATATGGAGAGAAATTCCACTGGGCTTATCAATGCCTTACAAACTTTATGAGTGAGAGAATGCAAAAAGATTCTCCTTTAGATGGGAAGCATGCCAGCTTTGACTAGGAGTATCGTTCCTTCCTTCCTTCCTTTGCTTCCATCATCAGGAGCTATGAGAGCCAGGAAGCAAGGAAAGAGCTTGGAAACCGGCAGGTCACCTCTCTGGCCTGAAGGCTTCAGCTGTGAGGTTGTGCTCTGAAAAGAGAGGAAATAGGGACATGCTGCCAAATTGGATCAGACTTTCTCTTCTCTTTTTCAGTAATAGAAATGCAAGACTGACAAACTGATGGAAGGATGTGGAGTGAGGTCTAGGATAGGATGGAGGGAAATAGTCTTTTTTGTTTGTGTTTCAATAAAACTTTATTTACAAAAACCAAACCAGCTGGCCGTTGGGCTATAGTTTGTAAACTTCTGATATACTAAGCAGACAATGTACATTTTAGATATAAAGATGCAGATATTGTAGGTTAAAAGTAAAATATACCGTGCAAACATAAATCATCAGAAAGTGGAAGTGGCTAAACTAGTACTAGACAAACTAAATTGGGACAAGAAGAAAGACTTCTTTACCAAAAATAATGAGGAAATTTTACAATGATAAAAAGGACAATTTATCAAGGGAACATGCTGTCCTAAATGTGTATGTACCTAACAAAACTCTTAAAAACATATGCAGCAAAAGCATATATAGTTCAAAACAGAAATAGATAAATCCACCATTATAATGAGGTATTTCAACTTTCTTTTCTCAACAACTGTTAGAAAATGCAGACAGAAATCAGTAGGTAAACAAACCTGTTACAACTGTAAAATCCATTCTGTGAGGGAAATATTCCTTTCTGGATACCCTCCCCCTCCCCAACACACACAAAATAATAAATTTTAAAAACCTGCCTCTTCTGATATCTTATGTTAATGGTCTCTTCTTTTCTCATTTAACAAAAAATTATAAAATAAAATAAAATTGAGCAAGTAAAATCTAAAGTTGAGAATTTGAGCATGTGCATTTTATAGGGCCATATGGAAAGCAGGCCAGAGTGCCAGCTCTTATGTTAGATGATCACCATGGCAGGTTCTGAGCCTAGGAGAGCCTGTTAAGCAGATTATCTAAACTAGAGAAATATACTGAGGAGGACTGAAATAAGAGAAAGGACAAGTTCCAAATGAATGACAAAAGAAAATTTGGGTATGGATTTGTCATTCATGGGCAAGTACCATCTCATGAACTGGTTGTTTACTTGAAAGTTCAAATGGCTACTGGAAGCAACAACAGAGTGGAAGCACAATTAGAGTGGAAGGAAGTAGGAACAGTTCACTGATTGCTGCATAGGACTTTCAAAAGTTCATAGTCTAATGCTTATTTTAAAGAGAAAGAAAGTGGTTCAGAAAAGTTGATCATCATTGTGAGATTTAGGGAAAAAAAGTGAGTCTTGGCATTCCCCAGGCAGTCCACTAACAATGCTGTGTTGTCTACAAGCAGGAAGTCAGTCAAAAGGATAGTGAGGAGCAGAGGGGCAAGAGGTGGGCTGCAGGGGTTACTGGGAGGCAGGAGGGAGTAGAAGTGAAGGTGGTAGGAAAGGAATACTCCAGAATTAAAAGGCAGAAAGTGTGACCCCTGGTCTGGGTCCCATCCTACCTGCAGTAGGCAATTTTGGGTGTACTCTGAGTGGAGGCTTCCTATATGTGGGGATTTGGTACCTATTGTTTCACAAAAGATGTGGCATACAAGATAAAAAATGGCCAAGATGGAGTCTGCAAGTTCTTTCCAAAATGTCTGCATTTTCTCACTGCCGTTTTCTCAGCCCCCTGAAATTCATTAATTTATTCAACAAATATTTACTGCCCCCGCCCCCCCGCCGCCTGTGCCTCTACTGTCCCAGGCCACATGGTTATAGTAGAGAATAAGACAGAAAAACCCAGTTCCTTGAATAAGTCCAGAATAAGTCCAGTTCCTTTGGAGTTTGCTTTCTAGTGAAACAAATAAAAAGTAAGCAAATAAATATGATAATATCTGATCCTGTTACGTGCTACAAAGAAAATAATACAAGGTTAATATAATGACTGGATAATCAACTTTAGATTGGGT
The DNA here is from genome assembly GCF_014824575.4 of Sturnira hondurensis. Classification (NCBI taxonomy): domain Eukaryota; kingdom Metazoa; phylum Chordata; class Mammalia; order Chiroptera; family Phyllostomidae; genus Sturnira; species Sturnira hondurensis. The sequence continues at coordinate 5,726,904 of NW_028073935.1, read as the reverse complement.
GATGAAGAAAAGCCTCTTTGAGGAAATTACTTCGGTAATATGCAAAGAACTAAAGATTGAGATGCCTAGGTAGAAAGCAGAGTCCACACAAAGGCCCAACCAAGTGTGTGATCAAGCCTGATTATGACCAAGGAACACACAAAAAGCCAATGTAGCTGTAACTTTCAGTGAATAAGGAGGAGCAGATGAAATGAGCTCATGGGGGATGAGCTCAGCCCTATCAGACAGAGCACGTGTGTACTTACGATGCCCAGGGCATTCCTGACCATATAAAAATGAAACCGAGAAACCCTATCTCAAGAATTCTGTCCCCAAGGAAGAAGTTAAAAGTTTTAGTAAGGGTGACGGAATACTCAAAACAACTCTGCTACAGGTTACGAAAGTGTTCCACTCCAGAAAGAATTACAACGCAGACATTACTCTGTCGCTTAACAAGGGCAGGGGCTTTCCAAATCCAATTGTATGAACACACCCATACACCTACCAGAGCCAGTTTATAATGTAATAGGGACACACGAGGTGTCCAAAGCCACGGTGAGAGGTCTGAGATACGGCCATCTGCTCTCCCAGGGTAAGGAGGTAGGGTCATTTCAGAGATGAGTAACCGAGCCCACCTTTTCTCACCGCGTGTGCCTTCTCGGTCTTCGTGGGTGGGGGAGAGCCACAGGAATCCCCCGACCCGGGCCTAAATCCGCCCTATTTAGAAAAACCAGTCAGGGGAGCCGCGGTGATTAGCACCTGATTCACCAAGGCACTCAAGGCGGGCTGGCGACTGCTGGTAACAGCCCCCACCCCCAACCCCCACAAGTCGCCCCAGGGGAAAAGGTCTGCGGATGTTTTGGTGACTTGGACCTGACGGAGATAGCTGGTGACTCTCAACTTCTGGGTAGGGGCGAGGCCTGCGCACCCCCTGCGCTCCGCCCCCGCCCTCCCTGCTCCGGGACGCGCGTGCGCGCTCGATCGTCGCGGGGCGCCGCGATCTTAGGTCCGCGCCCCTTCCCGCCCCTCCCCGCCCGCGGGAGCCGGACTACAGGTCCCAGGGAGCCGACCGGGGAGGGGTGCGAGGGCCTCGCTCGGGGCTTACGCGGGCGAGGCGAGACGGTTTCCCGGCCGAGACGCCGCTGCTGTGCCCGGCCCAACCGGGAAGTCCAGGGCGGACGGGCGGAAAGCCCCAGAGTCCCTGCTGAGTCCTTGGAGCCAGCCCTGTCTCCCGGACTGCCCTGGTTATGGTGGTGGTGGTTGTTGTTGTTTATACTTAGGGCACGAAATTCCTCCCCAGCTCCTCCTCCTTCCCGCCCCACTGCTCCCGGTCCTCCTGCGGTAACGCCATTAGGGAGCCTGCGCCCTCATTGCCAAGGGTACTTGAGTTCGCATTCAGCCACCATGGGGAATGGGATGAACAAGGTAAAGTGTCATTCTTTAATCTGTGCTGTTTTTGCCTCCACTTTTCAGTCTTCCCTCCGGTAGTGTTTGCTTGTCAGAGCAAGCCCCGCCGTTTGCCCGGTCCTCGCTCGGCACCTGCCTCCCCGGTGTTGCGTCCCGGGGACTTGAACGTGGGGAGGGGGCGGTGCTCAGTGAGTCTGCATTTCCAGGCACCCCCCCGCCCCCACCGGGGCCCTGCTGGCTTCTGGGTGAGCAGCCCCCCCCCCACCTCACCCCCGAACCCCCCCCCACCCCCTCGCCCCGCCAGCCCTGCCCTTGGTGTTCTGCGGCTGACGACCAGCTTGCCCTTTAAAAGCGTTGGTAGTTCTGCCGACGCGTTGGCTAAGCGCTGAGCGCTGCGGTTTCTTTTTTTTCCTCCTCCCTTCACTCCCAGACTGGGCTCTGGAAGCGTCACCACCCCTGTCATTAGTAAACTGCAGTAGATAGGTGTCCTGTATTCTGTAACTTTCTTCTCTCCTCAGGGTTTTTGTTTGTTTGTTTTTACCTCCCTTGTATACAGATAAGACTTTCTTGTGGACAGAGAATTTGGCAGAGGCCTAAGTCTTGGGGTTGATGGGGTGAGGGCGGGACAGGTGAGACAACAGATTCTGAGCTGATTTATACTGGGTCATGTGGCTTCTGCAACAAGGCCAACCTGTTGGCTGCCTGCTTGTGCAGATTATGCCTTCTAGAAAATCCGTGCAGCTTTCTTTTATTTGTTCTGGCCCCCACCTTCAGCTCTGGTTTCTCCAGACGCCCACCCCCCAGGCTGTGGGATAGTCTTGTACCCTTCCTGCCACTGGAAGGTACCAGACGTCAGCTCTTGCAGTTAAGAGCTGCCTGGGAGTTGGCCGTGTATGTATTCATGGCAACTACAGGTTAAAGGATGTGTGATCTGACACTACTGGTTTAAAGGAAAGACATTAAAGCAAAAACTTTAAAGCCTTGACTTTAAAGACAAGTCCACGGGTCTTTAAAATGGTCCTGGAGCAGAGATTAGCTTCTGGTCTTCTGCTTCTCTTCCCCAATTAAATTCTACTCACCCACTTCTCCACATACATTCAGGTTTCATATTTGGTGGATGTAACCATATGGCTGTCTTTTTTGATTTACATCAGCACTGGGGTCAGTATTTTTTAATATATTTTATTGATTATGCCATTACAGTTGTCCCATTTTGATTTGGTTCTTTTAGCTGGAGTGTTAGATGGGGGGTAGGAAATGTTAGGTGACAAGGAAGAGTGGGGTAGAAGTAGTCCTATGTACACAGTTAACTCTTTTCTCCTGCCCACTTTGTAATTCTTGTGTTCTGCAGATCCAGTGTATGAAAGAACTATTGTGTGTTTTGGGCCTGCATATCTGGAGTTTTTGGTGACCACAATTGTATTCATTGTGTGTGGGTTGTTTTTGTTGGGGGGGAATGGATGGTGGGACACTGATGAAGTTTGGAAACAGACTGTTTGTGTTTTGAATAAATACTTGGCTTTATGTCCCCATTAGTACTGGGATTTGTCAGCACCACAAGTCTTCTGCTTCTTGAATTAAAACAGAACAATAAAGCTGCCTTCACAAGTTTGTGGGCCCTGTCTGTTTTCCCATTAACTGTGGTCAAACCTTAGCTATCCTTTGTTCTTTCTACAGTTTTTTCCACTTAAATTGTTTAGTCTCCAGCTCTTTCATCATTTAATTTGTTACATTTGTATTATAATTTAAAGAACATATTTCAAAATACAAATGATGGTCCAAGGGTTCAAAGTTAATTTCAGCGTTGTCAACAAAAGCAGTCCTATTCAAATCACAGTTTTACCTTTCAAAGAAAGTAATAACTTTCTTGATAATGTTATACAAACCATCTTGTATTGTAAATAGAACCACTATGTCCAATGTAGGAATGGAGAAACATACATACAGATAGATTTAGAGACATCCTTAATTCAACAGATGTTTACTGTGTACTTGCCGTCATAGTAAGGTGCTGTCATGGTCGAGGTGGTGGTGTTAGATATAATGGTAATGACACAAACTAAGGTCTTTCATAGAACGTTCGGTATAGACCGGTGATTGCCCAATAGAAATATGTGAGCCATATATTTAATTTAAATTTCTTTAGTAGCCACATTAAAAAAGTAAACAGAAACAGGTCAAGTTAATCATAGTAATATATTTTATTTGACTGAAATATATTCAGAATATTGTCATTTCAGCATGTAACCAATATATAAAACTATTCATACAATGGTTTATAGCTTTTTTGTACTAAGTCTTCAAAATCTGGTGTATATTTTATACTTAAATCATACCTCATTTGGAACTACCCACATTTTAAGTACTTAGCCACTGTGGCTAATGGCTACTGTATTACACAACATGGGTGTCTGTGTGTGTGTGTGTATGTGAGAGAGAGAGAGAGAGAGAGCACATGCACAAACACAAGGTGGGGAGGAGTAGAGGCTCCAGAGGATGAGATAAGCAATTTCAGAAGCCTGGGCTAAGTAGACATAATGAGAGAAAGTTAGAAGTGTCATTCAAGCCAGGCCAAGGATCTTTCTAGGATAAAGATGTCTAAGCTGAGATCAGAATGAATCACTCAGTTACAAGATTAGTTAGTGACAAAGTAGGTTGCTGAAAGCCAGAAATTAAAAGCCTTAACTAGGATTTGTCCATGTGTTACTGTTTGACTTGGTACTAGGCTTCATTGTTTCCCTATCTGTAAAAAAAGAGGTTGATATGCAGAATTAGTGGAATTATTATAAGGTTCTAACCATAGAAATACTTTTCTAAAAACATTTATAAGTAACATATAATAAATATTCTTAGAGCTAAAAACATAATTTTTAGTATGTGTGTCCTGAGGTTACTGGGGAAAAAATTTCTTTCCAATCTCAGTCAAGTTGGTCATCCTTGGCAAAGGAAAACATATACTGACTGCTTTCAGTATAGCAGTCTTTATTTACATTTCGTGCCTTCGTAGAGGGTCTTACCCAGTTGTTCCAATCTCTTGTGGAAGAACATCATGCCCATCTCAGGTTTACACAGTTTGTTAACACAAAATGTAAAGAAAAACAGCTTCTGTATCCTGACCAATTGAAGGTGACGAGAAAATACAGAAAGAGAACACAGCAGTTGTGTTCTATTATTTTTTGAGTCTCATATCGTATACCTGCAGTTTATAAAATCTAAGCCTCACTATAGTCCTAGGAAGTCATTCTGTCTTATCTTTTTTGTATAAGGTTCTACGGATTGGGAAATGGAGACTTAGATTAAATAATATGACTAAGGTCATGATGCTAAGAAGTGGCAGAACTGGATTTGGAATCCAGTTCCCACTAATTTCAAAGATTGTAGCAGTCTTTCCTTTGAGCTAGGATGCCAGTTCATCCCAAGTGAATTCTGAAGACACTTAAAAGTAACTTGAAAAACTCCCCAGAGTTACAAATTAGTTGCAAAATAGGAAAGCCACCTCCTCTCTTCATGTTTGACATTGATTAAGAGGAGGAAGGAAAGGCAGGCAACTAAAACGATCATTTCATTGCTTTTTGTGCGATTCCCAAATAGATTCTCTGAACTGGCCCAAATTATAATCGCTAATGAGCTTATTGTATGTCAGGAAATGTTCTGAGATTTTACCATGTAGAACTCATCTGATCCTCACCACAACCCTGTGAAGTGGGTACTGCTATTTGTATTCCCATTTTACAGAGGAGGTACACAGAGATTAAGAGACCAGCCCCAAATTACCCATTGGATAAGTGGCAGAGCCAGGACTCTAGGCCAGGTGATCTGGTTCATGACCATAATGCAGAGTGCCTCACTGTGCTAAGATCAGTCTAGTAAATGTCCCTAGGAGGACTAGGGTTAAACTAAATAGGCTGTTGCATGCCAATGTCATGTTTCTGTAGAGCCTTTGCAAACTCCTAATTGACTCAAAGTTCTCTCAAGTGTCTAAACCCCCAAGTCTTTTGGGGGGCCTGTAAAGAAAATTCCTGTCCTCATCATTTTATTAGTCTTAAGTACAGAATGCCTCATTAAAAAACAAAAATCTAGTCTTTCTAGCCAGCATTATGTTGGAGAAATCCACCCCAAATGCTTCCATGCGCATGTTTTTATCTTGATCAACTCTAACTAATGATCTAAATACAAGCTCAAGTATTACCATTCTAGGGTAGGATATAAGAACTGTCTGGCTCTGGTGTCTTTTCCCCCACTGACTGTCAGGATTGGTTCAATTCATCCAGTTCTCAGCTGTGCGATCTGGTGGCTTCTTCCTTTCTCATGGCTCTGTGTCCTCTGAAAGCATCCTTCCTGGTGGAAAAGGGTGCTGTCCTAGTATAAGCTTCCTTCCTATAAAGAAAGCTTACTCCTATACCTCACTCATGGTAATGGGGGGGCAAACACTTCACTTAGCGTATCACTTTTTCACGAGAGACCCATTACAATGAAAGGAAGAGGAGTGGAGGTACCAGAAAGCCTGACTTGGCATGTCTCTGCCATTCTGCTGCTTCACGCTGTGATCTTGAACAAGACATAGTGTTTCTGAGCTTCAGTTTATTTCCCTTGATTTATAGTGATGTTGGGTAATAATTATCTAGTCTCTTTATTTGCTCTAAAATGAGTATAATGATACCTCAGTTTCTACTCAAATTTTTGAGAGAAGCAATGAGAATTTATTAGAAGACATTTTGGAGAACTGTAAAGTACAAATCTGCACTTGGATTTGGTGCATCAATAGTTATAGTAGTGATGGCATCTGCCTTGGATATGGTTGACATCTATTTTAGAATGGCTCTTTTTCTCCTTAGGAAGATAAGGGAGTATAGTCACAAAAGGAGTATAGATCAAGGAGTGTATTCAGGGGAATATGCCCCTTATGTATAGTCCAGGGTTTCTCAGCTTCTGCAGCATTGTTCTTTGTTGTGGGGACTGTCAAGTACATTTTAGGAGTTTTAGCAATATCCCACGCCTCCACCCACTAGATGCCAGTAATCCCCCCACCACCATGTGACAACCAAAAATGTGTCCAGGTGTTATTACTGGATGTCCCCTGGAGGGCAAAATCATCCTCCATTGAGAGTTCTTGACTCAATCTCCTGAGGCCTGTGTGATCTGGAGCTGAATACATCTTAAAAGGAGGTAGAGGGCCTAAAAGATTGGGAAGCACTGTTTTGGTATGGTAAGGAGCTGGAAGTTCAGGCATCTTGGCCTACTAGATGTTGCTGTTTCCACATGGTGACACCTGACTTGGTTGCTTTCATAATTCACCCGGTTGTCCATTCACCCATTCATCAAATTGCATTATTGAACACCTGCTATTGTCCAGGCACTATGCTAGATCCTGTAGAGCAAAATAAGTGTGAAAGACAAGATCCTGCCACCTGAACTAGTCCCAGGCAGCTTACAGAGGAATCCCGTTGTGGGAGGCAAGTGTACTGTGGGTGCTGAGTGTACTGTGAGTGGCACACTGGTATAGTTGTGTCTGTGGGGCTGATGGTAGTTCCATTATGGTCGTCTCTCTGTTTCCTCTACACCACTTCCTGGATACTTTCTCTTTCAACATTGTAGTTTTATTTCATATTAAAGGAATAGATGCTTAAGGCATATGCATGTACATAAGACTATTCTCAGAATCACTCTTTTATAAGTCCAAACTGGTTAAGTCCATAAACAAATGGTGTTAAGAAAGTCTGTGACATTTAACCCTTCAAGAATCCACCAGAGTTCTTCCACTCACCCTGGCTTTAAAATTCAGAAAGTCCTTGCTGACTTAGGGAGAATCACACACCCTCCCAGTCCCATTACCTGTAGTGCTGCTTGATCAAGGATTGCCACCCTTGTATCTGTTTGGGTAGTGGTCCTAGATTCCACCGCATCCTGAAAAACTAACAGAACTGTTTAAAAAGTCAATTCAAAATATTTTCTGCCTAAGAAGCAGTATCCTTTTGTGCTTAAGAGTTTGTGTGTGTGTGTGTGTGTGTGTGTGTGTGTGTGGCTTAGGAGTTGATTTTATGCATTTTTGTATGACCAATGTCAATAAGGTATGGTTGTGAATAATACCCATATTATCCAAGAGGAGCCATCAACCATGGAAAATTTTTAGCATGGTCTCAAAGGATTACTGTAGAAGGAGTCTACCTTTTATCATCTATCTTAAGACATTCTTTTAACAGAAAACAAGCAGTGTTATCTTCCTTTAGTGATTATCTTTTCATGTGCTAGACTCAATGGTAGGATTTTGGGACACAGCAGGGCAGAAGACAGACATGGCCTCTGCTTCAAGGTCAATCAAAAATACCCAAATTAAATAATTTTAGATATGGATAAATGGGATGAAGAAAGTGAGACAGAGTGATGTGATAGAGTGTTAGGGACTTTAGAGGCTGGGAAAGACCTCCCTAGAAGCTGTCATCTCATGGGACACCTAAATGACAAGGAGCCACATAGGTGAACAACAAGGAAAGAACATCCTTTGTAGAGGGAAAGAGCAATTGTTTCTAAGTCCCAAAGATGGCTAGGATCAATTCTAAACTTAATCTTTTAGAGCCACAGAACATTTCCAAGTTGCATTTGTAAATTTTTTCTTTGATCTATCCTTCCTTCTTACCAGGTGAGCATGGTTTCACTCCTGCTGTGTTCTTGCTTCTGGACTGAATTCAGACTCCACGAACTGACACGTTATCCCAAATGAATACTCACCTCTTCCCTTGGCTCCTCTATGAGCCATCTCTCTCCTAGCAAATTATTTTGTTTCATTTCATTTTCTTTTTTTGTACTTAGGAATTACAAGCAACAATAATATGGGGGAAGTTAGGTCAATTTTTTTTGAGTTTCAAGTTTGAACTGCAAAGCTGATTAGTGTAGCAGTTTAAATTTCGTGAGCTTTTTATTCTCCTTGAAAAAAATGTAATTTTTCTCCCTGCCAATGGCCAATCCTCCAGCCTCCCTTAATCTTGTTATGTAATTTTATCTGGAAGAAACTACAGAAAATGAGATTGATAAATTTACTTTTTATTTCCAGCTTGTGAAGCTCTAGCTCACTCTTCTGGATTGGGAAATGGAGTTAAAACTTTACTGATACAACTTTGTCTTCTTCTATTGCTGTAAGATATTTTAGCTGCATACAAAATGTACACCTTAAATGATTTCTAGTGGGTTGGCTCCTTAATTTGAGTGAGTTCAGACCTCCGCCCTTGCCCACTCTCTGCCCCGGTGTCCCTTCAGGATGTTGCTCTCCTCCAGCCCCAGCCCCAGCCCCAGCCCCAGCCCCTAGCCTGGCATCGCTGACCTCACCTAGAAGTCTGTCTGGGCAGACAGGGACAAAGGTTGTTCTCGCAAGGGTCATTTAACTTTGGTTCATCTCCTTCCCTTGCTTCACCTCTTCTCACCCTATTCACATTGGTTATTTCTTCACTGTGAAACCATTTACTTAAGTACCCTACCAATCAAGTGAAAACCAGTTGAGCTTTCAGGAAGGATGACCACAAAATATGATAAATTGGAGCAGATAAATTGGACTTCTCATGGGCCATAGTCAGCCTGCACGTGTGTTTTATTTATCTATCACAGTACTGAAAGTTGTCTTAATGCAGTTGACATTCTTTGAAAACTAGGCTGTTTCCCATAAAACCTGGATGATGAAATTGGGGGGTCTGGTTGTGTCCTTGGATATGGCAAAGATTGGGCAAGGTGCTTGGCATAGGGCACAGGCCTTAGACATAAAAACCTCAATTCTTGAAGGTCTCACTTGCTGAGGTGTCAAATTTGAATGTTATCCTAATAGCTACTTGAAGCCCTAAGAAGCTTTTAATCTGAAATATCAACCAATCAACTTTGCATGTTGGAAGTAGGTTGAAGAATCCTTTGGACTTGTCAAGTCGAGGCAGGGAGATCTCTAGGAAGTTTTGCAGTAAATCCGAGGGGAAGGCCTGAGAAGCTGAAAAAAGGAACTGCTGCACGGTAGCTCCAAAAGCAGTGGAAGGAAGTGCTACATGAGGAATGGATGGAGTTCAGAGGAGGAGGACTCTCCTGTCAGAGTGACTTCTGATTAGTTCTTGGAGTGCTGTGGGGTGCTGCTTTCAGGGTGGGTAGGGCTTTGCTAGTCTGTGACTTGCCTGGTGGTTTGTGAAGCTCATTTGCATTTGTATATTTTTCTGGCTTGAAAGGCCTACATCAGGGTCTGTGGTCCCAACAACAGAACCCAAATGTGGCTGCTTTAGGTAGAATAGGTCAGAAGGCCTCTGTAGTAATTTGTTCACATTCCATCAGTTTTTAGTAAGACAAAGATGCTTGAAGAACTCCATGCCTGTGAAGAGCATTACTATGTGCTGCTTTCAGAGTTCTTGGTAGGAGTGAACAAAAATAAGGAGTGAGAAGCAGAGAGGGTGTAGAGAGGTGGTGCTAACATAAGGGTGTTGCCTAGGAACTGGGGGTCTGCAGGGGATGCTTGTGAAAAATACGGTTCCCAGTCCTCCTTTCAGATCTACTGAATCATACCAGTAGATCTGGAATGATACTACTGGAATGGAGGCTTGGGCTGGAGGCTTGTCCAGAAATTTGGATTTTTAACAGATTCTGGTGATTCTCATGGATAGTTTGGATTGAGAACCACTCCTTAGGAGAAGGAGACCCTTAGGAGCAGATGTATATTTTTAATTAACTTGCACATTTAGATAGTCCACTTGTTCATTTATCAACTCTGAATGATAATCATGAACTCGTTGTGGGCCAGGAGGTGTGTATGCGGCTGCGAGTGACAGGATGTGTTTGCTGCCCAGAGAGTTTTCCAGACCAGCAGAATGGACAGACCTTCACCTAGTAATGCCTCCATGACAGCATCACTACAAAGGGAGTACAGCAGATTATGGGCACCAAGGCAGGGATTCATTCCAGACTCAGGCATCAAGACAAGGCCTCCCTTGGGCATGAGGCAGAGCTGCCCAACAGTGGGAACAGTACAAAGGCCTCAGACAGCAGAGGGTGGGTTTGCTGGAGCTGTGAGAGAAGGTTGGGATGTGCAAGAGTATGTAGGGTGTTGGAGGGAGTATGTAGGATGTAGTAAGGAGAGGATTCATGGGACAAAAGGCTGGTGGGAGAGGTAGAGGGGATACTAGAGGCACTTGGATTTGTGGCTGGACTCAGGATGACAAAGAACAAGCACTTGAGGGGCCTGAAGTGAGGAAGGACACATGGGATCCATGAGGACCTGTTGGGGATCCTGGTCTTTTAAGTTCTATGAGTTCATGGACACCATCATGCTACAATCCATACATTATCAGGTCAGGCTTATTACTGGCTATGATCAGTCCAGAGCCTTGCAGACGAGTTAGGTGTGCTCACCATCTTGGAAGGTGCTGGAAGTGGATGTGGCAGGCGGCCTGCCTGAGCTATGTTCCTGCTACTCTGGTGAGGGCCCCACCTCTGTGTGCAAAACACTGTCACTTTCACATCTGTAACACTCATGTCTGGTCTATGTCTCTCCCCCAGATCCTGCCTGGTCTCTATATTGGCAACTTCAAAGGTGAGCTGGCTTTGTTTTGTTTCTGTGTTTTTGTATTATTGTGGTAAAATGCATATAATATAAAATATGTCATTTTAATTATTTTAAGTGTACAGTTCAGTGGCATTAACTACATTCACATTGCTAACTATACCACCATCCATCTCCACAACTTTTTCATCTTCCCCAGCTGAAAATTAGTACTTCTAATGCCCATTTACTACTAAGGATAATACCCATTAAACACTGCCTCTTCGTCATCACCCCCAGCTCCCAGAAACCACCACTCTACTTTCTGTCTCTATGAATATGACTACTCCAGGAACTTTATATAAGTGGAATCACACTGTATTGTCCTTTTGTGTCTGGCTGATTTTACTTGGCATAATGTCCTCCAGGTGCATCCATATTGTAACATGTGTCAGAATTGCCTTTTTAAGGCTGGATAATATTCCATTTTATGTATATACCACATTTTGTTTATTCATTCATCTGTTGATAGACATTTGGGTTGCTTACACCCGAAGGTAAGTTTGCTTTTTAAAAGATCATCAGCTTTAGCCTTCTCATACGTGATTGAGCCAAGGTGTGAACTCGGCTTATTCATAGTCTGGTCTGGACATGGCCACCACATGTGCTCAGCCTCCTTGTAGGGCCCTCATTCTCATTCCCCAACCCCTTAGCTAATGCTGACAGAGTGATGTAGACTGTGTAATTTCCAGCTTGACCTCTGATCTTCATTTTAATTCTGCATACTTATGGGAACTTGATCTAAACAAAATGGCTGAAAGATACACTTAGCAGCCATGTAATTTATTTATAATCTTTAATCACTTTTTTCTAGTTATTTTTAATAAATGTTCAGAAACTTGTTTGTTTTAGTCACCTGGAAAAATAAGAGGCAGATTTATCTTTGGCAGGTTATTCTCATTTTGTGATGACATTTTAAAAAAGATTTTATATATTTATTTTTAGAGAGAGGGGAGAGAAAGGAGAAAGACAGGGAGAGGTTTCGATGACTGGGAATCATACCTGTGACCCTTTGGTTCACAAGCCAGTGCTAAGTCCACTGAGCCACATCAGCCAGGGCTAATGACTTTCCTTTTGACACATTCCTCTGAAGCTTATTAAATATGTATTTATTGATTTGCCATCAGCTATTGACATTTTATTTTTAGTTTCTCTGTCTCAAAATGCTCTGTGATCGCAGAGGTGAGTAGAAACCCATGGAGCAAAGTGCATGGAGGCAGAGAGGTAAAGAGGGGCAGGTTCCCATGCTGTGTGATGCCTTGAGTGTATCTAACTTGAAAACACTGGTTCCTTAGCATGAAGACAGGATGTGCTGCAGGTAGGAAACATGTAGAAACAAGTCGACCATGTGGGGTCAAGAGAGCCAAACTTTATCATGAGTATCTGAAATGCAACTCCTCCCTCCCTGTACAAGCCAGAACATACTGTTGTCATTTTTCTGGTTGTTGTCTAAATTTGTGAGTTCAGACTCAAATTGATTATAAAAACAATCTTTATGATTTCTCTGCATAACATTTATTCCTGCTTTTTCCCTAGAAGGCCCTCCTCAGAGAGATTAAGCACAGGGAGCTGACAGCTAGGTGCCAATTGCTATGAGAACATGTTAAAAATAGTACTGCAGTTCCTAAATCAGTAAGTTTTGTAATTCTGAAAAAGCACCAAGTGCTTTGTGGCAGACAGCCCATTGGAGCTGGAATATATTAAAGAGCACATATCTTTAGAGATTTATTTGGTGAGTTTTTATTAACTACTTTCATGGGGAGTATCTTTGTATTTGAAACAGAGTTTAGGATAACTTCTTAGAAGTAAATTACTAGGTGAGGTATTCACAAATTTAAAAAAATTGTAATAAAGATCCAAGATGGCAGCAGAGTAGCTGGCAGCTCCACCACTTGCTCCTAGACCCAGACCAGAACTGAAGTCAAAACACAGAGTGGAGAGTGAGTGAAAGCATCTATGAGTGAGCCAGTATGCGGACCAGAGTGTGGGCTGTGTGTGGCAGCAGTCAAGAATTGGCCTGCCCTGTGTTACAGTATAGCTGGGAGGCTCTTTCCAGCGCCAGCTGGGAAAGATCCTGAGAGAAACTTTATCAAAAATCTCTCAGAGGTTCTGAAAGGTGGTGCCCAATCCGGTCCATAAGAGATGGTGTAATTTTCAGGGAGAGGGACCATGTGAAGAACTGGCACCTCAGGGACCAGTGCTATATAGTGTGGAGGCCACACAGAAACTGTTTTTGAAGGGGCCCCCACACTTGTGCACCAAGGCACAGCAGCTCTGCTAACCAAAAAAGCAGAGGAATAGAGTACACTGAAGGAATGGTAGAACCCAACCCAGTGTGGCTTGTGAGCAGAAGGCTGTTCAGAGAGGAGAATTTGGGCCAAACCTCCTTTGAGAGAGCAACAGGCTCGGGACTGGAAGGCAGGAGTAGAATGCCTGAGATTTGCTGCAGCCAGCCAGATTGCCTTACAGAAAGGCAAGCACGACCCCCACCTGCAGGATTACAAATCCTAGATCACTGAGTCCAGGATCAGGAGTTTCCTGCTGGGTAAATTACTGCAGGATAAAAAAAGAAAAGGCTCTGAAAGAACCCTTCACCAGATACTAAGAGCTGCAGATCCTTGGGTCTTGATCTACTAAACCCAGCAGAGCAGAGAGAAAACAGAGACTGGCACAACAAGGCACTATCTTTTCTCCTGCATAGCTGTTGGCAACATTCATTTCTTATCCTTCAAGTTTGGGCATAATATGGCACCAGGTTTTATATTATTGTTTATTTCAGATCCTATATTTTGCTCTTCTCTTCTACTCCGTTTTACCTTCTTTATTCCTCTTCTTATTTTTGTTTTAAATTCTATTTTCTCTCTTGCCACAACTTGTTTCTATCCCACAGGCTAACTATTTCTTCCCACTCTAGCCTCTCAAAACCATTTGTAATTGTCATTAGTCACCTCACATTCTTTTTTCAGTTCTTAAAATGCCCTTATTCTCTTTCCACTGTTATCAGTCTTTGCTCATTGGTTGTGGATAAGGTGGTTGTTGTTGCATTTCTTCAATCTTATTTCTAAATAGACATTATTTTTGAATTTCAATTATCAAATTTTATTGTTCCCTTCTCTTATTGCATTTTGCTTTTCTCCTGCCCGCTTTTTCATTTTAAATATTAATTTTCCCTATCTTAGCCTTGTTTTCATTCCACAATCTTAGTGTTCCTTCTCTCCCTATCTTCTCAAAATAACTTCTCTTTCCTCTAAGCATCTCATAAGCTCGCTCTCTTTTTTCCCTCTTATTCCCATCCCACCTATATAAATCTTAGCTCATTTGATGTTGATATTGCTGCAGTGGATCTTTCCAGTTATGTTCCTATTATTTTATGTGTGTGTATATTCTTTTTGTTGTTGTTTTCTCTCACTCAATACACACACACAGACACACATAGTTTCTGTTTAAACCTATTACTATGCTTCCCTTCTCTTACTCCATTCTGCCTCCCTTTCTTACTTTTTTATTTATGATGTAAATTTTATTTTCTTACTCTTTGCCTTGTCTCTATTCCCAACTCTTACTAGTGTTCCTCCCTTGACCCTTAAAAAATTACTTATGTTGCAATCATTTTGATTGCTTTTTCTAAAAAATTTTTTCTACCTCGTCATCCAGCTCACTGATTTCATCCTCTGCTTCAATTAACTTGCTTTTAATTCCTTGCTTTTAAACTCACTGTGAACTACACCAGCATGAAAGAGGACATAGAAACTATTCATAAGAGCCAAGAGGAAATGAAAAATACAATATCTGAAGTGAAGAACATGGTAGAAGGAATTAAAAGCAAGTTAATTGAAGCAGAGGATGAAATCAGTGAGCTGGATGACGAGGTAGAAAAAATTTTTTAGAAAAAGCAACAAAATGAAAAAGGACTCAAAAAATTAAGAGGGAATGAGGGAACTGCAGGACAACCTGAAATGTAATAATCTATGTAACAGGGATATCAGAAGGAAAAGAAGAGGAGGGGAAAAGGATAGAAAGCCTTTTTGAAAAAGTAATGAGAGAAAATGTCACCTAAGTCTAGGAAGCACAGAGAATCTCAATCAAGATGAACACAAAGAAGCCCACTCCAAGACACATTATAATTAAAATGACAAAATTCAAAGAATCTTAAAGGCAGCAAAAGAGAAATAGCTAGTAATATACAAGAGAGTTCTGGTAAGGCTAGCAACTTCTCAACAGAAACACTACAAGCCAGAAGGGACTGGCAAAAAATATTCCAAGTAGTGAAAAGTAAAAGACCTGCAACCAGGACTATTCTACCCATCAGGTCTCTCAATTAAAATGGAATGTGAACTAAGATGTTTCCCAGGCAAAAGAAGGCTAAAAGAACACACCTCCACCACACCAGCATTGAAAGACACACTAAAGGGAATAATTCAAGAAAATGAAGAAAATAGAGAGAGGGCAGAACACAAGTTCAAAGGGGAAAATGGCAATGAGTAAGTACCTGTCAATAACCTTAAATGTAAATGAGTTAAATGCTCCAATCAAAAAACATAGGGTAGCTCAATGGATAAGAAAACATGACCCACATATAGGCTGTTTACAAGAGATCCACCTCAGAACAAGAGATCTACACAGACTTAAAGCAAAGAGGGGGAAGATATATTCCAAGCAAGTGGACATGAAAAAATTGTTGGGGTAGCAATATTTATATCAGACAAAATAGATTTCTAAACAAAGGCAGAGGAAACTGCCTTTTATTTGTTCATTTCTAAACAAATGAAAAGAGACAGAGGAACATACTTCATCATACTTAAGGAGAGAATCTATCAAGAAGATATAACCATTGTAAACATACAAGCACCCAACATAGGAGCACCCAAATATATAAGGAAGATTATGGAGGACTTTAAGAAAGATATAGAGGGGCCCTGGCTGGTGTAGCTCAGTGGATTGAGCGCGAGCCTGTGAACCATACGATCACAGTTCAATTCCCAGTCAGGGCACATGCCTGGGTTGCAGGCCAGTTCCCAGCAGGGGACCCATGAGAGGCAACTATACATTGATATTTCTCTCCCTCTCTCCTTCCCTTTTCCTCTAAAGATAAATAAATAAAATCTTAAAAAAGGAAAGATATAGAGAGCAACACACTTATAGTAGGGGGCTTTAACATCCAACTGTCAAGAGTATTCAGACAAAGTATCAATAAGCATATTGTAGCACTGAATCAAATGAACTTAACTGATATATACAGGACCTTTCACCCCAAAGAAACAAAATAATACATTATTTTCAAATGCACATGGAACATTTTTAAAGGTAGACCACATGGTAGGACACAAAACAAGCCTCAACAAAGTCAAGAAAATTGAAATCATATCAAGCATTTTGGATCACATTGGCTTGAAACTAGAAACCATCCTCAAAGAAAAAAAATTACTCAATAAAATTCAAATTTATGGAAACTGAATAACATGCTGTTAAACTATGAATGGGTCATAATGAGATCAAAGAAAAATCAAGAAGATTCTGGAAATATATGAAAATGAACACACAACAGCCCAAAACCTATGGGACACAGTGAAGGCAGTCTTGAGAAGGAAGTTTACAGCAATATAGGCCTACCTAAAAAAAAAAAGAAACATAAGCCTACATCTACAAAAACTAAAACAACAACAAAGCCCAAAGCAAGTAGAAGGAAGGATATATCAAGATCAGAGCAGAATTAAATGAGATAGAGACTAAAAAACTTCAAAGGATCAAAAATCTAGGAACTGGTTCTTTGAAGAGATAAACAAATCAACAAGCCTTTAACTGGACTCCTGAAGAAAAAAAGAGAGTGGACCCAAATAAACAAGTGAGAAGAAATTACAACTGGTACCACAGAAATACAAAGGATTGTCAGAAATTACTACAACAAATATATGCCAAGACAACCTGTGTGAAATGAATAAATTTCTAGAAGCACAATAACCTTCCAAAACTGAATCAGGAAGAAGCAGAAACCCTAAACAGACTAACAGCGAATGAAATTGAAGGAGCAATCAGAAACTCCCAGCACACAAAAGCCCTGGACCAGATGGCTTCTCAGGTGAATTTTTCCAAACGCTTAGGGAAGTGCTAACTTCTGTCCTTCTCAAACTATTCCAAAAAATTCAAGAAGAGGGAAAACTCCCAAATTCTTTTAATGAGGCCAGGAAAGATACAACAAAGAAAGAAAACTACAGGCCAATATTGCTGATGAACATAGATGCTAAAATATTCAACAAAATATTTGCAATCTAGATCCAGTAGTGCATTAAAAAGATCATCATGGTCAAGTGGGATTCATTCCAGGAATGCAAGTATGTTACAGTATTCACCAATCAGCAAATGTAATACGCCACATAAACAAAATGAAAGTCAAAAATCACATGATTATTTCAATAAATGCTCAAAAAGCATTGATAAAGTACAGCACCCAGTTATGATGAAAAATATTCAGCAAAGTCAGGATAGAAGGAGCATATCTTAAAATAATAAAGGCCATATATGGGAAACCTGCCGCCAACGTCATACTCAACATGCCAAAACTAAAAGCTTTCCCTCTGAGATCAGGAATAAGGCAAGGGTATCCACTTTCACCACTTCTATGCAACATAGTACTGGAAGTTCTAGCCACAGTGATCAAACAAGAAAAAGAAGTTAAAGGCATCCAAACTGGAAAGGAGGAAGTACAACTGTCACTGTTTGCAGATGACATGATAGTGTACATAGAAAACCCTATAGGCTCAACCAAAAAACTACTAGACCTAATAAGTGAATTTGGCAAAACAGTGGGATACAAAGTCAATATTCAGAAATTGAAGGCCCTTTTGGACATAAAGAATGAAATATCAGGAACAGAAATTTGGAAAATTCTATTTATCATAGCAACAATAAAAATAAAGTACCTAGGAATAAACCTAACCAAGAAGGTAAAAGACCTGTACTCAGAAAACTACACAACACTAAAGAAATAAATGACGAAAGACACAAATAAATGGAATGATATACCGTGTTCATGGATTGGAAGAATTAATATCATCAAAATGTCCATACTACCCAAAGTAATGTATAGATTCAGTGCAATTTCTATTAAAATACCAATGACATATTTCACAGATATAGAACAAACATTTCAAAAATTTACATGGAACCATAAATGATCCCAAATACTCTCAGAAATCTTGAGAAAGAAGAACAAAGTAAAAGGGATTAAAATATCTGATATCGAGCTATATTACAAGGCCACTGTAATCAAAATAGTCTGGTACCAGCATAAGAACAGACACATAGATTGATGGGACAGAATAGAGAGTGCAGAAATAAACCCATGTCTCCGTGGTCAATCAATATTAAACAAAGGACACAGGAGCATAAAATGGAGTAAATATAGCCTCTTCTATAAATGGGGTTTGGAGATATGGGCGGGTATTTGCAAAAAAATGAAACTAGACCATCAACTTACACCATACACCAGAATAAACTCAAGGTGGATAAAAAACTTCAATATAAGTCATGATACCATACAAGTCCTAGAGGAAATCAGGTAAAAAGTTTTCAGGTATCCCACACAGCAACTTTTTTACCATTACATCTCCTAGGGTGAGGGATTTAAAGGAAAGAATAAGCAAATGGGAGTACATCAAATTAAAAAGCTTCTGCATGCTAATGAAAACATCAAAAAGATTAAAAGGGAACCAACCATATGGGAAAACATATTTGTCAATGACACTTAGGACAAGGATTTAATCTCCAAAATATATAAAGAACTCCTAGGACTCAACACCAGGAAGACAAAAAATCCAATTTAAAATGGGTAAAAGACCACTTCTCTAAGGAGGACATACAGAGGCCATAGACATATGAAAGAATGGACAACATCACCAGCCATCAGAGGGATGCAAGTTAAAACCATAATGGGATACCACCTCACACAGGTCAGAATGACCATTATTAACAAATCAACAAACAACAAGTACTGGTGAGGATGTAGAGAAAAGGGAGCCCTAGTACACTGTTGCTGGGAATGCAGACTGGTGCAGCCACTGTGGAAAACAGTGTGGAATCTCTTCAAAAAATGAAAAAATAGAACTGCCCTTTGATTCAGTGATTTCACTGCAGAGATTATACCCTCAGAATCCCGAAACACCCATTCAGTAGAACTACTGCCCCTCAATGTTCATAGCGGTGTTATTTACAATAGTCGGGTCCTGGAAACAGCTTAAGTACCCATCAGTAAATAGTGGATCAAAAAACTGTGGTACATTTACACAGTGGAATACTACACAGCAGAAAGAAAGAAGGAGCTCCTACCCTTTGCAACAGCATGGATGGAACTAGAGAGCATTATGCTAAGTGAAATAAGCCAGGTGGTGAAAGACAAATACCATATGACTCATCTATAAGCAGAACGTAATCAACAAAACCAACAAGCAAGCAAAATATAAACAGAAATAGTAAAATTAATAACAGACTGACAGTAGCCAGAGGGGAGGTGGAAGGGGATACTGAGGGGGTAAGGGGGAAGGGTTTTTAGGAACATGTATAAAGGACCCATGGACAAAACCAAAAGGAGGGTAGTATCAAGGGTGTGAAGTGGGGATGGCTGTGGTGGGGGGGAAATGTTGACAACTGTACATCAACAACCTTAAAAATATTTACACAATGTCGTAAACTTTGGTACATTTACACAATGGAGTACCACACAGCAGAAAGAAGAAACTCGTACCCTTTGAGACAGCATACATGGAACTGGAGACTACTCTAAGTGAAATAAGCCAGGTAGTGAAAGGCAAATACCATATAATCTCATCTATCACAGGAAACTAATGAACAAAACAAGTAAAATAGATCCATAGACATGAAAATAAGGAGCAAACTGACCAGAGGGGTGGGTTGAGGAGGATAATGGGGAAAGGAAGGGAAGATTCTAGTTAAGGAACACATATAAGGGACCCAGGGACATGGACAACAGGGTCGGAAATGACTGGGAGAGGGGGTGGGCAGGACAGGAGAGAACATGGGTGGAGGGACTGGCACAGCTGTAATTGAACTACAATAAAATAAAATAAAAATTGTAATATATATCAACCAAATTAAATACCATATTTTCAGACTATAAAATGCACTTTCCTCCATCCCCTCAATTTGTTTGTTAATGCTGCTGTTGAGTTCTGTTTACATTTACATTGGTGAAATATTATGTTATTTATGTTATTAAATATTTTACCACATTTTTTTGCTTCAATTTTTTTTCCTATTTTCTTCCTCTAAAACCTAGGTGAGTCTTATCATCCAAAAAATATGGTACTTCTACCAATAGTTTGTGAAATTTTATCCTTACACATAAAAGTTTACTTTCTCACAGAAGGGCATTGTGTACAACTTTAAGGAAATATTAAAACTTTTTTGTACTAAAATCTGTACCTATTTTCCAAATATTAAGTGACATGGGAATCCTTCACAGTTCTAGGATTCTTGCTTTGTGGATTTCACCCATTAGAGAGTTCTGCAGCAACCCACCCACACCTTTGTTCAGACAGTTGATGTTTTCTTGTTGTCTTCAGTTATCCTGACATTAGTGTGTGGTTGTATTTTATTCACAGATTAATTCACCAAGCATTTCTCAAATTCTTTCCAAGTGTGAGGCTTATCTCAAACAAAGGAATGAGAGTGCATTCACTACACAAAAAGCTGCAAGGAAGTGTGTTTTATATGGTTGCCTGTGAATTAACTCATTTGTTTAACAAACTTGTTGCAAATTCCCAGTGTGTAGGGCACTGTACTAGGAGTCTGATGTGGATAGTGTCCTGATCCTCAGTGGTTCAGAGTGAGTGGGGTGGTGTGGGGGATGATCAAACACAGAACAGGGCAGTAGAAAGAAGCTGTGGGGATGCTGGTCTTGGAATTTAGTTACGCCGTAGCCCACAAGCCAAATGTTTGCCCTCGATACTTTAAGCAGCCTGTAGACGTGAGGGGATGGGAACATCAGCCCTGGAACTGTCCTGAGGGCTGAGGAGGAAAGAGCAGCTGAAATACTCACTTCATGCCTGGAACACTGTAGTTAGGGTAGGCTCAGGCCTTCCTCACCTTCTCTGTCTGTGAAATGGGAACCATACACCTGCTTTAGGCTATTGTGGAAAGAGATAGATGCTCATAAAACACCCACTCCATGCCAGGTGTGCAGTAGGCACTGAGCAGCATTAATCAGAAGCAAGTATGGAAACCCAAGGTGAAAGGATCATGGCTTCTCCTGTAGAGTGAATCCAGCTGTCATCTGTGCTTTAGTATGATGTCTCATTTAGTCATTTTGTTTTCTTTTTAAATTACAAATAATACATGCTTACTGTAACACAACCACCAATATTGAAATATGTAAAGAAAAATTAAGGGAATTTTTTTCTTTTTACTCTTGAAAAGATCTTTATTTTTCAGAGTGCAGATTGGCAGGGCTCCTCAAACCTTGGTTTTAGTGGTCATGGTCTCCTCCATCCAGCTGAGTAGCCTTCTGTTCCATCTCCTTCCTCCTTCCCCTCCATCCCCCTGTCCTTCCTTCCTTCCTTCCTTCCTTCCTTCCTTCCTTCCTTCCTTCCTTCCTTCCTTCCTTCCTTCCTTCCTTCCTTCCTTCCTTCCTTCCTTCTTCCCTCTCTTCTCTCCCTCCCTCCCGTCCTTCCAGTGGAATCCTTTTTAAAAAATAATATACTTTATTGATTATGCTATTACAGTTGTCCCATTTCCCCTCTTCATTCCCCTCCACCCTGCACACCCCCTCCCACTCACATTCCCCCCCCTTTAGTTCATGTCCATGTGCTATAAGTTCTTTAGCTTCTACATTTTCCACACTATTTTTGCCCTCCCCCTGTCTATTTTCTACCTACCATCTATGCTACTTCTTCTCTGTACATTTCTGCCCCCCCCGTCCTCCTCCCACTCCCCTGTTGCTAACCTTCCTTTAGTGATCTCCATTTCTGTGGCTCTGTTCCTTTTTTAGCTGTCTGCTCAGTTTGCTTTTGTTTTAGGTGTGGTTGTTAATAACTGTGAGTTTGCTGTCCTTTCACTGTTTATATTTTTATCTTCTTTTTCTTAGATAAGTCCCTTTAACATTTCATATAAGGGCTTGGTGATTATGAACTCCTTGAGCTTGACTGTGGGGGCGACTTCGCCCTCAAGTATGCCCGTCCGCCACAAATGAAAGTAAACACTACCAAGACACAATCTGCCTGGGGAGAGAGGTGGCCAGTTTCTCCAAGGAAAAAAGAGCCTGGAGCAGTGGCCAGTTTCTCAGAGGAAAAAGGCCTTGAGCCCCTTCCTCCAGGGGCTTTTATTGGGTTGTAATACACAGGAATACAGGTGGCAAGGATCAAACAGTAGATAACATTTCAAAGAAATCTGAGGACTTAGTTTGAGTCAGAGTCTGTGAGGAAGGGAGTTTACAGAAACTTTAGGGTTTCCTCCTCTCATAGGGACCCTTATCATATGAATGAAAGCACTCTTAGCAAAGCAGGTTTCACAGGATTTTCAGTAATTCTTTCTTATGCCAAATTTCTCCCCAGGATCCAATCTAGCAAGGCAAGGAGCTGCACCTCTCCCCATCAGGTTCTCAGACTTAAGTGGATTAAAGCCAAGAAGCGCTTCTCCCAGAGGACCTGGGGACTCGAGCTATGTCACATAGCTGGGGGGCAAGGGTCTATTGCTCGCTCTTTGTTGCAGCCCCCCGAATCTTTCTATGATGGCCTCCGAAGTGATCGAGTCTGATTTAGGTTGTCCCTTGCTGTGAGGAGACTTACCTGTAATGGACTTCCAACCATGCTTTGGGGGCAGGGAGGAAACTGAGGCAGAGTTTGCTACCAGAGACAAGCTTTGTCTCCTGCAGCTCACATTCCAGAGGTCACTCACTCATCCTTAGCCATGGCGGGTAGTTACAGTTCCTGAAACCAGGCAGAGCGGTCCACAACACTTGACCTTATCTGAGAAGCACTTTATTTGCCCTTACATTCCAAATGAAAGCTTTGCTGGATAGAGCAATCTTGGATGTAGGTTCTTGCCTTTCATGACTTGGAATACTTATTTCCAGCCCCTTCTTGCCTGTAAGGTCTCTTTTCAGAAATCCGCTGACAGTCTGATGGGAACTCCTTTTTACGCGACTGCCCCCTTATCTCTTGCTGCTTCTAGGATTCTCTCCTTCATTTTAATCTTGGGTAGTGTAATTATGATGTGCCTTGGTGTGTTCCTCCTTGGGTCCAACTTCTTTGGAACTCTCTGAGCTTCCTGGATTTCCTGGAAGTGTATTTCCTTTGCCAGATTGGGGAAGTTCTCCTTTATTATTTGTTCAAATCACTTTTCCACTTGTTGTTCTTCCTCTTCCCCTTCTGGTACCACTGTAATTCGGATGTTGGAACGTTTAAAGATGTCCTGGAGGTTCCTAAGCCTCTCCTCATTTTTGTGAATTGTTGTTTCTTTATTCTTTCTGTTTGTTTCTTTCTTTCTTCCTTCTGGACCACTCCATTGATTTGAGTCCCAGTTTCCTTCCCATCTCTATTGGTTTCCTGTGCATCTTCCTTCATTTCACTTAGTGTAGCCTTCATTTTTTCACCTAATTTGTGACCAAAATCAACCAGTTCTGTGAGCATCCTGATCACCAGTATTTTGAACTGTGCATCTGATAGGTTGGCTGTCTCTTGGTTTCTTAGAAGTATTGGCTCTGGGGCTTTGATGTGTTCTTCTGTTTGAGCCATAATTTTTTGGTCTCGGCGTGCCTGTTCCATATGAGGGGTGGAGCCTTAGGTGTTCACCAGGGCTGGGCAACCCAGTAGCTGGGTTGTGACCCTGTATGTGGGGGCAGGGTCAGAGAGGGAACAATGGCGCCTTCTCTGGTCTCTCTTGGATCTCAGTCCCCTCTGCTGCTTCCCACAAGCAAACCAGCCCCTCTGGTCCTGGTTGGGGGATCCTGCGGGTCCCCCAACAAATTCCCCCGTGAGGCCGGGAGTCTCCCTGGCACCTTTTCAATCAGTGCTTCTAGGCTTCATCTCCCTTCGCTGGCCCCCTGGGCCCCGCAGTCCATCCTGCTTCCCATCTCTGCCTAGTTCTGCCTAGTTCATCTGCGTGCGAATGTGTGACCGCGGCCTGCCAACCGTGAGCCCTACACACTCTGCTCGTTTCCTCCTCGTGCCCGGGGTCTGCTAGCCCCATGCAGCCTGTGCTCCCAGGTCTGGCAGTCATCGCCTTTTCCTGCCACGACCCCTCTCCACAGGCTGCCAACTCCGCCCCTCTTACTGGTCTGGTTGAATGGTTGTTGGACTTCCTTACAGTTCAGTTTTCTGTCTGTCCTGGTTGTGTTTTTGTTTCTAAATCTTTGTTGTCCTTAATTTTGGTTGTGCGAGGAGGCATAGTGTTTCCACCTACGCCTCCATCTTGGCCGGAAGTTCCCAGTGGAATCCTTTACATGTCACTGTTTAATGTCCTGTTTCTTCTTTTTAACTTCACAGTGAATCAGTTTCCCAACACCCGGTGTTTTTTTCCACCTAGAAAGAAACCCACCTAGAAAGATAAACCCAGCTTCTGGATTCCTATCTTTGTTGAGAGCCTCTCTTTTGAGATGCTTCTGACTGGTAGCTGGCTCTATCCAGATACAAAGAAGGAAGGGAGGGAGTGGAAACTCAAAGATCAGCTCCTCCCTAGGCCAAGAGGGTGGGGTTAGCTGCTTCCTCATCACTTAGCAAGTGCAAAAGTGGATGTCAGCGGACACAAGAAGCCCTCATACTTTGAAGATGTCCTCAAAAATCTAGAAAAGTGGGAAACAAGTTCAGGCACTGTGAGCACGTGATGCACATGTCTGAGGTCTCAGAGCTTTTGTTCAGTGAGACTGGCTGGTTCCCTGGTTGTTCACATGAGGCTAAAATGGTAAGGTACTAAATATTGATCTGTGGTGGTCTGATGTTAGCTTAGCCTAGGAAAGCTGGGAATTCAGTGTTTGAGCTTCAAATGGTGCAGTGAGAACTGGAAATCAGATGTCTTTGAAGTAAGCATATATTTGGAAACATTCAGATGTCATGGAGATTGAGGCCCATACCACAGCCTTGGGACTTAATCTGATCATGATGGTAATAATAATGATGACAATAATATTTAACTGCAGGCCAGCCAAGCACTGTTCTAAGCATTTTGTATCATTTAGTACTTTTAGCAATTTTTTGAAGTGGTACTCTTACCATTTTTCCAATTTACAGGTGAGAAGAGTAAAGCACAGAAAAATTTGTTCAAGGTCAGGGCCAATAAATGTCTGAGCCAAGATTTCATAGAGAAGGAAACAGGTAGGAAAGGCCCCATTTTGGCCCCAGTCCTGGTTGGAAGTGTATCCAGTTAGAGGTTGAAGCTACTAACAGCTAGTTTGTAACTAGAAGTTCTTTTAATGCATACTAAACTGTAACTCTAAAAGTCATTAAATTTTGCAGTGGGCAATATAACCTCAAAACAGAGTGCAGTCTCTTGCCCATCACTTAGCAGATTCTCAAATGGGGTGGCAAAATTGTTTCATGAATGGCTCAGACATGACTTGGGGTTGAATGCCAAAGTAGAGGGAGTTGGATCTCTTTAAAACAGAGACCTTCTTTCTCCTTTTCCCTGCCTCTTCTCATCTCTTTGTCCATCCTTTTGAGTCCACAGATCAGTGCAGCAGGGAAAAACATTACCAAAGAAGTTCTTTCCAGCCAAATGTATGTTTTTCTTGAGCATTTTTGTTGGTAATGTTACTTTCTAATGCTTCTTTGAATATATTTTTAAAATTTTATTGAGAGGAAATTCTGCTTTGGAGGAAATTATTACTTTGCTTGACTGGCTTATTTCCCATACTCATTCTACAATTTCCCACATCTTGGGACTGGTGACCCTTGTCCATCTTCTGTGTCAGTATAGAGTGCTAATTTTCTTTCTTAAGGAAGCATGTGGCTGTCACTTTGCCCTTAAGGGGACAGCATCTTAGAGGAACCCATCTATTGCCTCAGTGAGATCTACCCAGTGGTGAGTGGGGTCTTCCTCCCAGCTGGGCAGGGAACATTTAATAGCAAAGGAGAAGGATCTGTTATGTGTTCCTGTGTCAGCGCTCCCACTGTGTGAAGATGACATTTGCCTCTTCAGAAGGCCAGCTAAATCAAGGGGTGTTGGAGATGGGGAGGGTAAAAGGAAACACATGACCAGAGTCCAGGGGCCAAGGGACATGCTGAGAGAGAAAGGAAAAGAACATGGTTAGCTGTTTAAGTTTACAAATACAAATATGAGCCCTGGCTAGGTAGTTCGGTTGGTTAGAGCATCATCCCAAAACACAAAGGCTACGGGTTTGATCTCCAGTCAGGTCACATATAACAATCAACCAATGAATGCATAAATAAGTGGAACAACAAATTTATGTTTCTCTCCCTCTCTCATATCAATAAAATAAAATTAAAATTAAAATCTAAGCATAATAGTAATGCGTTAGAGTGAAAAATTCCCCCCAAATCCCATGTCCTGAAATAACAGTGGTCAGCATATTTTCCTCTAGCTTAGAAATGCATTAACATCTGTAGTTGGGGAGGGACACTGTCAAAGGTCATTCTCTGAAGGCTGTCCAGGGTTCCCATATACAGTGCACATGATCTTCTAGGATTCTTATTAAAAGTGCAGGTTATGATGTGTAAGTATGTAGTGGGCCTGGGAGTCTCATTTTCAGCATGCTTCCAAGTGATGCCCTACTTCTACTTGAGAGACCCAGGTTTGAGCAGCACAGGACAGAGCTCTGCCCCTGTGATTCTGTGCTCAGAAAGAGCTGGTGTGACACTTCCAGGCTTATGAATATGCACACGAGCCAGCTGACGGCCCCATGGCCAGAGTCTTGCAGCTGCATCCGTAGCTCACTACTGTGGTACCCATGGTTGTAGGCAGCCATCCAGAGACATTGATAATGTATAGTCTTGAAGACTTAAATATCCAGTGTCATCCAGGAGCCTTGATGAAGCATTGGGTGCACTCTCAAATAGGCAGACAGGGCCTGTGCTTATGGGAAAGGGCAGCTCCTAAACGGTGTGTCAGCGTAGATGGCAACGTCATGAAACAGAAAGGAACATCATTTACCAGGAACAGCCATTTTCTTTGGAGTCCAAAAGTCAGTTGTCTCCTCGGTGGTATAGAGAAGTCTTCTATAAGTGTGTAATCTTATTCCCAAACCACTTTTTTGTTGTTTATTTTAATGTGTTACAAAATTTTATTTATGGGGTGATGAAAATGTTCTAAAGTTAGCTTGTGATGATGTTTAAACGACTCTGAATGTGCTAAAACCCTTAAATTACATGAATTAAGAGGGTAAGGTTTATGGCATATGAATTATCCCAATAAAACTGTTTTTAAAAAAAGGAAAAATATATTTAAGCAACCTTTGACCTTTAAAATTCAAATCCCAGGCAGATTCAGAATCTGGAGGATCCTGTCCTAGAGTCTCCAGAGCTGGCTTTGGAAGCTCACTGCTGCTCTGTCTCTAAAATCAAAGTAGTGATTTTAGATGTGCCAATCAGAAATGAATTTAGTTATCTGCAAAGTATATAAAAAGAGATAGCCCTAAATTTCCTACATCTAAATTATTCTGGGTATGGTCAATTACAAAGTTTTAAGAAAGAAATATGGAAATCATTTTCTATTTTTTTCTGGCTAAACTTTAGGAATAATTCACTTGCAGAGAATATTGAACTGTCTGTCTTCTTCGTCAGATGCCAGAGATGCAGAACAGTTGAGCAAGAACAAGGTGACCCACATTCTGTCTGTCCACGACAGTGCCAGGCCAATGTTAGAGGTAAGAGAGCCATGTACTATGGGTGCCTAGGATGATAGTGAAAGTAGCCGTGTTCTCTGATGCCGTGTGCCCCTGTAGTTGCTTGCTGTATTAGTTTTGGCTTAGACCAGACTTATGTCCGTGCCCTGTCTGTGGAAAGGCAGGAGGGTATACGGTTTTTCTGACTGTATTCCTACTGCATTGCTAGCTTGGCTTTCTTGGCTATTTGCCAAAGAATAAGCTGATGCTGCATTTATTTCCCTCTGGATTTTAAGGACATTTTAAACCCATTTCATTCCTTTCTAAGTGATTTCCAGCTTTAGCTGTGGCTGGTGTGGCTCAGCAGATTGACCAGCCTTCGAACCTAAATGTTGCTGGTTCAATTCCCAGTCAGGGCACATGCCTGGGTTGCGGGCCTGCTCCCCAAGTTGGGGACATGTGAGAGGCAACAGATTGATGTATCTCTTTCACATTGATGTTTCTCTCCCTTTCTTTCTCCCTCACTTCCCCTCTCTCTAAAAATAAATAAAAAAAATATTTTTGAAATTATGTCCAGTTTTAGAATACAAAAGAATCCAGGTTGCTCATTTCCTGATTTTTTTTTTCATTTAAGCTCAGTTATATACCATTTACATTTGAAAGACAATGGGGAATAAATTGTCACTGGAGATTTTCCAAGGCTTTTCTGGTCCAGAGACTATCAGTGTAAAAGCTGTTGTGTTTTTGATTTTCAAGAAAACAGGGTATATCTGCCTCTACACTAATTTCAAAAACATCTTCACTATTACTGTAATGGATGGCTTCAGCTGTTGGCCACGAGCAAAATCTGTCCCCTAGCCTTGACAGAGCAGAGACCATTGTTTTTGACAAAACAGTGCAGGCGTGCTTGTAATGCATATTGAGTTTTTCTATTTTAGGGTGGGGTGTTAGAGAGAATTCAATGACTTGTTCTGAAAGAAATAATCCTAGTTCACGCTGTTTTCATTTAAACTCATATTATACAAGAATAGATAATATACTTTTATTTTAAATCTATCTGTTTTCCTTAGCCATTAGAGCTGCCAGATTGCAGTTAGTATAAAACAAATGAAGACATGGAATGATAAGTGATTCTATTAGATGTTAATAGCACCAGAGAGCCATAAGTGGTAAGTAAAGCTCAGTTCATTTCTCCAGATCTGTGAGCTTGTACTTCCTTCTGGTGTTTTAGCTCATGGCTTTTTGTTAAAGTGCTATAATTTGTGCTGCAACAAGCTTTTATTGAAAATCACAGCAATAATAATAGCACATCATTTTTGGCATATAACAACATTTTTGAACATAGCTACTCCATTTTTCATCTATGAATGACATTTTATATTTAAAACATAGCCAAGCTGTGCCCACAATGATAAGTTAAACATAAAATGGTCATGATTGATTCCCTCTTAAATCATAACATGAGGCTTGACGTTTCTTTTATTTTAATAAATGATGTAGATGGCTTTCCTGCTCTCACCTTCCAAGCCTGCCTCCCAATGTCATATTGCATTTAGTGGAGCATGTTTTCATTTAATTTGATCATACTGCCCTTCAATTTGATCATAGTGTAACTCCTCTCCAAATACAAGATCTTCAAGAAGCTCTTAGCTCCTGTCCTTAACTGCCTAACCTCCTCGTTTTACACACCAGGAAACAAAGAGCTAGAAAGTAAAACAGTGTAATGCAGCATAGAGACCACTGTTTGTGTAAAACCCTCGGAGCTTTGGACAAACTGTGTTCCATCAGTATTATACTACATATTTCTTTTATTCCCTCTATAGCTTAGTCTATAAGGACAAATTATGCCTTCATATAAGAAAGAGAAACTCTACCTTTTCTTCACGGGGATGGCTGTTATTTGACATCCTATTGTAGTCTTCCGGTGCTTTTGTACCTCAACTTGATAAAGGTACTTTCCAGTGATTTCATATTTATTAAGGGTTAAACCACTATCTTATAGCATAGTACAATTTAATATCACCCCTCTTATTATATTCATCTTTAACTTCACTAGTAACTTATGAATACATTCTTATAACAATTAAAACAATAGCATCTCTAACAGTGGTGGCAAACTGATGCATCAGAGTGTTTGAACTGACATGCTCACATTAAGTTATTGGAATAGAGGAGACTCACCAGGCATGGGCCAGATGTTTCAGACCTTGGTTTAGCCTGTCTTGTGCATGTAGGCAGACTTCTGTCTTCAATTTCAAAATCACTTCCAGAAGCCATGGTCTCCCCCAGCCAGTGGTAAGTAAGGGTTGTAAGTCAGGAGGTTTGGAATAAGCAGGGAAATAACAGGTGGATTTTATTCTTCAGCAGCTCCATGTTATGCTGGCCTCGATGCTTAGAGCAAAATGAGAGCAGGGATAAAGGTGAGAGGGCAGATTGTATGCAAGGCTGCTCCCCAACCTGGTGAGGGGCCCTAATAAAGGCTGGAAGGATAAAGAATGAGGGAGAAAAGTGCTGGGACCTGCTTCATTTTCTAAGAGCTTCAAAACCATGTATGAGCCCTTATGACCCCTATTACTCTGGGTGGTCCTAGTCTGGGGCTGGGCTGGAAAAGGGAGGGAGTTATATCTAAAATTGAAAGCTTTCAGTCCTGTCACTTCCATGCAGGAGTTCTGTGAGTGCTGGTGTCATGAAACTAGCTATGTACCTACCCTTGCTATGTAGGTACTTCTTTGGATCATTTTCAACAAACATCTGAATGAGTTTTAAAACACTGGGTGCTTAACATCACTTAGCAAGGGATTTTAGAATCTTTAGGTCTGCTCTTATTGTGATGAAAGCTGAGTGAGAGCAGGCAGTCATATTGTTCAGTGTGGTCTCTAAAACAGAGGTCATAGGTCAGGGGCTCAGTAAGGATTCTCAAAGGATAGGCTTTCAAACAGTAGGCCTAGAATATGATGCTTTGCAAATAATAAATAAGTTTATAGAATTTAATACCCCTCTGGAAGATTCACGGTTTTGTTGACAAAATTAAAGTTCTCAAGTTCTGCCTTAAAAACACATTTACCAGTCTTTCTGAGCATGGAACTGCTCTTCCTGAGCAGTTTATCTATGGAACTATATTCTGCTAAATTTGGTCATGGGGATGCAGATTAAGGACGACCCTGGAAAGGGGCCTGCTGCCTCTTGGAGTCTAGGGTAAGTCTCCTGGTTGAATGCTTCTTTAGAGGAATGCTTGTACACTTGGTAAGCTTAGAGGACTAGAGTCAAGGAGATGGCCAAGCCTGATCTTGTTACCAGCTGAGGCTGCCTGAGGATGAATTTTTGTGACATCCTGGTGTAGGTAGAAGAGGCAGAATGGAAGGTTGCACATTGTGCCTTTTACATCATCTTGGGGACAATGTTGTAACATCTGGCCAATAACGATACTATTAAATGCAACCACCGTGAAAGTCCTTATGAATGTTCTGGAGACATCTTTAGTTACTATACATTTATTGATTTTATTTAGGAAAAACTTTAATGAACTTGGCTGATTTTAGTTAGATTACATCTGATTTTCCATTATTTGGGTAATTTTTGGAGGGGTTTTTACAACATGGCATTAGCAGGTTCTTACACTTTTTGCAGCAACCTGACGGGCAGAAGACTATGAAAGACACTGTTTTGGGGCCTCTGGAGTGGCTGGGCCTTGCCTCTGGTTATGGAGTACAGCCAGCTTGTCTTTAATGCTCCTTTGATGAATGAGGCGAGATTACTTTATCCTCTGAACCAGGAAGTGAGGTGGTCACCTAAGGGAAAGAGGCCTCAATCATTCTCTCTTTTAAAGAATATTTGAGGCGTAGATCTTCCAGAATGAAGACTCTTATAAAATTGGTAGAAACTTGGGGACCTTCATACTCACTGGAGTCAGCCCTAAGCTGACATATCAGATTCTGAAGAGCTCTGACTCCATTTTCATGTCAGCTGAACAAGGTCCAAGAGATTACCTATTTGACTCTATCGCTGTGTGCACGAGGAAGGTGAAGTTCAGAGACATGAAGAAGCTTGTTCTCAACCCAGTAGCTGGTGCGTGGCTTTATAGAAACCTGAATCTTCTCTCTCAGGCCAGAGGTATTTCTCAGAGTGCCTCACTGCCTTGGTCCTCTAATAGAGCAATCCCCAACTGTTTTGGCACCAAGCACTGGTTTTGTGGAAGAAAATTTTTCCACGGACCAGAGGGTAGAGGGTACTGGTGTCAGGATGATTCAAGTACAGTACACTGAAGTACTGTACAGTCCGGTTCCTAACAGGCCCAGACTGGTACTGGTCCACAGCCCGAAGGTTAGGGACCCCTGCTCTAGTAGCATGACTGATGCCCCTGACTTTGCTAGCAGTATTAGTAGATATTGCCATATCAGTGTATGAAAGTGCACGTTTCCCCAGACCATCACCAACACAGAGTTTTATTCTTCTCAGCTTTTTATTAGCATTTTTTTGGGGGGGGTTCTTAATTGCCTCAAATGCCTTCCTCACACTGTTGAGTCTCTTGTCCAGACATTTCTTCCCTTTGAAGACAGGGAGTTAATGATTTATTTTTATTTCTTGAGCTCCTACTACATGCCAGGCCGCAGGGTAGGTGCTAGAGATAACAGAAGTAAATCTCAATATCTGCCCTGGCAAAGCCCTTAGTGTATAAACAAAATGGCATTATGTTATTTTGTAAGTATTAATAGTAATTACAGTCAGTAAAGAAAGAGCTCTGTCTCAGGGCAGTTCCCTGGTGCTAGGAATCAGGTGGGAACAGAGATTGTGGAAACTCTGAGAACAAGGTCCCACTTCTGCCATGTAACGCTGAAGGTATTTGCAGTAACCAGGCATTTGATAGGTTTTTGGAAAGAACTAGAAATTTGGGAAATCTGCTCCCTGGCATTCCAGCTGGGAGAGGCTAGTAGACAGTGACAAGACATGACTTCTTGTGGGGCTCTGGCTCCACAAGTTCACAACACCACTCTCACTCAATACTCCCAGAACTCTGTGAGCCCATCAAGGCACATGGCATTGTCTGGTGCCTTCACAGCATAATTAGGCCTGACAGGCTGCTCAAATCACCTGCTAGCAGGCGGCAGAGCCAAGAAGGAAAAGTCATAGCCACATACATAATTTCAGTAGGAATTAAGCCCAGGCCTATAATTATAGCATATCAGTGGGGGAAACCCTTCATGTGTTTCTGTGTTTAGGACTAGATGGGGAAGTTGCTTGCATTTGGTTGAAAGTGTTTTCTTATTTGTGAGCTGTGTCTTTAGCACATATTAATTGCTACAGATTTGAGAGGGGTAAAAACTCCTGTAACAAAGATGGTGCTTTTTCAAGTCAGAAACCTCATATTGTTTAGTGCTGAGGAAGTAATATTGAGTAATGAAAGGTTTCTCTCTTCCCTTGAAAAAAGAAACAGAACTCTGTCTTTCTAATGTGAAAAATTTCAGAGTTTGTTTCATTTTTCATTCTGGGTATTTAACCAGAACACCTGCAAAAAACAAAACTATTTTTCACTATTAACAAAAATGCTTTAAAAAGTATTTGCTGGGCTAAAAACTTAAAGAATTTTCATTTTTAAATAATATATATTTTAGGATTAAGTAGAAAAAAATGAGACAGATCATTATATGTACACCAAATACGTTTGTGAGCTTGAATTCAGCTTGGACAGTCTATCTTAAGTTGTGACTTTGATATTCTGAACCACTTAAGTGGCAGCTTTTTTTATTATCATTTTTAAAGAATAAGATGTTTGCATGGGCAGGCATTTATTCCTGGTGATTTTGTTTTATGTTTCCTTTAACACTAAAGGCATT
Organism: Sturnira hondurensis; assembly: GCF_014824575.4. Lineage (NCBI taxonomy): Eukaryota > Metazoa > Chordata > Mammalia > Chiroptera > Phyllostomidae > Sturnira > Sturnira hondurensis. The sequence continues at coordinate 5,693,348 of NW_028073935.1, read as the reverse complement.
CTTTTTTGAGGTGTGCAGGTTGAAAATTTAATTTTGATAGTTTTGTTTGAGGTTGGCCAGTTCTCCGGGTTCTGACATTTATTGTTATCTATTTGTCTGTTCTGCTGTTTTCATTTTCCCATTTATTTATGAGGAAACTTACCAAGGTAAGATGTTCAGTCTGTTTAGACAGTGGTACTGAGAGACTGAAGGGCTTCTGGAAGGACCTCGTTCCCCTGCTACATGTCTGTCTGGTGACCAACCCCATTTCTCTCCCTCTAAAGTTTTTTTGGCCTCTCAAATGTAAAGCAAACCAGAAATAAGCTTTTAAGTGGCATTTGAAGTATAAGAAACTACGTTTTTATACACTTTTTTTCTCTCATCCTTTCTTGCTCACCCAGGTACTACCCTCCCCACAAAGCTCAGCCCAGCTTTCCTTCTTCTGAGGACACTCCCAGTGCCCTTCAACATCAGGGCTTTGCACTCTTTGCTGGCTTGTGAATTGTGTGTGCTCTGTGATAGCTCTTTAGTATATCAAGTGGCTTCCTTAACCTCTTTTTGATGATCTGTATCTTCACTGCCCCTGCCCAGGCCTGCTGGCAGCAGGTGCCACACTTGGGATTTTGGTGTTCTCCTGCAGCATTCAGCCTGGTCTGCTACACAGTGTTCCCTCTTCAGATGCTTGTTGAGAGTAAGAGCCACATGCATTTTTCAACTCCATTCCAAAGTGAGAAATCATGCCTTTGGTGATTTGTGGCTCATTGGTGTAGGAGTGAGGGTTGAAACAAGAGCTGTGCCAAGAATGATTTGTTAATCACAAGTAATCTGTGAAGCCAGAGGGTCTGGTTAAGTCAATGCAGCTTCATTTATGTGGGATGTTTGTGCAGTTCCTCACTTGTAAGCATTGGCAGGTATAGATGCCCTGTTTTATGGAGCTGTTGTGGCCCATAATTCAGGATTATTTCTTGCTAAATTATTGTAGCCAAGAGTCTCCTTTGAAATTTCTGTGACTTTCTGATTGATCTCTTGAGAGCCCTTCAGCTACCTTTGGTTTTCATTAGAAGCTTGGTTGTGCAAGGAGGACAATACATGAAAGACACAGCCAGTGAATAATAATTTGAAAGATTTGACACAGACAAGACAGCATGTTCAAGGTAGGGGCAGAGTTGGTTGAAATGTTCTGTCAGATTTCAGGGAGGTTATACCAGATCAGGAAGAGCTGAAAGAACATTCAAGGCACAGGGGCACACGTCCTAGCTCATGAGGGAGAGCCTCGTTGCCTGTGATCCTCCTCTGGTGGCCACTCAGACTGCAGGACCTCACCCCCAGCTGCACCTTTCTACCTGCTGACCACATCAGTCCTCAGCCCTCAGAATCCACGGGTCCATCCTGTCCAGGACCTTCAAGTCATGGGAGCTGTAGGCCACATTCCTCCTGGCACAAGAAGGATAGTTGCTCAAAGCCACATGCTGTGACTTCCACACAGAAGGGACTGGTCAGGCGTGGTATATCCATATTAAGAAATGCCCTGCTGCAATTCAAAAAGAAGTTTTATATGTGTGTACAGAAAAAGATCGTTAACCAAAAGGAGTTGTAGAATAATATCTATAATATGATCCCATGTAAGTAAAAGTATCAATTATATATTTCTGCTCTACATATAAAAATGTGTAAATGCACACATAAGGGTTTTAAAGGACCATATCAAACTCTAAGAAAGATAAAAAGAAGTAGGATAGGAGAAGACAATGGGAAGGATGAGTTTCACTTTTTTCTTTATAGTTATTTACTTTATATAATGGGAATATCTTCACTGTATCTCTCTGAATGAAGGAAGGTGGGGCAGGAAGATAAGCAGGAAGGTGGACATACTCTTGATGTCGTCGTAATGATAGGTAGGTTGCACTCAGGTGTAAAGGCTTGGCTGGAATAGGTTCTGTGTTTGGTAACAATGGTCCCCATGGATTCATATGTGAATGTGTGACATCAGACAAGCTACATTCCTGTTCCTGGTCAGGAGGTACAAAGCATTCATTTCAGTCATCTCAATCTTTAAAAGGAGAAGACAACCCAGGACAGATTTTAAATGTATACATTTAAATAAACTTCTACTGTATACTTCACCCTATTTCTGTCTACTTCTATTTGATTATTTCAGTTAAATGAGTTTGTTACTTTTTGAGGATTCATAGTTCTCCCAGTTATGGAGTTTGAAGCATTGGGCAAGATTTCCTGTTTGAATTGGCCATCCTTTCCAATGTGGATGATTTCAATTACTTTACTAGCATCACAAAAAGCACCATACTATCAAATCACTAATGAGGTACAGGACTTTTGCAAACAAGTCATTGTTTGACCTGGAATGGTTTTCAGATTGACAGTTGTTTCCAGTGAACCTCAGTTGTTTTCACCTCTCTAGGAAATTCTCTTTGATGCTGCCCCCAAATCAGTGGTACCTACTATACCAAAGGCTTGCAGCAGCTTTTATGTGTTGAGGTAAATTTGTTTGAAGCCAACCTCAGACTTAAATAGAAATGACTCAAATAGAAATGATTATGGTAGGTATCGAAAACTGTCTAGTAATTGCTGTTTCTCGAATCAAGCTGCATCTGAGTTCCTTGTGTGTGGGCAGTCAAGTGCATAGAACACAGCTCCATCTGGCTGCTGACCTTTCTGTAGCAAACGCACTTGCAAATGGGTTCTAAAGCCAGATCTTCTAGGACTTTCTTGATTCTAGAGAGGAATTGCTGTTTTTGTCTATATGAAAGATCTGTGTTTACCTTCTATATGAAAGATCTGTGTTTACCAAATGGGTTCTAAAGCCAGATCTTCTAGGACTTTCTTGATTCTAGAGAGGAATTGCTGTTTTTGTCTATATGAAAGATCTGTGTTTACCTTCCTGTTGCCTGGCTTTCCAGGGCTCCCTATACTTCAGTTGTGTGCCCTCTCTTTCACAATTCCCAGTCCCCACATAACTGAAGAGTTCCTCAAATACTTCCCAGACCTTTTCTTTAAGTCTTGTTCCCAGTTTCTAGAGTGTTTTCCTGCTTCGCCCCACTCTTGTCCCACCTTTCCTGGTGGCCTCTGTGTGGTCAAGCACCAACCACATTGTGTGCCAAGTACTGTGTTCCCAGGATGGGCTTGCCTTGTTTATATCCATCCCAGTCCTCAACAGAATATGCCAGTGGCAGGACTTTCCAGGGTCTCCAAACCGAGGTCTCAGGAGCAGCATGCAGCACATGGTCTTCTCTCTGTGCTGCAGCTAGAGTGATGATATACATGGACACAGCAGCACCTAGATTACCAGGAAATGCTGAAGTTCACAGTGTGGATGGTATGGTAGAGACTCTGTCTGCTCATACAACATCCTCATGCCCATAAGCTGGGGAGGTTGGTAAAGAGGAGTGTTGAGGCAGCCTTGTATGACTAGTATGGTTTGGTACAGTGGAGAGCTGTGTCTCAGTGGGAAGAGCCCTTCCAGGCTGGCTAGGAGGGGAGGAATAAGCCCAAACCCATTGGAGATGTGCAGACGACAACTACTTATAGAATGAAGGTAGTCATCCTGGTGGGGTGAAGATGGTGCCATCTTCAGTTCTTCTTTCAGCTAAATTGTAAGCTATTCCTTCAGATTCAACAAATGTTCATTGAGTAACTACCTTGTATCTGGGATTGGGGGTAAACTACAAAAAGAAGTAAGATGGGGCCCAGCATTAAGAAGGGATAGGCACAGAAATACAACAGTGCAGAGTTGCAAATACATAACAGAGGTAGGGATCCCTGGGGCACCCAGGAGAAAATGACTAACCCTGCCAGGCAGTCAGGCTTTGCCAAGGAGTTGACACTTTCGTGTCATCCTAAAGAATTACAAAGATTTGCTAGGTAGTTAATTATAAGAAGGAACAGTTGGAATGGGGGTAGGCATCTGAGTAAGAAAGCAAACATGCAAGGGCACTGAACATGCAGAGTCAAGGTATGTTCTGGGACTCGTGAAGGGCTCAGTGGAGCAGGTGTTCAGGTGTCAGGCTGGAAAAAACACAGGGTCATAGCAGATTAGGAAGGGTTTTATTTGTCGAGTTAAGACTCATCTTTATCTTGTGTGAAGCAGAGACTTAGCAAAAAATTTTGACCAAAATCAGGTGACATATTCAGATTTATTTTCCAGGATTTTGATTAGGGAAGGAGATGGAGTGAGGGAAATTGATACCAAGGAAGCTAATAGGAAGCTCTTATAGTAATCCTGGTCAGGAGTGATGAGAAGTGAGTACTAGGGTACTGGGGAGTAGGATTTTTTTGTAGAAGTCATTTCCACAAAGGGACACAGCAAGGTTGAAAATTAAAGGATAGAAAAAGAGTCTTCAGCATACATCATCCAAAAGAAATGTGGCATAGCAATAGTTTTATCAGATAAATAGAATTGAAAGCAAAAGAAAAGAAACATAAAACAGCTTCAAAATATAGGAAGATATTTCTCGATTGGAATGAATAGGAATTGTTTACTGGTTAGACATGGGGAGTGAAGCAGCAGAGAAGTTCAGGGTGCCTAAGGTTACAGCTTGAGGGTCTGAAAGGACAGCCACACCACCAATGGATATGGGAACTCCAGAAGGCAGAGATGGAGTTGAAAATGGACCAAGCTCAGTTCTGGGTGAGATGCTCATGTGATATTCCCAGTTAGATAGAAATGCATGTACAGTGCTCAGGAGAGATTTAGGCTGAAGATGAAGATTTCCACATCATCAGCTAAACCATTGGGCTTGAATAAAATCATGCCAGAAAATGCTAAAAAGCACAACTGGGAGGCTAGCAGATAAACAGAATCCTGGGAGGGTGGAAGCATCTGGCTTTAAGTGGTGGTATATCATTTAAAGTGTGTAAACACATGATCCCATTAGTCACCATGTATTGTGAGGTGAATATACCTTGACTATTATTCCTAAGGCCACACCCCTTCATGGGTTCTAGTCATCTCATCTGGTTGAGTGTGGTCCTTGAGGTTTTCTGCTGTGGCGCTCCAGGGTACAGAGGGTGTGGAGAACAAGAGCTCTGGGGCAGATATTCTGCAGTTCTTTGGCCATTAATCCTTAAGAAGAAGGCTCTCATGTGTGGCCATGTTAGGTGCTGTGGACACTAGGTGGGGCAGAGTAAGTTTCATTGGAGCGTATCTGGAAAGCTTTCATAGGGGTGCAGTTTTTCCAAGGAGTTTAAAAGGGAAGAACAGCTTAGAGAAAATAACCTATGGAGGGCAATGTGTTTCTGGTTCCAAATCAGGGCAGCATAGTATGTGATTACAGAGCAGCAGGAACCCTGAGTGTCCTGGGGGTGGTGGCATGCCCAAGGATGTCTAGCCCAAGAGAGCAGAATTGGTGGCAGACTCCTTGGGTGAAGGGTCTTTCAGTGTGCAATCAGATATTTGAGAAGTTCCAAGTGGTTGGTTAAGATCCAAAGCAGAGTTAATGGCTCTATCAGTTAATGGCCATCACTGTTTTTAGCCATAAGAAAAGTAATAACTTACATGTAGCCTGGTTTACTGAAGTCTGGTTTAAGCAAATTTGCCATTTTCAGGTGCTCATAATAATTCATTGCTAGTAGGCACTGCAGGTGGATCTGTGCCTGTCACACCTGCAGGGGAAGTGGTCCAGCCTGATTTGAAAAGCCTGAGAGTGAAGCAATAGCATCTAGCTAGTGTCATCATTTGGGCACCAGGTCGTACCCACACTGCTCTTTGCAGTGCTTTTCCCCCTCTATGGCTGACTCTTGGGATGTTCTGGAGACCTTTGCATGTGTGCTGGGGCAGAGTTTGGTGTTGATCCCCAAATATGAATTGAGAAATTATTTTCCCCTTTCAGCTATCACCACAACTAGTATGGATATTAAATCTCAGTATTCATTATTGAGTGGGACATCTTCAGAAAACAAAGGGCATGCATGGTGACAGGTCAGGCTAGCCACACCAGAGCTGCTTACAGCACAGGGAGAAGGAGAGGAAGTACATGCATCTCAGTCTGAGTTACAGCCTCCTTCCTTTGAGGGCGAATGTGTGGACATGCTTATTTGCTTCTCAGATTTTTCCCCAACTAAAGGGAGGTAATTTGTAAGTCTTTTTCAGCAAGAAACACAGCCACCTTCCAGAGAAAGGAGAGGACATGTGGGAAAGCTGCCATTGGATCATCCCTTTATCATTTTCATGGTTGCAACTTTCCTGACATTGTGTAATCATGGGGTAAGGCATCTCAAGCCCAGACCTTGGCTTGAGCCTCCTGGTCCTGGAACCTTTTCCTAAGCAGAGTCTTAGAGATCATTTCCAAGTGCACTGGCCTTTAGAGTAAGCAGTCAGAGCCTAGCAGTGGGACCAGTGTGACTTTAATGTACCTATTTAATGAAATACATTGCCACAGAGTACCCAAACAGAAGGCAGTTCCAAATACACTGTAAATGATTGCTAATTTAAACTGCGTTATAGGACACCCTGCATCAATGCCCTAAAGACAAAATAAATCTCATAGCTAACAAAGAAAACATTTCAGTTTTAGGCATTTGATTTTTTGAAATGTTTTTTTAAACTTTTCTGATGGAAGTCTCTCCTGCTGCTGCTCTTGCATTGCAGTGGCATTGTGGTTGAATGGTTTCCACCAGTCATCTCAAGGCCCTGCTGACCCCAGTGAGAGACCTCCCGCCTCCTTGATAGTCCACATTCATCTCTATCTCTGTATCTATCTCTATCTCTATCTCTAATCTCACTTTATCTCTATCTTTCTCTATCTCTCTCCTTGAGAGTTTGCCTTGCACAGGCTCTAACCAAGGTTGCTTGAGACTTCCTTCTGTGCCCAATACAAGAGGATGCAGCTGTCAGAGTAAAAATAGCCTGTTGGATTGTTTTTTGTGGCAGCCGTGGGACAGAGAAGGTTTGGATGAAGGGCTGCCCCTATGCAAGAAAGGACTTGGAACACTGACCAGCCAATACTTAAAGGAGAACAAGGAAAACGATCCTCTTTCCTGTCATGTTGGGGAAACAGAACACCTCACACCTGCTGTCTGTGACTGTACCATGAGACATAGAAATTTAGTGCAATCTCTAATAACCCACAGTCATGTGCATTGTAGAGGGATGCTCTTCCTTGTATTTAGGAGAAACAGGAGAGTTTCTGACCTTTGCTTTACTGTAGCCCTTCTTGTGCAGCTCATACACTGACCTATACCATGTCCATCCTTCACATATTGTTTGCCTGGCCATGTAGGACTGCTCAGCCCTCTAGGGCAGTTCCCTATTCTGTGTAAGTGTTTGCCTCATTCTCAAAACCATTTCATCAATTCCACATGGAGGATGTAACATGGTGCCCAAGAGATTATGAATGTTTTTTATAAAAATCTTCTTAAGGGCTGTGGATTATGTTCAAGCCTAAAGACAAATGGCAATCTACAAAGTTGGTAACTCACCCTGCAGTAGATTTATCATTCTATCATAAGTGATAGAATTTATCATTCTATCATAAGGGTCTGATACCTCATGTGTTTAGTAATCTATGAAAGAGACTACAAGCAATGTGTCAAACAAGTTTGTGTTGCCCCCTGAGGAGAGAGCTGTGTTTAAGAAGGCAAACAGTCACTTGGCTGAGGTGAGGGGGGCTCTGGCAGGTGTGCCTTGTGTAGGTCTCAGAGACAAACTGTCTGCACTGGTTCTCCAGACTTGTCTGCTGTAAGTATCCTGCAGCCTGGTTTTTACAACGCTATGTTTGCCATCAAAGTAGAGGCCACAGACCACAAACTTGCCTTCTACAATTTATTTAACTTACAAACTGCATTTAATATATTGCATCTAATTTCCTTGTTTAAGAAGTTTTTTTATTGCAGGGAAATTCCTCTTTCTCTTGCAGAGCAAGGAAGAAAGCTGAGCACAAGTAATGAGTGAAGTGGCCATTCAAGAAGGCAGCGTGCTAGATCAGATATTTAAACATAGAGAGACAATATGATACACAGAATGACTCCAAATGACCAAAATGACTTTGTGATCAGGGCTTGGCCCACTTTTTCTATCCAGGGCCAGATAAACATTTGGGCTTTGGGGGCCCTAAGGTTTCTGTGGCAGTACTCTGTTGTCCCTGTAATGTGAAAGGAACTCAAGACAATATATGTCCATGAGCAGACATGGCTGTGCCCCAATAAATACAGTCTTTAATTTGCCAATGCTAATCTTTATGGCCAGGTGGCTGGGACCATAGCTGGGATAGACCTCACTGACTGGGCCAGCATCTTCTAGGAGCCTGTGTTTGGTCTAAAACTTAGGGTCATTTAGTCTGCAATTTAATGTGATTCCTGAAATTTTCTGAGCATTTTGTCTGCTTTCACATTAGTTGCAGTTTTTCATTGTTAATGAGACCAGGCACAGCATCCTGATGAGACCATGTAGAGCTGTAGAAAATTAGATAGCCTTTTAGATCACCTTGCACCTGGCCTGCCTGCCTGCCTGTCTGTCATGGACCTTGACTCTGGAGCCAACTGTAGGTGCTAAACCCAGCCTAGGGGCACATGGGATTGGTAGCCCTGTGCTCAAAATTGTAAAAGTGATCTCCCTTCCCATATATGCCTTCCTGTACTTTGTAATATGTATCGATCTTTGGAGAGATCCTAGGATACTGAAAGAAAGATGCCTAAGATAGGATCTGTGCATTAAAGGAATTTGGTGTCTAATGAGAAGACTGACCATTCACAAGCAATTATTGTCCTCTGTGCTGGCTCCCTAGTGCCTTTGTGCTAACTTAGTGCTGTGTTGTATGTAGTGAGGACCTTCAGAACAGGGAGCTAGAGTCAGTCTGAGGGGAGGGAGATGAGGCCAAGGAAGGCTCTGTGCATAGGCTAGGGGTGTCACCTCAGGGGAAGTTTTACTGGGAAAGTTCTGGAAAGAGTCCTGAAGGAGAAGGGTATTCCAGAGAGAAGAATCCAGGAAACCTGGGGAGCAGTGGGCAGGAAAGTACAAGACATTTGGGGAGACTCACAAGCAGTTCGGAATGCCAAGAGTTTGGTGAGCTGAGGGAAGTAGCAGGGAGAGAGCATGAAGGTGAGGTTAGGAGGTAAGCTGTGGACATGTGTTAAAGGACTTTGGAGTGAGTCTTCTTTACTTGCAGACAGGAAGGACCTGCTGAATTTGTTTTAGTAGTCAAGACACATGACCAAATGAAAACTACCTTTTTATATTTTACAAGGGGAATCTGTAGAATGCTCATGAAGTTTCTACTGCTTTCTCCTGATAATTCCTAAGCATGTTTTCATTCACAGTAATTTTATATGGTCATTTAGGAATGAACATTTATTAAGTAATACTGTGCAATTCCTCAGTTTGTAGACATAGCTGAAACTGGCCCTGTTTCATGAGTCACCAAGTACATCAGCAAGTCCTCAGACAGAACTGAAATCACAGAAGAGGGCTTTCGGTGGTGGGTTTGAGCTGATGTGAATGTCCCTCACTGTCTTCCCATAACCCACCCTTGTTGGCTCAAGGAAATCTGATGCACTGACTATGCCCACTTTAGCCTTTCATTGAAATAGCTTGAGCAAAAATAAGCATTTGGGTCCTCTTTTGTTGATCTGACAAGTCAAATGTATGTCATTTTTTGACTAACCTGAAAGAAGTCAACAGGTGTTAGAGGTTTCTCATTTGCATTTTTTCTCACAAAATCAAATCAAGAGCTAAATCTTGTCTCTCCACTCTGACCTTACCACCCCTCCCCACCCCATCAAGCACCACAGAGTTCTTGGAAGTTGTTATTTGTAGTAGTTTCCTAAATTTAGCTGGTGCAGGAAGAATCAGTGGCAGATAGGTACCTTAGGAAAATTCATCTTTAGTTTAGAACCTAGAATAAACGTCAGTGTGTAGCACAACTGAAGTGACTGTGTTTATCCTCTGTGGTCATTTTCTATAGTTATTTATTTGAGATTTTTGTTACAGTACAGATAGTTAAAAGGAGACATGGCCAAGAATCTCACCCTCGGACTTTACCTGTTTTTGTTTTTTTTATGCTAACTTCCAATTTTTAGTCTACAGACCTGTATAAATTTTTATAGATATAACCTTACTATGGATATACTTTTGCATTCTGCATTTTCCCTTTAAATTGTTTTTGGCTATGTGAAAATTCTTAGATTTACAAATAATAATCAAAATTTTTATGGTAAAAAATTACCATAAAAAAGTGTGCCTGGTGCTGAGTTTGGCTTCTACACACATAAACTAGGTGGAAATTTTCATTTGCTTTCTCTGGAGTGCCACACTCTGAAGAAGGTGCTTGATAAAGAGGATTAAGCTTGTCAAATCTAGCCTCTGCTTCCAAAAGCAGTTTCAAGTCAGTCGTTCCCATCTCTTGGGTCTTTAAGAGTTTGGCAATCCCTAGCCAATATGGCTCAGTTGATTGAAGCATTGTCCTATAAATGAAAGGTTGTGGGTTCGATTTCCAGTCAGGGCATATAACTATGTTGTGGGTTTGATTCCCAATGCCTAATCCTAGATTGAAACAGGAGGCAACCATTGGATGCTTCTCTCTTGCATTAGTGTTTTTCTCTCTCCTTTCTTCTCTCTCTTTCTCTCTTTCTCGAAGCAATGAAAATAATGTCCTCAGGTAAGGATAACAAAAAAAGAGTTTGACCGGCCTAAGTTTTTCAGGGTCAGATTAACTTTATTTTTTTATTTAATTCTTTTTCGAGTACAGTTTTCTGTCTTGTATTCCCAGCCCTGCCCCCCCCCGTGCTCCCTACCTCCCTCCCATTTCCGCCCCCACCTTAGTTATTGTCCATGTGTCCTTTATACTTGTTCCTATGAATCCTTCCCCTTTTCCCCTGTGATTCTCTCCCCTCTCCCCTCTGGTCCCTGTCAGCCTGTTCCGTATTTCAGTGACTTTGCTCATATTTTGCTTGCTTATTTGTTTTGTTGTTTAGGTTCCTGTTAAAGGTGAGATTATATGGTATTTGTCTTTCACTGCCTGGCTTATTTCGCTCAGCATAATGCTTTCCAGTTGCATCCATGATGTTGCAAAGGGTAGGAGCTCCTTCTTTCTTTCTGCAGCATAGAATTCCATTGTGTAAATGTACCATAGTTTTGGGATCCATTCATTTATTGATGGGCATTTAGATTGCTTCCAACTCTTGCCTATTGTAAATTGTAATGAACATTGCAATGAACATAGGTTCTTTTGGATTGGTGTTTCAGGGTTCTTAGGATATACTCCTAATAGTGGAATTGCCAAACCCTATATTTATAGGTGTGTGTGTTTGACTGAAGTAACACCTGCTTAAGTGTGGTTGGTAGGGTAATAATATGGGCATAAATTATAGCTTTAATCTAAATATTTCACCTAAAATGTCATATGATGTGCTTGAATGTCATATTGTTATGTTAAAGAATTACACACTTATGATTTTGTAATAAAAAGGATGTTATTGGTGCCAGACCCTGTGTATAAAATATTTTGTCCTATATGTACATACTTTATGGCTCTCCTCAGCATATTCAAATTGCCAGCATTACTTTCTTGTACTTTGGGGCCATCGTTAAGTAAAATAAGGGTGGCTTGAGCACAAGTACTGTGATGCTGTGACAGTAGATCTAATAACCCAGGCAACTGATGAGCAGGGAGCATCTATAGCATGGATGTGCTGGATAAAGGGACTGTTCATGTCCCAGGTGGGATGGAGTGGGAAAGTGCAAGATTTCATCATGCTACTCAGAAGGTCGCACAATTTAAAGCTTATGAATTATTTATTTCTGGAATCATCCATTTAATATTTTCGAACTGTGGTTGACCGCAGGTAACTGAAACCATGTAAAGCAAAACCTCAGATAAGGAGGGACTACTGTATAAACTGTGGTCAGGTGTGAAACAGTTCTAATTTAAATTTTTTTTAATTTTATGTTTCTTTTTTGAGAGTATTATGAAATTAGCTCTTAATAGGATCCCCAGTTTATTTTGCTCAACTTGCCAATAGGTATTAGATGATCAGTGTTAATAATGAATTCTGTGTTTGCAAAGTCCAATTCTGGAACTGCAAAGTCCAATTCAGCATGCTACCCTGATATCTCATAAATGTGATTGTCAAAGAAAAACAGCATTTCTTAAAGAGGACCTCGCCTAAGTACACACCCATGTTGCTACTGGTACTTGATGGGATAAGATGAAAAAAACAAGATTTTTAATAATGTCAATATTATTAAAAATAATTCTTCCATTGCAGTGATTTTTCATTTCCAGCACTTTAGCAAACTCTCTCTCCTTCTCCTGGTATTTTCTCTAAGGTTTTGATTGGTCATTACAAGGAATATAATTATATTCTGTAACTGGTGTTTGTTTCCTTTCCTTGAAGAGAGAAAACAGATTCTGAAGGGCTTGATTTTTCTTTTGAAAAGTAAAAGGTAACTAGGTTCTTCAATGACTCTTACTTGAAATGTTTCAGGGGGGAAAACAGTGAATTTTAGAAATTGTACTTGAAACAAGCGAGAGTTTGATCTCTTAACTAGTCCTGAAATCAGCATCTTACCCGTACTTTTAAGTACTTGACTACATACAATTTCAGGTGTATTCTTTAGTTTCAGGCCCAAAGAAAGGCCAAAACTTACTTTTGGTGGTTACTGTGCTTGTTGAAACAGAAAATTGAACAGTACTACAACTTTTGAGAATGTGCACTTAGAAAGCTTTAACCTTTTGTTCAAGAAGAGCCACTGGGATACTTTCTAAACCCTCTTCTCAGCCAAGTAATGTCTATTGTTTCTTTCAAAACTCAATACAAAAACTTCATCCAAACAGCTTTACTTGGCAGGTCTCACATAACTCTTACTCTTCTGTATTTTCCTAATGTTTCCCACATTGTGTCATACTAATTGATTTGTTGCTTGGTATTATGAATATTCAGTGTGCATGTGGTCAGTGTATATAAGAGGCTTTTCCATAATTCTCTGCCTTTTTCCTCCCTCTGGCTCCCTTCTTATCAGTATTGGTGCCATTATCTGAACATGTTAGGCTATTTAAATTGCCAGGTAGTCAAAAGAATTTAGCTGCTCTTTCTTTTCCTTCATAGAAGTCATGATAGTCTTAAAGCATAGTCTCAATTTTTTTTTTGTATTTCAGTGTAGTCTTGGGCCTGCTGTCTAAACTGACAATCTGTAACTTGACATTTATTAGCTCCATAAAAGTTTGATATTACTAGGCTTTCCACCAATCACTTTTTGAAACATAATGGAAATTACTGAATTTTAATTTATTCAGTAATAATTTTATTTTGAAAAGAAGATAAACAATTTTAGTTTTATGGATTCTTTAATATTAGAGGTAATATAATGTAAATATTGCAAATGCTATACAAGTGGAAACACTGCTGCTATTTTTATAATGTAACAATCTTTCAGATTGTTCTAGAATGCCCATGTTCTTTTGTTTTGCTTTTAAGTTTATTATACTTTCTATAATTTAGCTAAAGACAGAGACACCTTGTCACTTATCTCTGTCTCTACACACTTCAGCACTAGACATGGTCTTTTGTTTAGGTCCAATTAAATGAAAAATCAATTCCACATCACATTAAAACATTTGCAGAGCCCAATCTGTTACCACTAGGATAATTTTATATTTTAAGTTCATCCAGATTTCTTGTAGCATTGAGGTCCTTCATGCTACCAGCACTCTTGCTGCTTTCTGAATTAGTAATTAACTGCCATGAATTGTACACATGTGCAGGCATCTGCAGTCTTTTTTCAGGTACCTTATGTTCTGCAGTCTGTGGCCTCCAAGAGAGTTATGTTTTGTGCTTTGTTAATGACTAAGCGAAGATAAATAGATGTTCTTGGGCGGCAAGCAAGCAGCTGAAAATATTCGACAGTTTTGACTCCTTTCTTTACTGCATTTGCATGTTTATTCCCGTCTTATTGTAGATCACAGTGTGATTCTCCTTAGCACGTCCAGTTGGAGGAGACAGGCAGAGACTGGTATCTGGAACATCTGTGCAATGTGCCCTTCACACAGGCCAGAAGTCCAGCCTTGTTTGTGTGTTCATCAGGATAAGACATGGGCCCTTTGCAACAGTTTTCTTCCCTTGCACTATTCTTATAGTGTGCTCTTCACATTAGTTGTTTTTACTTTGTTCTCATCATTGAATGGCCATTTAGTGAGGGCCTACCTACTATGTGCCTGACACCCTTCCAGGGAAGGTTTTTGTCGTATCTTTGAGAGGACATGTTATTATCTTATGTCTTATATTTTCTCTGTCCTGCTTTAATGGTAGGAGATCCCCAAACTTGTGGCAGGAAGCTGCTTCTTCCCACATTAGAAACTTCACAGATTGGAAGCTGTAGATGCCGCATGCTGATCCCAGCTAGTAAAGGTGAGGGGCCTGCCACAGACCAGAGTTACCTCCTCACCCTCTGTATTTCAGGAATGGAGGGATCTCCTTTGCCAGTTTTCTGTAGTTTGCTCCTATCTTGTGGGGCTGGCCTCCTTTTCTTTTGTGCATCAGGCACCACAAAGGGGGATGAGACCCCCATTTGGGGTCACACTAATGCCTAAAAGAAGCACAATGCTTTCTAACCACACTGTTGGCATTCATTGTGAATGCTCTTAATAAGTTAAGAGTTTTTTAGCATCTCCTTCTGGCCATTCTCTTTGGTGGTTTTTTTTTTTTTATCCATTTTTTTTCTTCCCTCCCAATATATAGGCTGGGGTGACTTTAGATTTTGACCAAATTAAGTGGCTGTCAGTCAGTATGTGTGACAGGTAAACATTTTCATTCTGTTTTATAGAAGATCCACCTCAGTGTCCTTGATTAATTTATGTTTCTTGGACTGATGATCACAATGGAAAGGGAGCTAGAAACCTGAAAATACTCTTGTCCTTCTGAAAGTACTGTTCTGAAAGAGGGTGGAGGTAGTGTCTGGGAGGAATGAATTCCACAAGCTTCTGGGCTTGACCCATGGCCAACTCTCATTTAAGAGTAAAAGAAAAAAGTAAATCATTTCTGTGGCAGATGTATGAAATGATCAGTGTGTGCATCTACACCAAGCCTGTTTGGCCTCTATGGAGGGGAGGAATGAAATGCCTTTTTTTTTTTTTGCAGTATAATCTCTTTTTCCATTTTATTTCCCTTAAAATTAGTGTTCTAATACTTGTCTGAGTTTGGAGGAGCTTGAGAACTTCAGCCAACTGCCTCAATACTTTCGGCAGAACAGAGCACCTAGAGTCCAGGAAAACCAGGACAGAGACAGAAGGGGGCAATTGAGGATGATAAAGCGAAACTTGAAAGAGGAAGCCTCTGCTGCTCCACTTTCTTCTTCTAACAGCTGATCCTCATTTTTTATCCTTGACATATTAGAGCCTATGTGATCTCATGTGAAGTGTTCCCACCTGGTTGAGCAATGGCAAAAAGCATCTTCTTCAAGACCCAAAGGAGGCTTTGTGGGGAGATGTAATGATTGACTCAAAGCTAGAAAAAAATATGTAGGAACTTAGTTGGGGAAAAAATTTTCTGGCCTCTCATAATGGTGGGAGACAGGGGGCGGAATTGTATTACTGGTGTCTTCATTGCAGACAACAGATTTCACTCTGAGCTAGTTTCTGTTCAGAGTGGTTTGTTGAGAGCTGTGGTCTCCTCAGAGGAGCTGCAGGAACCAGGATTTCAGCTGAAATTCCAGGAACAATGTCCAGATCACAGTACAAAACTGGCCCAGTGAGGTCTGCTGCCACCTCTGTCACTATCTGTACCTGCCAAGCAGGTACTGTTTACCTATCTTACTCTTCCCATGTCCTATTTCCAAATCTGCCTGGTGTAGGTATGTCAGATGATGAAATCCCATCCTGAGTCTGCACCCTAATAGCAGAGGAGGTTGAGTAATGTAGTTTGTGTGGATTCCGTATTGGGAATGTGGTTCACCATGTAGAGGAACATCAAAACGTGGAGTTGTAACAGGGTTTGGGGCAGCTACAAATTTAGATATTCCTTATGAGACTACATTAGCACGTTCAGCACAGATATTCCTAATGACAGGAGCTAATAGTAAAATTTTAATTATCAATTGCAAAATTTTCAAATAATTCTAGAAGATATGTTATTTTATGACTTTATCTGCTGAGGGACCCGTGGTTGTCTCCACCTCCGTTCTTCATGTTTGTCTTTCATTTACTCTTAGGTTGGCTGTAGTTCTAGTCTGATGTGTTCCCACACACACTTAACCATCCATGATATGGTGGCAAGATTTTGAGGTCAGGCTACTGAGAAAGGTTTAAAACCATTCATCTAAATCTTCATGAATCCATATTCTCTTGCAAAGGTTGCTGAGATTTTGGGTTTTGTATTTTTACTTGACATTGAAGACCTTTTAAACTATACTGT
This sequence comes from Sturnira hondurensis, assembly GCF_014824575.4. Taxonomy (NCBI): domain Eukaryota; kingdom Metazoa; phylum Chordata; class Mammalia; order Chiroptera; family Phyllostomidae; genus Sturnira; species Sturnira hondurensis. The sequence goes on along the minus strand of NW_028073935.1, from coordinate 5,677,013 downwards.
AAGTACTTGTAAAGAAGAAACAGGTTTTTAATAAAACTCAAAGTCAGCGTGATTTTTGTACAGCATGAATTTACATAAACATTTTTATAAAGAACTACATTTTTACAGAGAACTATATAAAATTTGTTTTCTTTTCAAACTGTCCATTCTTTTTTTTAAAAAAAAACGTATTAGCTTAGTAAATAACTTCTACTTTTCTAGAAAGGAAGCAAAATGAATCACATTTTAAATGTGTAGAAGCCCCAAGTGCATCAGTGAAGTTGTAATTCTCCTCACACTAAGATTTGATTGAGAAACTGTAACATAATGTTGTAATTGTTGATATCATGCTAAGGTCTTTACTAACTGGATTCTAAATGAAATAGAATAAAAATGTGCAATATGTGAACAGGAACCTGAGGTGACAGTTTTGACACTTGTTAACACTTACTGGAAAGGACTCAGTTATTTCACTTTTAGATGTGCCCTTTCTATCAGCTGTTTCCAAACTGGAGCATGAATATTTATTTGTACACATGGTCATGGGAGATAACCAGGAACCTAAATTAAAGAGTTTTTCTCCAGTTCCTTGGCAACAAAAGATGAGTGAAAAACTTCTCCTTTTTATTTTTTTTTTGACCTGAGTAAATAGTTCCTTTAATATTTTTTATACTGGGTATCATCTTTTTATTTTATTTTTTATCATTCTACAGGGGGTTAAATACCTGTGCATTCCAGCAGCGGATTCACCATCTCAGAACCTGTAAGTTGGTTTTTTTTCCCTGTTATTATAAATGAATAAATAGATATTCATTTATATTATTATATTATAAATGAATGAAGGACTATAAAGTGAAATAAGTAAAGGAAAGTGAAGCCATTGGAGCCAATGGGACTCTTGCTGCTGTGCACAGCGGCTGCCTCACAGCAGAGATCATGAGGTCCACGGAGGTCTGTGTTGCCAAGGTGGACAGAGCTGGAGACATGCTTCTTTTTCCAGGTCCTTTTGCTCTACACCAACTGATGGGATGTCTGTTGAGAAGAGTCTAATGTTTATAAAAAATACCTCCAATCAAACCTTTAGCACGTTCATCCTTTCTCAGAAAGCAAACCCTTGAAGAAGCTATTAAGTTTTGTCTAAAGCAGCACTGTCCAATAGAAATAGAATATAAACATCAAATGCAGGTCATGTATATAATTTTAAATTTTCTAGGAGGCACATTTGGAAATGTGAAAAGAAAATATGTGGCAATAATTTTAGTAATATGTTTTATTTAACCCAATGTATCCAAACTACTATCACTTCAACCTTGTGCTCAATTTTTTTTAAAAAATGAGATATTTTGCATCCCCTTTTTCATGATAAGTTTTCAAAATCAGATTAGCTATTTTTATCCTTCCAGCACACCTCAGTTTGGATCAGCTTCATTTCAAGCACTCATGTGGCTGGGGTCCACCATGTGGAACAGCATACTTCTAAAGCCTGTCTGAGTTGGCGTGACTAGGTCTTTCTGGTTGAGCAAAGTCCATTCCTCTGTTTCTTCATAGCTGAATACATTTTTGACATCATTTTGTTCCTATAAAGAAAAATTTGTAATTGCCTTCTTTTCCAGGTCACAGAAATTATATGGAGACCCATAGGATTACCTTTGTGAGAATGGGAGACAGGTCTCTGGAGACCCATAGCAGTTACAGCTCTAGCATTCACACCGTTCAGTTTCCAGAAGTGACCCAGAGAGTTCATGACGTAGTGTAAAGTATACAGAGGCATGGATTTGATCCTTGCAGGCTGAGAGGCTGGGGGCAGAAGTAAAATATTTAGCTATTCAGTGCACCCACAGACCCCAACCTCTGCTTCTCAGGCAGCCTTGTGCTGTTGTTGGAGGGCAGACACAATGACCCTCCTACAATTACATATTACTGCTTTTCATCGGGGAAGTTGTAAGCTATGAAGGTGTTTGTGAATTTGGGAGTCCATAGGCTTGTCAGGATTCATTCTTCATGATCCTAAAGTTCTATTGCCTACAAGTCCTGCATAGCAGAAGTACAGACCATGCATCCTTATGTGGAGTATCCCAAGTATCCAGCCTCTCTGAAAGCTATCAAATTGGAACATTGACTTCACTGCTGCAGAGAAGAGAAATCATAGGTCATTCAATAATTTTGTGGGATCTACCTTTTTGTCAAAAAAGGAAATGGGGCCAGAGCCAGACAGTGATGTAGAGAAGGGTGAAGAGATTGATCAGGGGACAGGTGGTATTAGAGTTAGACCAGGAAAGGGCAGGAGCAGGTTGGAAGTGGAAGCAAATATGTCCTACCCAGGGCTTGTGTTTTCACAGTGACTGTCCACGTTTCACAGGAAAAGTCAATCTTTAAGATTGCTGGAGGAAGGATTTACCAAGATTACTGGGAAAACAATAGAAGCTTAGGTCTGGAAGGAGGGGAAGAAGCTTTAGAGAACTTCCTTGGTTACTAGTCGTGTCAAGAAACAGAAGTGGTTGGGAGGGCATGGTGTGTACGGAAGGAAGTGAGTCTCTGCCTTTCTCTGAAGGCCGTAGCAATCTTCTGCCTGTGTTTTGATGGCTATTTTTAGAATGGTTGCTTTGCTCTTATCACAAACTGAGATTCTGACATACTGTTGAATTTGTCAGTACCTGATTGGTGATTTGACTCTTAGGAAGAATCAAGCTGTAACACATTCTGGACATTGTCAGGGCAGATGCCTACAACCTGTGCTTGAGCTGCCCCCAGGACTTGTCAGTCTAGGAGGAGTAAGCACTGTGCTTGCCAGGGCAGTGACCCTGACTTACTAAGTGAGGATTGAGTGTTGAGTGTTCCTGTGCTATGGACAAGGGACCTATACATCTAGAATTAGATATCTCACATTTAAAACCCGTTTCATCTATCTTGGGTAAGTCATTCTGACCCATCTGAACCTCAATTCTTTCATCTGAAAAAGGCCTTTCTTCAGGATTTTTGGAGATGAGATCATGTATGTGAAAGTGCTTTGTATGAGCTCTAAGCAGTTTTGAAAATTAGTGTATTAGTGTATCTTGAGAGTTGCAGAAAAGGTAGTTGAACGAAGGCGTGCCTGTGTGGAAGGAGCCAGTGCCAGAGGGTGCAGCAGCCACCTCTCTGAGCTCCAGTGTCCGAGGGGTCATTTTAGATCTGGCAAAATCAGCCCAACCCCAGTCACTTTGGTGCCAGAGGACTAGCCGGTGAGATTTGGGTTAGTTCTCATCTGTCTCAAATATGTACAGAGATATTGTTAAATGTGTGACTTGCTTTTTTAACCCTTTCCATGTGTCTGGATGGAAGTGTGGTGTGGGGTCCAGTTTCCAACAGGAAGTTATTACAGCACCCATGCTTGGGCTGATGGCAGAACTGTGCAGAGAATGCACTACTGCTGCTCTTTGGAGTGAAGTCTTATGAGACTACAACCTCTATTTCAGCTGGAAAGGGAAGTCAGACCACAGCTCCTGAAAGGCAGGAAAACTGGCTCTCTGCTGTGGGAGTTATGTTCACAGGCACTTGTGTGATTCTTTGGGGAAACTTATTTTTAAATCCTTAGTAATAGTAAAGCTTATGTATAGTAAGGCTTTGGGCATATAAATGTCCATGATTCTCTAACTATTTCTTGCTCTTCCAAAGTTATATGGAGATTATGGAGTTAAGTTTGAACTTTGAGTGTGCTTCATATGTTGATACAATCTATGAAGTAGCTTGAGTTTCTCTTTATATGTTACAAACATTTCATAACATGCTTTGTAGTGGCGAGCATGTTTTCAAAATATAATCAGCTGATTAACTTAATGTTATCAGACTGAACACTTGACTCTGTTTCTGATCTGCCTTATTTCATGTAGGCTATAAATATTAGGAACATATGAAAGCTGAGATGAACCTTCATTTCTGTATCATCAGTCAGTGTGAATGCTCTGGAGACAAATGTTCTTAGAGCTGTTAACAAAAGAGAGAGGAATTACATCTATCACTTGAAAAATGTATCCTGGGTAGCCAGTTAGCCTAGCAGTTCTTTAGTCTGATGTGAGTGCCTATATTTAATGACAGAATAAATTCTAAAAACAAAATCGTATTGCTTACTGTTTTAAATTTATAGATTATTAAAATTGTTTCCAACTTTAATTATAGGTTAAGATTGTATACCCTAATTCTTTACCCACAAATTTCTAAAACAACAGGAATTCTTGCTAAGTATGTTTAGTGAGAGGTTAGTGACATTTTGAGACTAACTGCTTTCACGTGGCATTCAATTGCTACAAACTAACTGCCCAGAAAGGTCCATTTTCTGTACTGACCTTAATACTCACAAACTCCCCATTTGGTCTTGCAGGAACTTAATATGCAGAAAACTGGTTTGAGATAACATTAACACATTAAAATTTCAGCTCAGTTCCCCCAACTACCTTGCCTTGCAAAGTGAGGAAACATAGAATGTTCAAGTTCTCATGATTGTAATTACCCCGCCCCCCCAGACCCAGGCTGCCTGTTTTGCATGATTTGTTACAGTTAGAGACATCCTAGAGTTTATATCAAATGTGCACACTTCATGTTCTCCAAGTGGCCATTGTAGGGTGGGTTAGTGAATGAAGGCTTTGAAAATATTTGTCTTTGCTTTCTCTCTGTGCTTGCTTTCTTAGGCAAGTTACTTTAATCGTACTTCTCTCACTTTAAGATACTTCTCTCACACAATTGTTATAGTATTAGGTGAGACAACAAAATGTTTTCATGAACACTAAGCATCTCTAAAAATAAGATTATGTTATCTGTGTACTCAATCAAGTAAGGGTTATTAATGTATTTTGATGGTCAATTTGAAATGTATAGTAGCTTATTTTATTCCTTCTTTTTTGTCACTTTTTTTTACCTTTTATTATTAATTTTAATTGTCTATTTTTTATTTTATTTTTTATTACAATTTATCCCCTTTATACCCTCTTCTGCCTTCACCTAATCCCCTTTACCTTATAATCACCAACCACACTACAATGTTGTCCATGTTCATGAGTTCTTTCTTATGTTAATGTTTATTAAGTTGGTATTTTCTGTTTGGTCTTCTCTTTCTGTCAAGTTCAGGGGAGTTTGGCCTGTGCTGTGGAGTTGGTAGCATTGCATCATTGCAGTAAAGTCTTTGTGACATTCAGTGGTTTGAGAATCAAATAGATCTCTAAAAATTTCTTGAGGTTTTTGTGAGGAGAAGAGGAATTAGCAATACAAAGATTTAAATATCAGTAAAATTGTCTTGCCTTATTCTACCATTCTGTATTTTTGTATTTTTCTTAGTTTAGCTAATATCATGTATACTCACTTACTTACATTTTTCTTTATTTTCATTATTTAGAAAGCAATTTTGCAAGATCAAAGCTAGGTTGCCCTTGGCAGCCCTTCCAGACAGATGCACACACATGTGCATATGCATCTGAGAACATCTGAGAACACAACAAACATGCTCACACACAACTCCTAAGGACTTTGTAGTCTATGGAAATGAGAACTATATGAAAAATGTGTATTGTGTTTTTCATAAGGCTTGCCTTATTTAGCTTGAACTATGTTTTACTCTTAGACTATGTCTTCCTAGATTCTTTAGTTTTGAACTATTCTTTGTGAAATTATTTTATACTAGATGGTACAGAAGGCCTTTTATTTTTTGTTTGTTTTTAAAATAACCTCACCTGCTAGAATGAAAAGTAAGGAACAAACAACCTGATTAGAAAATGGGCAGAGGATCTGAATAGACATCTTCCCAAAGAAGACATACAAATAGCCAACAGGTACATGAAAAATGTTCAACATCACTAATTGTTTGGGAAATATAAATCAAAACCACAATGGGATATCACCTTACACATGTTAGAATGGCTATTATCAAAAAGCCAATAAATAACAGGTGCTGGGGAGGATGTGAAGGAAAGGGAACCCTTGTGTACTATTGGTAAGATTGTGAATTTGTACAACCACTATGGAAAATGGTGTAGAGGTTTCTCAAAAGATTGAGAATAGAGCTACTTTATGACCCAGCAATTCCACTTCTGGATATTCACCCAAAGAATATAGAAACACTAATTCAAAAAGATATATGCACCTTTATATTTACTGCAACATTGTTTGCAGTAACCAAGATAATGAAGCAACCCAAATGTCCATCAATAGATGAGTGCATAAAGAAAATGTGGCATTTATATCCAATGGGATATTACTCACCAATAAAAAAGAATGAAACTTTGCCACTTGGGACAACATGGATGGGCCTAGAGTATATTATGCCAAGTGATATAAGTTAGAAGGAGGAAGACAAATACCATATGATTTTACCTACATGTGGAATCTAAAAAACAAACAAAATGAACAAACAAAGACCAAACAAACTCATAGGTACAGAGAGCAGATTGGTGTTTACCAGATGGGAATGGGGTGGGAGATGGGTGAGAGGAGGGAAGAGGGGTCAGTTATATCGTCATAGATGGTAGCTAGACTTTTTAGGGGTATGAACTTTGTAGTTCATACAGATGTCACGTACAATTGAAACTTATAATAAAAATAATTTTAAAAGAAAGAAAAATACGGTGCACACATTTGTCATTTTTTAAAATGTTGACAGTACAGGAAATACAAAAGTTGGGGAGTCACTGATATAAGTGTGGGTTCATTTTATGTGTTTTATGCAGTACACTGATGGAAAAGTCCTACCAGTGTCTGTGTGGGTCGATAATGTTCGTTCCTGCTTTCTTCTGGTTAGGGTGAGAGCTTCCTGGACAGTGTTCCAGCTGGAGGGGGCCCAGGCAGGTCCTGGGGATCCTGAGCTGATTTTGCCCCAGGAGGAAGCAACTGTCTGATCTTTGCTCATCTGCTAGGGCTTGGAGACAGATCAAACACTTCACCCATTTGCTGCATTTTTTAAGCATTCCTTTTGGAGGAAAAGAAAATCTAAGGGTGCTTGCCTTTTCTATTTTTTTCTTCTTTGCTTTCATATACACATGTACGCATGTGTGCATTCACACATTCATACTCTGTTGAGGGGAAGGAGAAGTTCCCTGGATTATGAGAGTAAGCCCAGCCACCATTCAAGGTGCTTGGCGGATTCTCTGGGCTTTTGTTCACACAAGCAGAGTCCTCAACAGGGCAGGGCTGCCTCATTTCCCACCGTGGGGATTATAGCAACCAAGCGTTATAGTCTTAGGGTATGAAGAAATTGTTCAGCCTCAACAAATGGACACTATGGTGTGGCTTTGCTAGATCCATCTGCCATACTTTTTGTGAGCTCTCTAAGGGACAGCAAAACCTGGCTGATTCTAGTTCTTGGCCTGTAGGCAGAGAGATGGAGGAGTTGGGGATGTGCTGGTTCACAGGGAGTCTCAACGCAAACTGAGGAAAAAGAAGAGGAGGGGTCAAGGACAGTGGCAGTGGTTTTCTGAACCCCATGAGGCCATTTCTCAGCTAAAGTGGCTTCCTGATCCAGGGTGTTCCCTTGGGGCTATCAGCAGCAGCAGTCACATTGGATGAGTTTGTGACATGTGTAGGGTGTCCTTTCCTTCTGGGTTAGCACAAATGGCTTTCTTAGGGCAGAAGAACTCCCATGTCTGTGTGTGGAAGTAAAGGTACAAAGTGAAGAGCAGGAATAGGGAACCTGTGTTTATTGAAACAGCTTGTGGTGGGATGGTACTTCATGGTGCTTCTGCTTCACACTGGAGAGTTGAGCAATGTCAGGACCAGAGTCGCGGGTATTTCCCACTGTGGAGGAGGGAGTTTAATGACCAGGGCTTAGGCTTATGTCATTAGCTTCCCTGGAAATAAACTCCCCCTCCCTACAACACACCAAAGCAGGCATGAGCACTCCTCCTACCTCCTGGCTCTTCTTGGAAAAGGCATTTCTAGGAATGTCTGCCTGCTGTGGCCTTGTGCCTAGTGTGATCATGAGCAAGTTTCATAGCAGGGCCGTGAGCAGGCCCTTAATTGGCATCACTGTGCTCCTGGGCCAGGGCTGTGAGTGGCCCTTTCACAGGTGCCTGGGGCTCTGCACTGATGCACAGGAGCCATCCATGGGTTTGCCCTGCATTTAATACTTGATACAGACAGAGCTGAAAGAGTAAAGGGTTGGTTGGGGCAAAGGAGGGGCATGTCCTTGGCTCCTCAGATCCTTCACAGACTTCCTCTAGCCTCTGGCCTCTAGCCTCTAGCTTCTAGGCTTCTCTCTTCAGCTTTTCATTAGAAAACACACAGACTGGGTCAAAGAGTAATTCAAGGATGTTACCCTACTAAGCACACCTACATCTTCCCCACTCTCTTACTCTGAGATGTGACAAAGCTGACTCTTGAACCCAGGTACTCCCCACAATATTTAAGACCTGGGTTCCTTTGCGCATGTGGATTGGAACATGCAGGTGTAAAAACAGGATTTAAGAAGAAGTTTTCATTATGAAGTCTCAATAAAAGGGTTCATCTGTCATCTTTGCAAGATCTTAGTGACTGCCGCAACAATACTTATGTCACTGATGGCCTTCCCAGTGTTCTGAGAGCACTCCTAAGCCAGAAGACTTGGCTCAGTGTTTTTAAAACCATTGGAGTAGTTGCTGATATTTGGGAAGATTGTATTTGGCTATAAATAACAGAATAATTGATTGACAGTGTTTTTAAGTTATAAATACATTTATTTACTTAACTTTCTTGACCAAGAAGCTTGAAGATGGGGCTCCCAGGCCTGGGCAGCAGCTTCCTGATGTCCCCCTTTCCATCCTGCTACCCTTCCACCTCTAGGGCCTGTCACCTGTGGTTACAGGTGTCTTATGGAGCTCTAAGCATGGTGCTCACTTCCAGTGCCCTCTCAGGAAGCTGAGGCAGAGACAGATAATTTTCCTTTTATACAGACAGGAAAACATTCCCAGAATTCCCCACCACAAGCTTTCCTTTACTTCTCTGTGGACAGGACTAGAAGGAAGATGAGATATTCTGAGGAACTAGGCACTTTGCTGCCCCAAATAAAATCAGTGCAACAGAAGATGCTCTGCCACAGTTCTAATACTTCCAAGTCAGAAGAATTCACTGCAAACTCCTGATTGCTGGTTTTGTTTGAGAGATGGGAAACTGAACCCTGCACCCTCACTCCTGCTGCTGCACCTTGCCTTTGGGCTGGGCTCCTGCTGGTCTCGTTACCCCCAGCACCCACCCCTTCCACGCAGCTTCACTGCTCCACACCCCGGCTCTGAGGACTTTTTAGGTACTAACACTTCTGATGTCAGGATTACAATAGGAACCTTTTCTTGCCTGCACTATAGCAAGCCAGTCTTTGGGAGTAAAGTTGCAGAGCCCCGAGTCACTTTATAAATTTATATCTGGGAGCATTTGTCCCTGAGAAGTTTAACAAAAGTATATCTTGCAATGCTCTGGGAAGTTAGAAATCTCAGAGGAGCTACTCGAGTTCTTGGATAAACCCGAGGACTTTCCACACGTGGCAACATTGTGCCTTGTGTTTGGTTGTAGGATGTGTGTGCCTACAAACACTTTATAGTTATCCTGTTGTCTTCTGTCCTTTTTCATTTAGGCATCTGCATTTAGTTTAGTAACTTCCCTCTGCAGTCAGTACCTGGCTGAGGTTATTATCCCACACCTTAATTTCCCATTCTTATTAAGTTCATTTGTCCTGTTATCCTTCATGAGACAGTAGACCTAGTTTGTGTGGTTGGAAACTGTATCATCTTCATCCTTGGTAAATAGTCAGTACTCAGTCAGAGCTTACGGGGGCATAAATTTAGTCCATGGGCAACTTCAGATGTTTTGTTTGCTTTATAAGCCATTCAAGGAAGAGGACATTGAAAAGCATTTAACTCTGTAGGTCCCCTCAGAGTAAATGTGCTTAACCCACCAAGAGTCTAAACCCAGAATAGAGCTGGTGCACACAAGAGAATGAATGAGTAGCAAGAGGAATGGTAGTAGCAAAGCTAAGGGGCAAAAAAAGTGAAGATCCTTGTTTTATCATTGTGGGGGACTTGAGAGTCTATAAAAGCACATTGGCACATAAAACATATTCCCACTTTACAGCTAATGTTAAAGGAATCCACGTGACTTTTGCCAAGCCCACAGAGCCACTAAGCTGCTATGCAGATATTAGAGATGAAACTGGCATTTCCACACAGCTCTGCTATTGAATGCAGATAGGACCTACCAAACTCAAGGGAGGCCAATGTGGAAGAGTATTATTGGGTTTTTCAGATTGTCAGAAGTAAACTAGCTTTTAGGACCTGGGGGCCTGCATGATGTGGGCATCTCCCTCACGAGAATGGCTGTGGGGGTGGCCAGGGTGCAACTGGGCAGAAATCACCCAACCACAACCACCAGTCAGTGGCAACTGTGTGTTTTAGGAATTCCTTGCAGAGGATTTCTGACAAGCCCAGAAGCCAGCAGCCCTCCCCAGGCCTGAGCGTTGTGTGTGATGGATTCTAACACTGAGGCGCTCCGCACCCAGACAGTGTGTTAACCTGTGGGAAGCTGTCGGGCACTGAGACCTTTCTAACAAACCTCAGGTGGATTTTTCTTTTCATCATGTGTTGAGTAGACAGATGTCACTTCTCTCTTTTTTTTCTCCCTTCAGGACAAGACATTTCAAAGAAAGTATTAAATTCATTCACGAGTGCCGGCTTAGGGGAGAGGGTTGTCTTGTGCACTGGTATGTATGCCTCCTGCCTAGTCACAGCTTAGCATGCTCTGCTCAGCTTGGATTCTCATCAAGTGTCTTTCTGTGCGATTAATTATTTGATCCCCTAATAGTTTTCTCTGCCCTATAAGTCTCAAACATAAATCCCATCTGACCCCACCTGCTTGATGGATGCTATTTGCTTTTGTTGAAAGAGAACCCCAAATTTCATTCTAACTTAGGATTTTTATTTTTGCAGTCAGGATTTCTGTAGGGACTCTCAAGGTTCCTGGACATCAGAAACTTCCTTTTGAGCCCACCTCTAATATTTCATCAGAGTAGCCTCCTACAAAGGGTACATATTTGTAAGCTCATTCCTGAAACTTCAGTGGTCTTTCAAGACTGTTTCTTTCTGAAGAATTCTGATTGTACATGTGGATGTTTAGCATTGTGTTATTGTAACACCAAAATGACTATTTATCTCCATTTATAGATGGGGTTTTTTTATGTGTGTTTGGCTTACTACTTTGCTTTGAAAGGATCTGAAAAGACTCTTAGAATTAAACAGTTTATATACAGCTGTCCACCTGCAGATGTATCCATATACATGGGTGCATACACAGACTGCGCAAAGGACAGTTATAACACACAAAGATGGCACACACAAAGCTCTTAGCACTGAACCCGGCATATAGTGAGTTCTCAGTGAGTGTCAGTCCTCGTTTATATTACCTCATAGTCACTCTAATAACATAACTGGTTTGTGTAGTGAACCAGCTGCCAGCTTTCCAGAACCAGAGCTCTCCTGTCAAAGGGCAGGCTGAACATATCCCCTCTTTATCTTGAATGAGGCTTGATATTAATTAGCAATCTCTTGAGTTTCCCCCAGAGAAGTTGCTATTGGAAATACAAATTTCTCAGGTGACTCCTAAGAGTGTCGCTGCTCAGGTTGGTGGCAGTCCTGCCAGGATGGGGGTGGGGTGAGGGGGTAGAGTATCCATCATGTGATGTCCAGAGGAGTCACCCCGGAGAGTCAGGACAATGGAGACACAAGGTGGTTTGATTGCTCCCAAATGGGTGTTTTGCAGTTTTATAAAGTTCTTGAAATAGTGTGGTTATTTATTTTGATTTTAAAAAGAGTAGACTATGTTATAAATAAAATTGGTGGATTGTGTAACATTATTTATATTTGCTTTAAAGCATTTGGGGGGGTTATAGTTGGAGCCCTTCAAGGGGAGTTTTGAACTCCTGTACCAGGTTTTCTAGGGATCCTGGGAAATGAGAGCCTCCTCAACTCAAGAGGAGGTATTTTTTAAAAGCTGTCATTTTTGCTGACATAAGCCTTGGGAAAGAGCTACTACTTGAAAGCGGTTATTAGTATTATTAGTGTAATATTAGTATATTATTATTATTTATTCCTTAACTATGTGTAAGTATGATATTCTAGAAAATTGTATTTCATACAGTTGTGAAAATCTGAAGATAGGCTTTTCTCAAAATGAGAAATTTGCTAAACTTCCCCATCTTAAACTGTTGCTAGAACACCCTTAAGTCTGATGCAGCTCAACCTTTCTGTGACTGCTTTAATTTGCATATGATTTAAAATTGGTCCCCTTACTCATCCAGCTAGAGATACTTGACCATATTGCCTGCAGAGTGTGCACATTGACTCTGAGTTTCAGAGCACATGTGCACTGTGTCCTCTGGGTTGCTCTGCATAATTGTCAAGAAGACCACAAACTACTTAGTAGAGCTTCTGTATTTAATGGGAGTTTAAGTTATAGATTTAGCCCTCACAAATCTAAGAAAGCCAGATTTTTAAAAAATATGTAAAGCCTTCTAAACTGCTGTAGGTTATAAGTGGATTTCTTGCGTGGATGCCAGACCCCTCAAGTCCCTTTGATGTGCTTTAGTTATTTTATCTGTCTGGGAAAATGGGAACTATCTGAAGAGGGGTGATAATCATAACACTGAAGTGCCCAGATCTATAGCCAGCAGAAAATTTATAAAAAATGAAGCTAATGCACTAGAGCCACCCATGGCTCTAGAATGCTTGAGATTCTAGTGTAATAAAGAGACATTTGGATGTTTCTGAGTAATTTCCAAGTAACATACTGGCTTGCTGTCCACTCATAATCCAAAGCAGGAAGACTTTCTAGAATGAGGTCCACAGAATACCTTGTTCCAAGTGGATCAGAAGCTAGACTTGTGGATCCTAAATCTTCCTTGCCCATGTGGCATTCTGTTGGACCTACAGCCTGGCTGGTGTCTCCAGGAGTGTGACTCTGGTCACCGCATACATCATGACCATCACTGACTTTGGCTGGGAAGATGCCCTGCACACTGTGCGTGCTGGAAGGTCCTGTGCTAACCCCAACCTGGGCTTCCAGAGGCAGCTGCAGGAGTTTGAGAAGCATGAAGTACATCAGGTAACCACTCGTAGGGGACTTTGGTGGTGTAGGCAGCAGACCCTGGGAAGATGCCTCAGTCTTTCTGTACACTCCCAGAAGCATGGAGATTGAAGTTGGAGAGGCCCCCAGAGGACATCTGGTCCAAGGACACCTCAGCTGCGTCACACATTGAAGCCCTCACTGGTCCCTGTGCACCAGCTGCAGTCATAGGACATTACCCTTTACTATCTTCCTAGGCTCCATGTTAGCTGCATTTCTCTTCCTTTGGGGCAAGTGCTGTCTTCTTGGTTTGGCTTGCTTTCATCTCAGGCCAAAACCTTGAAGAAGCAGTGAGTTCTCCCTCTTGCTACTGTCTAGCCAACCACAGAGCTTTGGTTGCCCAATGCCCATTTATTTTCCAGCTTATATGTGGCAAAACCTGTACCATTAAGTAATACATAAAAGTCTACATAGATGCAGGTGAATGTGTGACTTTTTGTTTTCTTTTCAACTTCTCCAGTACCGGCAGTGGCTGAAGGAAGAATATGGAGAGAACCCCTTGAGGGATACAGAAGAAGCCAGAACTATTCTGGGTAAATATAAAGAGCAAGGGCGCACGGAGGCCCAACCTGGAGTGTGGAGGGGGACCAGCTTGCAGGCCCTGCCTCCACTGGCCTACAGCAACTATACTACGGAAACCTAACGCTGCGACCCAGTGCCTGCTTTGCCGCCTGGTGCCCTGGTGTGCTGATGGCCACCTTGCCTTGGAGGACAGGAAGGGAGGGTGGCGAAGATGGTGGATCCAGACTCCATCCCAGGACCTCCCCCAGCCTTGCCTCAGGCACCTCCACTCTGTCCACTCCTGTCTCCCCAGAACTTGATGCACTGTCTGGAGGCTGTCCTGCTTCCCACACTTTCATATACCCTGTGTGCATGTGCACGTATGTGTGAATGTGTCAGTGTATAAGTGTGAACAGTGCTGGAACAGTCACAAAATCCACCCTGCCAGGATTGGTATTGCCACCTTTCTCTTGGTCCAAAACTCCAAATGGAAGGCTTTAAAGTTGACATCTGGAATGCTGCTCAGCCAGAAGCAGCTTATACCTGTGAACACACAGTGAGAACTGCAAGCCAAGTTGCTGGGAGGAACAGCCTCCCCAGAATCAGGAGCAGTCCTGTCAGGGTAGCAGGCAGCCAGACTCCCTCCCACGGAGGGCTCCAGGGGCCTCAAGGTAGGGGTGGCTGGTGCTCTGAGCATTGCCTAGACCTTAATGAAAGTGCCCTGTGTCTTGGCTTCTTGCTGCCTAGAGTCGAGGCCCCCTTTGTACCCCATTAGGTCCCCAAGTTCTACTTGGTGTTTGTTCTCTGTTGGCACCAACTGCATTTTAGTTCCACGGGGAGCAGTACCAATTCAACCAAAGCTGTGTGCCGAGTGTCCTTCCTCTCCCCTCCTGTACAGCTTCACTCCCAGCCTCTTGCTGTTGTTACTCTGCAAGGGGCCTCTTCAGAAGGTTTGCATGCACTGTTAGGTATTGGAAAGAAAGAGCATTTATTAGGCATCATAGCAGTTTGCATTGAAAAATACATTATAAAATGCCTGAGCACTTATTAGGCAATTTTGTGTATGCTGTGGATGTGATATTTGATCTTAGCTACCTCATTAAATGTTTTTTGAAAAGATGTTTTTCATTATTCCAATCAACTTGGCCTCATAGTTGAAAATATTCAGTTATGATTACTTTTGAAGCCAAAGGAGAAAGCATCAGTGTTGTTGAGCTATTTAAAGTTTCTGATTTGGCCTCCAATAATGCTTTCTAGTGGATAAAATTCCACATTCAGGCTGAGGCCAGCAGGCCAAAGAGCAGCCGCAGTTTGCAGTTTGGGTCAGCAGGCACCCTGGTGCTCCGTGAGCTGTTCTGTGAGCTGCAGGCCTTTATACCCACACGGATGCTTTAAGCAGGCAGAGCCACAGAATGAAAAAATATCCTTGCCTCTCTCTAAAACATGTTGCAGTCTATTACTCTGATCCCACCCCAGAAAGAGCCCCTGAATAAGAGCAGTTGTCCCATGCATTTTAGAGTGTGTGTCACAGAGGAGCTGTTGGGGACCAGGAGAATGAAGTTACCTGACTCCACACACTCCTGTGGAACAGGAAACATAGCCACCAAATTATTCATATGCCAATGGAACAACTTGCCTGTAGTTTTTTTTTCCATTAAACCAAAAAGAAATGTAAATATGTCAATTGGAAAAGTATTTAGGATATCAGCTTGAATGCTTAAGTGTCTGTACACTCAAGAACGTTTAATTATACTCCTGCAGATCTTGAAATGTTTTAATATTTGTTGCCAGTAATGTTCTTTCTCCACAGCCACACCTGGAATTCTGAAGTTCTGGGCCTTTCTCAGAAGATTGTAATGCACCTGAAGTTTCTGAAGTACTGCAAAGCCACAGAGTTTAGTCTGGTACTGCCAAAAAGAAAAGCAACCTAGAGTTTATTTTTAAGTATCCAGAAGTTATTTGTAAACTTGGTTTTTTTAAATTTTAACTGAATACATGTGTGATCATATTACATGTTGAGAACTAAGGATACTCTTTAGCAAGAGAATGTATTTTACCTTAATTTCACTGCTGCGGCTATTTCTTTAACCTTGATTTTGATGCCTGTAAAGAGCAGCCTCAGCGCCTGCTGCAGTGTTTGTATTACCATTAGTAACCTGACTGCTTCTCATGACAGTGGTTGTGCTGTGTAAACCTGTTCGTGTTCTTTGATTTCCCAGCTGAGGTTATCTCTCAGTGTGTTTTGCCATGGTTTGTGTTTTCTGTGGTGGCATTTACCAACAACTACACATTTTTTTGTTAATAAAAGGCAACTTAGCCACATTTATCCCTGTGCCATGCATTCTTGGTTAACTGAGGCTTGAAAATCACCTGCATTTCTGTCTGTGAAGGTCATGAAGCAGGTTTGGGTGGGAGCCTGCTGCCGTAGCAGTAATGCTGTTTTCCCCCAGGAGCTATTGCAGCAGACACTGGGAAACTGAATTAATGTCTCCGTGAGAAAAGAATTGACCCTCACTTTGAGCAGAGAGAAATGCAGATCTTGGAGCTGTGTGTTTGTGTACAGCATGGGAACTAAATGTCTGCACCCCTGGAACGACTGTGCTTTCCACGGGGAAGCAGCCCGGGCACTCTGTGAGCATTTACTGTGTGTTGTTGAATGCAGGTATTCTGATTCTATGCTCAGCTTTTCATTAGAAAAAACAGACTAGGTCAAAGAGTAATTCAAGTGGACTTTTTAAATTTTCCTTGTCTAAATCTAGGGTGTGGGGGAGGTTAAGGGGGAGGAATTTAACTTTTTACTTCAAGGGTATGTTTCTCTTGAACTGAAGGCAGGTATACGTGGGTCCTTTGACTGTAGGTGGCAGGCTTTCCATGTGTTCTAAGTGTCTGTTTCTAATGCCTGGAAGACCCTGGCAAGTGGCTGGGAGAGAGCCGGGAGCTGTGTTGGCGGACTCTGGCAGCAGCCCCTGGTGGGTGTGAGACAATATGTCACTGATCAGCTTGGGGCATTAAGATGTTTATTGACTCAGCAGGCCAGCCTAGGTATAGCAGGTACCTCTGAGTACTCCCATGTCCCAAACTGAGAGGCCCAAGATGTTTCTGTTAATATAGTGTTGGCCATGCTTAGATGTTGGAGGCAGAGAGGCCCCTTCTCTGTCCATGACTAGACTAGGTTTTTGGCTCACATTTAAGAGGTGGAACAGTGAAGTCCTGTTGCCCTGGGGCCTTGGCTTCTCCAATGATGTGGTCATGGCCTGGGGAAGTTTTCTTAGACTATTTCTTTCTGTGACATGTCTGCACACAGATCCTTTCTCGCCTGAAACTCAGAATCCTGGCTGCAGTGGAGGAGACTTAACTGGGCCACCTGCACTTACCTCACTGCATTCACTGTGTGTTCATCACGCCAGGTGCCGTGGGGCTTCTACATTGAGCATAGGCACATCCTGATTCTAAGACTTGGTGGGGTTGGCAGTTAGGAATATTGGCCATTACAGAGCAGGTCCTAGTGACTAGATAGGCACTCCTGGTGCTATGTGCAGGAAAGGGAATAGAGGAACACCATTTCAGTTCTGGGGTGAGGGAGGTGGTGTTCAGGAAACCATCCCAGAAAAAATGATACCTAATGTGAGACCTGAAGTCTGTGTGCTGGAATTCACTGGGCCCGGTGGGAGGAAGGGGGGTCCAAGCAGAAGTCTGGTGACACAAGAAAGCCAGGTATGACTGAACCTATAGCACGTGGCCAGCCATGGCAAGTGGTGCTGACAAAGCTGCCGGAGACATGAACAAGGGCCTGGTCAGCCAGGCTATTGTTATCACAGCCTTTTATCATTTGCTCACTACTTGCTGTACAGGAACTGGTTTACTTCTCACACCAGCCCATGGAGCTAACCAAGCTCCTGCAGGGCTCATTCCCAAATTTGGAGTCTTGTAAGCAGTGTGAATGTCTTTCTGCAGTTAGGGGGATAAGGAGCAAGTGGGCGCTGAATGTACCAGGCAAGCAGGTGCTGTGATTGATGTGTGGGTGCAGAATGGGGTGTTCACAGTAGGGGGCAGTCAGGAGGCAGCTTTTACAGCCATCCAGCTGGTAGAAGATGGCACCCTGAACAGGGCCTTGGTGTAGAGATGAAGAGGAGTCAAGGAGGCAAATGGACTACCTGAGGGAGGTTGGGGAGAGAAGGAAAGGGCTTGGGGCCAGACCAAAGGTGGAAGAGGTTTGGCAGCCTTTCCACTCTCGGGAACCTTGCTTCCAATGAGCCACTTCCTTACCTGGTTCATGCATCTCTCTGCACTGTGATTGTGGTGGGAAGGCTCTGTGATGTCAAAGTTAGATCCACGGGGACTGCTAGACCACTCGGAGGGCTCATCCCTGGGTGTGACCCAGCTGTGAGTTCAAATTGTCCATACACCCAAAACAGACTCCTAGGAACCAGACTTGTGACAAATTAGTGTAGAAGTCAAATGTCCAATTTCTTAATTTATTGTGAAAGATAGGACATTAGCTTTATGAAGACTAATTTTATCCCCTAGGCAGGCCATCTGTCATTATCAAGGTTTTTAGAAATCAACACATTGTACACCTCAAATTTACATGTTGTATGTCAATTATATCCGAATAAATCTAAAATCAAAGGAGTAAAATATCTTTTGAAGCATAAAATAAAGATTTGGGGGAGGCCTAATCAGTTATGAGATGTTGTCCTGTGAGGGTGGGCATGGGACTGAGAGCCTGGGCCTTGGGTGTGTCCTGACGGGGCACGTCCCCTGGTCACTGTGCTGTTGCCACAGCACCTCTCCCATCCTCCAGTCTCTCTTTAGGCTGAGCAGGGATCCTGCTTGCTTCGTGACACTGCCCTTCCTGGGTGCGAGGCAGACCACCCTGTTTACGTCCTCTCTCTACCCAGGGTGATTCTTTGATTTAAGTCTCATTTTTCAGAGTACCTTAATTAACTTTGAGTGTCCTCACATGTCCTCAACAGCACTTTTGCTTTTCCATGAGGATGGCTTCCCACTGGTGGCCTCTTTAATTTCTTGGATTCTGGTGCTTTTTAGATTCTATCTCCACAGGGAACCCCACTTTCAGCTTCTGGAGCTATTTCATGTGACTCACACATAGAGATAACCTACAAAGTTGAGTGGTCAGTGTGCCTGTGTGTGTGTGCATACACACAGCTGTGTTTTACTGTTTGTACATTTTAGTTTTAGAAATTCTTAACCTTGAAGGGAATCACGGGTACAACATCAAGAGGCGTGTTGAACTCCAGTACCTGGGCACCCAGGGGAACCTCAGAGCTGGTGCTACACAACCAGTGTTGGTCATGAAGGCTGCTCTGCAAACCAGCTTCTAATCACAAAAATAGGGAACACACACTCAAAAGCCCTGTGATCCCACACTAGATGACTCCTCCCATCCTGACTCTGAGTTATTAATAATTTTATTAAGAATGTGCTTTCAACATGCTTATATTTATATATGTACTTAACAAGAAATCACCAAGGCTTCAGAGGGAAGTTCCTCTTCCTTTTCCTTTTTATTGCCCAGAGAAAGGCAGAAACTGAGAAGAAGAAAAACTGCCTTTGACTTGTTGCTGGAGGCTTGAGCACGTCCATCTCTTCTCTCCCAGGCCTGAGACTCATCGGGACTGTCACATGCTTGGAATCGTGCAACACACCAGCCATTTTTCATCACGCAGAGAGGTCTTGACACTTGGCTTTTATTTTCCTATTCACACTAAAGATTTTGAGACCTGTGACTATAATAACTGGACACAATTAATGTAGTTAGTATCAAAATTAGTGATTTATTTTGCAGTTTAGGTTTAACCACCTTACTAAGCATCTGACTAAAGGTTGCAAATGCTATGTCTGTGTCTCTTTCCATCAGGAGCTAAGAATTACCAGTACATATTTGAATGTCTGCAAGTTTTGGCTTATTTTGGCTGTAGATCTGTGTGCAAACGGTTGATCATAGAGTTAGTAGTTCCCGAAGCTACTAGTTCAGTTAATTAGAGTCATTGTCAAATGAGCTATTTTAACAGGTGACTGAAAGTATTTGGCTTCTCAATAGTCCAATTGAATGTGGAATTGACTTTAGTAGGTTTAATAGAAAAGACTTTGGGATGGGATCCCTTGAGCAAAGCCCTATTTAAGAAAACTAGCTAAGAGTAGGGGGAGGGATTGATTTTTTACAATTAACAGTTTCTTCTAGGGATGATGTAGTTTGAGATGCTTTTGGAAACAGTGCTGATCTCATTTGCCCATTTGCCCAACTTGACCCAAGGACACCATGTCAGCTTACCATGGTCTTCCCACTTAGCTGCTTAGTTCTCCAAAACACACATTAGTAACAAGTGACATGTATGAATGGAACATTGCCATCAACATGGCGTTTGCCCCTCTTTTCCCTGAATGTTCCCTTGTTGCTGATTGCCTTCTCTCTGGCCTCATGCACCCACCCCCAGAAGTGGCCAGACTAGCACAAACAGGAACTGTACTTTCTGGTAAGCAGGTTTGCCTTTTGTTGGTCAGCTCTGGGTTTCCCCAAGGCACTGATGGGGAGCCTTTTTGGAAAATAAAAAAAAGGCCCCTACATGTGCACTAGAGAAATGTCACCTTCTGCTTTGCAAAGGGTGTGCCTACCACGGTGAGAGGCCCAAGTGCTACAGCGCTTCCTCAGAATGGGAGTCCCTAGAGAGGCTTGTCATGTGCCAGAGGTCAGATGTTCCAATTCTGCTTGGTTTGTGTTAAGCCACACAGATACGGTGACAGAGGGAAAGGCAGGGTGTGAGAGGAGAGCATTGCTTGACTCTGCAGCAACTTTCAGGACTCTCCAAAAAATAAGGTGCCTCCCAACTCCAAGCGGCAGGGGTTACCTGAAACTCACTTCATGCCTGATATTCACTGGCTCACAGCAGAGGGACCCATTCTCTGCTTTGTCAGAGCCACTTCCTGCCACCCTCCACCTGCTAGGAGTACAAAGGTGTGTGTGGGCCCTGATGGAGCAGGTTGAGGGAAAAGGCTCATGCTTGGCAAACGAGAGGCTGAGGTGTTGAACCAGTGACCAGGCAGGCCTGGCTAAGGTGCAGATTTGATTCCGGTTCTCTGGAATGCCTTGGGGAAGTACCAGAGGAGGCAACCCACACACGTGGGGAACTTCTTCTCCAGGCCGGCGTGAAACTCCCTAGAAGGGGTAAGCAGTGCCGGATGGCACCCTGTTTAGTGGCCCAGTGGTGCAGCCAGAGGCAGTCTCCCTGACAGTCTCCCTGGGTGGCAGTTCCTGTGTCTAGGAAGGCCCCTTCTAATCCCAAAGACCTTTCATGTAGATAATGAAACAACCTTGTGACCGCCAGCTGTCATTGAGCGCTTGTGTGACAGGAACTGGCATTGAGACTTTCTTGAAATCATGACCTTGTGATGATCTTGTGTGATAAGTTTTAATATTACCCCCATTTTTCATATTATAGAGAACTTGAGCATTACTCAGTCTCAGGGCTAGAAAGTGGCTACACGAGGGTTGGAATCTAGGTGGTGAGACTCAGATGTGCCTGTAAATTAACACTCCTTTTAAAATGCCAGCACCACTGGGAAGGCTAAAGTAATGAAATGCTAACAATCGTGGATATTCCTGTCAAAGTTATTTTCTAAAGATCGGTTTGCATTACACGAGAGACCCCATGTGGAGACTAAGGTGGAAGAGAGGTAGTGGCACAAATGAAAGTCAGTTCTTTCTTTCTTCCACCAGAGCCTGCCCATGTGTGTACACTCTGGCTGCCATACATACCGGCGACTGGGCATTTTCTATTTAGCCTGGAGAAGCGGAGTCCTGGGATGTCCTGGGCCCCAGGAGGCCCTTTGCAGGAATCCAGAGTATCCTGTTCGTGTCGAGTGAGG
Source organism: Sturnira hondurensis (assembly GCF_014824575.4). Classification (NCBI taxonomy): domain Eukaryota; kingdom Metazoa; phylum Chordata; class Mammalia; order Chiroptera; family Phyllostomidae; genus Sturnira; species Sturnira hondurensis. Next base: position 5,655,548 of record NW_028073935.1, on the reverse strand, counting down.
GCATCAGGGCCTAGAACCCCAAGCAGATAGTGTCCTGCCCTTGATGTGCCATTGCTGTTCTGATTGAGGAACGCCGATGTCTGGTGAGGTTTGTGTAAAACGCTCAGGGATTTTCTGTTATTGAACTCAAATAATTCAAATAGAGACATTCATCAAGGACAGAGGCAAGGGAAGTAAGAGTTCTCTTGAAGCAACTGTTCTCTTGAAGCAACCAGAGACCAGCAGTACCTCCTTCCAACCTTTGGGGCTAAGGTACAGGGCTGGGAGATGGCATCTCTAGAACACAGTAAGAGCCAGAATATGTAAGGGTGAATCTTTGAGAAGTATTGGAGAGGCCAAGAGGGAGCAAACTACAAGTGACCCATCCCAGATACTCCGGTCCTGTCTTCCCTACCCAAATGGAAAACTGGCAAGCAGGGGAGCCCGCAGGATGTGGCCCGTGGGGGACAGCAAGGGAATTGCTTACAACAGGCAGCCCTGGCCCTCAGCCATGGGTGTGGCAGACTCAGTGATAGGATGGAGGAAGTGCCACCAGCTTCCAAGTATCTGAGTGTCAACAAGCTGATACTGAAAATTGGTCTGAGTTGGGACCCTGGGTCTTAATGTATTGCCCAGAAGTGTGCTATCTGAAGCTTGGCCATTGAGTCACTGCTTTCCTGTTTAGAAAGCACTCTTGAAGCATCCCTGCCTGCCAGTGAACCCCCACTGATCTGTGCTTACCCGTGCCCTGTTTGGAGAAATGACACCCTCCAGAGGAAGGCCATCAGGATCTAGTGGCATCCAAGCATCTGCTAAGCACTGTGCCCTCATGACAAGACCTTCAGTTTTGACAAGCAGGCAAAGATAGTGTCCAATGCTTCAGTCGTTCCCCAGTGCCCACAGCTGACCATGAAAGCCACTCATGAGACCCTTCCCAGGGAACAGCTTGCTTAAGAGAAAGGGAAGAAGAAAAAGGGAAGAGAAAGGGAAAATTGGGCAGGGCAGCCCTGTCCTCAAAGACTTTTTAATTGAGCTGGGGAGAGAAGGCCTCTCTCCAACATCTGTGCTCAGAATATTCCTAAATATTCTGATCATAGACGCTTGCTTGATGGAGAATATCCTGGCTGAAGATGGAGATCTTGAGATAATTGGCAAGGGCATTCTGGACAGAGGGTGACATGCAAGGGTATAGATGGGAGTGAATGCAGTGGACTTGGAAGCTGCCCTTGGCCCTGCATGAAGGCAGGTGACTGAGAAGCTAGAGGTTGCAAAGTAGAAGGTACTGGATTATAAGGACTGAGGGATGTCCTTAGCCTATAAACTGTGAGCAGCCATGGTCAAGGTCAAGCCATAGCCAAGGTCCTGTGAGGACCTTGGATTTGATTTGGGCCCATGCAGGAGGGACTGAGGGCCAGAAGGAAGAGCAGTTTGGAGGTAGGAGGAGCAGGTGTCATAGCCTGACTGGATGCCCTGTGGAGTCTCTCTAAGGGCAAATCTACCAAGTGAGGTGACTGACATAGTTAGATAGTTGCTACCTTAAAGTAGTGACAAGTAGTGCTGGTTAGTAGAGTTAGGGGTACAAAGGGTTATTGGCAGGTAGCACCTACAACAGGAGTGAGGGGAGGCTGAGGGTCAACAAGCCCCAAAGCAGCACCACCTTCTGTCAGCCTTAGGAGCCCAGAGGAGTGGCTTGGGATGGACGCTCTGCATCTTTAAGGCCAGGACTCAGTCAGGGGCCCTCACCAGGTTCCACAGGATAGAGCAGCTGGCTGCTCTCTTGAATACCTGATGCTGACTTGAGATCTTGAAGAGATACTTCTCCACAAAGTCTTATATGGTAGGACTTCCCAAAACACTTGACCCAAACTGCAGGGCTCCACCATATGCCTTTCAGTGTGGTTTGGTCACTGGGTGTCTCTGCAACTTGATGCCCTCCCTCACCCTCCCCCTCCCCCTGGAAGCATGAAACAGCACCAGGAATTAGGGAGTTCTTTCTATCTGTTCCTTCTCAGCAGCCACTGAGATTGGAGCAGAACCCTCCACTCCCAGTACAGGAGATGTAGGACCTTTATAAGAACAAATTTTAATAAATAACTAAAAGTTGGTCTATTTTTTTTATTAGGACCAATAGCCAGCAATCCTAAAAAGCCAGTCATAAAATACACCTCCCTGTAAAAATTATTTTGTTGATCTAAGTTCAAAGTCTAAACAATGGCTGAGTCTACATAGAGTTTTAATGATAAACTTCAAATGTTTCTGTCATGTCTCCTTTAACTAACAATGTATTCTATACAGAACTGAATGTGAAGAACTCCCAGCTAACAGGCAGGATGGCACATAGGGAATTAAATATCCTCCCCCCCCCCGCCCCCCCCCCGGCCCAGGAAATTCAGAATGATGTGGAATCTGAGTTCCGTGGGGGCAGTTTTATCTCTGATTCCTGTAATGTTACATTTTGACACTTGCAGAGTAAATCTGAAGTAACATGGGTATTTCAATCTGGTGTTCTATATGGCCCCTGATATGTTTTCTTGCCTTTAAAATGTTTTGACAGAAGGGATACTTGAAAGCCACTGAAACTGGTCCCAAAGAAATATAGACTTGCTATTTGTGGAATCTGATGTGAAGTGGGATTTTTATAAATTTCTCCTAATTTCATCCTTTTGTTTCACACTTTTCCTAACTCTTTGTGTATCTGTTGCTTAATATGAAAGAAATTTTTCAAAATTCAAATAAAGTAGAAGTCATCTATATTAGTGATGAATGAAGAAAGATTGACAAATCTGACATTAAGAGAAATTTAGTTTTGACAAAATCACAAATTTACAGAAGTTCAAGGTCAGAAACAAGTGGTAATTATTCATTAATATGATAGACCAACATGCAGGTATATGCTTTTCCTCATTTTCTCAAAATACTCATTATTTTGACATGTTCATTTCCTTTTTCTGTTTTTAAGTCAATCAATTTAAATTGTTGGTGACTCCACATAGGCACTCAGCAATGGACCAGCCCCCTGGCCCGCTGAGCCCACATGTCCATCTGTTCCAGAGGATCAGCTGCCTTTGAGTGCGGAGGAAAGGCCTGCTCTGGGGTCCTCCGTAAACTGCTTCTGCAGCCCCAACCAGAGCCCAGCCACACTTTTCTGGCTTTATCGACCTTCTGTGGCTTAGATTTTTTAACTATTATATATTCGTTATGATATCATTGACCTTATTCTTGTCACCTTTTACTTAAATCCATGCACTTACTATCTGATAGCTTTGTTGTACTTCCTGGATTTCTTCATTCACTGCCTTTCTCATAATTTATGCTCATTTCTCAGAAGAGTTTGATGCTGATTGTTTGCTGTGAAACTAGCTCTGGACAAAGTTCACCATACCAGTTAAAACAGTTGCTTAAAGCAACTTTTCTTTTAGAGGTATACAACTCCTGGTGCTGAAATCACTCTCCAGAAAAGACATGAGCTAATACTGAATAACCTGTGCAGTGGGCCCTAAGCCTACGTGTTGACAGCCAAGTCTCCCACGCATACTCTTATTTCAGATGTGAAGTGCCTTTGGTGTACTGCCCTGCAAAACAATATCCAGTATATACATCTGCTTTATTTCACATCTTTTCTTCAGGTTTCTTGGGAGACAGTCCAAACTTTCTAGATTTTCTATCCATCAGCTTCTTTCTGAGATTATGAAAATTTGTTCCCCTACCAAATAAAAGAAATTTACAATGGAATTAAGAAAATGGCTTTTACTTGGTCAACTCTATGATGTTTTATCAAGTGTTTTCCACTAATAGAGCACTGTCACATACTTATTAATTTCCCCAACCAACCTGTGGAATCATGAGCACCCCCATGCAGCTGCAGAACCAAATCTAGAACTCAGGTCTGACTCTTACTCCAGCACTCTTTGCCCCGCACTGTGTTGGAACCAATGAAAAATGAGCTCTTCGTGTGAGCAACCTGCCAAAATAATTTAGAAACAGAGGTTGGGCAACTTCATCTTGATGTAGTTTGTTCTCAATGGATTAATTTATGAATTAATAAAGTTGAGATAAATAGAAGAGGCCACCATTACTACACCATGAGAGCAACGTTTTCACCTGATATATTTGTTTAGGAAATTTGCTTTCCTTGAAGACTTTGAATCAGAAATCGTTTTTGTGGCACATAGACTTGAATTGGTTTTGTCTGGGATCCACTGAAGAAGTCTGGTCAGGCCAGTGAGTGGCATCTAGATTTTGAGGGGCGGCAGGTGGAGATGGGTCTTGTCGGGGAGAGACAAAGCTAGAAGAGCTAAGAGAAACCAAGCTAGAAGGACCAAGACAGAGGTGCAGAAAGAAACAAGAGGTAAGGCAGAAACTGCACAGGAGAGGGAAAAGGGGAGATGGTCCAAGAACTCAGCAAATAGGGATGAGGGGATTTGATGGGCATAAGGATAGGTGGTACAGAAATGAGTTCATAAATGGTAGCAGTGCCCATGTGCTTCTGGGGATCTGTAGTTGGACAGGTTCAATGCTGAGTTATGGAGTTTAAGAAACACAGTTCTGGATCAATGACAGCTGTTCAGTCCTATACAAAATTTATCAGGTATAAGTTAATATACTTTTAATACCACAGAGTTAATCTTCTCCTGCCCAGAGGTAAGAATTGCTTTGCCCTGAAACTTAAAAAAACTACAACAACAACAAAACTCTCAAATCTATGGAAAAGAATTAAGTTTTTCAAAAGAAAAATTGGAGGAGTAGGACAAGAAGCAATGGCGGCAACTGAAGACTATTATGACAACCATTCCAAAGAGAGAATGTGTGAATATTTTTAAAGGGATAAGATAAAAATATTTGTGACTTTCAGAGCTAGAATAAACCTTGTCAAGATGTTGAATCAGTGCTGTCCTCCACGTTGGTTTCTGTAAGTTTAAAACTCAGTGATTAGAAAGCATGAAACCATAATGTTCTTTAGAAATAAAGGACACCTTAGTATTTTGGAAAATAGCCTAACATGCACCACTTAGGCAGCAAGGACTTATTTTGTCTCAGCCATATGCTTCTCAACCTGCTCATGTAGCTTAGGAGCTGTCAATAAGTGAAAACTTTTCAAAGTTACTTCTTAAACTTATATTTATTTATTTATTTTGCCAAAAAGAAGTAGGCAATGTTTAAGGTAAAAAAAAAAAAAAGAAAAAAACCTTTTGATTTTCTCCAGTGATAGCACCTTTTACTTATTTCCATATGTTTACTTTTAAAATATGTTTGTTTCCTGAATCCTGAATTCTGCTCAGCAAAATGTCATGGTACAGTTATGATGTGTGCATTTTGCAGAACATGTGTGGGACAAATATTGTTGTAATGATGATCTTCCAGTGTCTGTTGTCAGAGCTGACTGGTGAAAAGTGACATTCTGGATGACATTTTCAAGGACTCTGGTGGGATTTATTTAATCAGGTAGATCAGCTCCCTTCTTGCCCTCAGCCCCCAGTTTGCAGGTTGGGGCCCATCAGAATTTCTCATTATTTCCGTTATTTTCCTGAAATGTTGTTGGCATTGTTGGGTGCATCGCGTTATGGGCTGCCTTCATGTTAAGGTCCAGTGTGATTTCCTCAGTCCTCAGTTCACTGGGCCTTAAAACAAGGGCAGAATTTCTTAGAATTTGAGTGTCGTATAACATATCAGCTGCTAGTCATTTAAGAAAGAATCTTTTTTTGTGTGTAGCCTTAGGGGGAAATTTAATTATCAAAATCATCTGTTCCATGTCCCCACAGTTTCTAGATAAAATGTGTGGAGGTGGGGAGGGTAAATTTATTATTGACACACTGCTTTGCCCAAAACTTTGCCATATTGAGGTCTTGGGATAACTTACCCCCAAACCCCAATTTCTAGCCAACTTCTTCCTTTCCTTGGCTCCATCGGAGCTGAAGATTCTAGAAATTCTGAGTGCTGCCTCACTTTGGGTTGTGTATTTGGCCATATTAGTGTTTCTTACTTACCCCAGGAAGGCTCCTTCACCCCACTTACTAACATGTCCAACAGGTCACAAACCCCTGAAAATTCCTAGGCCTCTAAAAGTAAATATAGTAAATATTTTTATTAACAGCAGCTGAACGTTTTCCAAGAAGCTATGAGCTCAATAAGAGAGTCCCCAGAATTTCTTTGAATAGTCACGACAGCTGTTATTTAATACACACCAAAGGAAAGTTTTGTGTTTTTTGTTTGTTTTACTATGGTGGAAGTTTGAGTGGGCAATGGGGTATTATGAGTGGTTTAAGACCTTTTACCTGTCACATATCTGGCTTGTCACACTAGGCATGCTTCATTATGAAAGTCAAGTATTTTATATACTAACTTGAAGCACAGAGTGTCTTACACAACAGTGCTCTGCTGCTCAGCCTGTCTCCTTCCTGGCCATGTTGAACATGAGTGGCCATGCATGCATGTTTTTTTTCCATAGAGAGACACATGCTACAAGCAATTAAACAGCCCAGGGAGTTGTATCAGGTGCTAACAGACGTGCAGCTGTCTGGCCAGCAAAAAATATTGTGGGCTTGCTCTAACGGTCATTTGGTTGACAGGACATGGGGAATTTGATCTCTGATTTTAGGAGACTACTTCCTATAGTTAAAAGAAATCACTGAGTTGCCTCCCATTTTGATTACCTTCTTCTGCAATACATTTTACCATTCTATTTTTATGTGTTTTTTTTTAAAAAATAACTTTATCGAGGTTAAATTTACATACCATAAAATTCACCCATCTAAACTGTACAATTCAGTGGTTTTTAGGGCACCTACCCAGTCATGAAAGCTACCCCCATAACCCAGATTCAGAACATTTTCATCACCCCAGTAAGATTCCTCATGCCTATTTTCAGTTCATCCTTATTCCTAAGCCAACACTGACAACCACTCATCTACTTTCTGTCTCTACAGAGTTACCTCTGCAGGACATTTCATATAAATGGGATCATATAGCATGTAATCTTTTGTGTCTAGCCTCCTTCACTTAGCATAAAGTTTTTGAGATTGCTACGTGGTGTAGCATGTATTGATGTCTCTTTCCCTTTTATTGAATGGCCTGGCTTGTTTTTTACTGGCTTTAAAGGCTGATTGCTAGTAGACTAGACCAATGGTTCTCTACTTGGGCTGATCTGTAGGTTGACTGGAGGCATTTAAGATTGTCACAAGTGCCGTGGCACGTGCTCCTGGCATCTGGGAGATAGAAGCCAGTGATGCTGCTAAACACTGTACAATGCACAGGACAGCCCCACAACACAAAACCATGAGGCCCAAATGTCAATGATGCTGAAATTGAGAATCCCTGGGTTAGACTTTACTGAATTTCTACATGTCTTTGGGATACTTAAAATGAAATGTTGCATGATGAAAATCTTCCCTTTGATTGTAATACATTCTATTGCATTGAGGTTGTATTTGTCTAATTTTATGTATGTTTAAAATGTGAACTCATTTGTGAAAATGATCATTTGCTTAACACTTGGGAAAATTCTGGAATTTCCTAAAATATTATTCAGTAATTTGCACTGTCCACCAGAAAAAAAGTGAGGGAAAAAGAGTATATAATTCTTCTTTCCTGGTTGATATCTCATTAAAACCTGGTTTTTGAAAGTTTAGCCACAGAAAAGTAGCAAAAGATGATAGATTGTACAGCTTAAGTTTCCAGAAAGCTACAGGAACCATTGCAAGGCTTATAACAAAGGCATTTAATAAAGTACATTAAGTTGATTTAGCAACAAATTACACCATAATTTTTTTGGCTTGAGGACCAATATTGTACACTCTATTGGCATATTTTGTCAGTTCAGCTTCAGAATTTTGAATCTTCTGTTTTTCTTAATGTTAGTGAATGAAGTTTACATGGGGACAGAGGTTAAAAGAAAACTGAAAACTAAACTAAAAAGGTTCTTATCACTTAGATTTTGGTGGAGCATAAAACTCCTCTCAGGTTGACCCAGGCAGGTGTGGTTCAGTTGGTTGGAGCATCATCCCCAAAACCCAGAGGTTACAGGTTCAATTTCCCATCAGGGCACATGCCTAGGCTGTGGGTTCTGTCCCCATTTGGGGCACGTGCAAGAGGCAACAAATTGATGTTTCTCTCCCTCCCTCTTTTCCTCCCTTCTCCTCTCTTCTAAAATCAATAACCCTGTCCTGAAGTGAGAGTTTAAAAAAACTCTTCTTGGGTTGAATAAGAAGAAATCAGCTATAACTAAAATATTTTGTTTTATCTGAGACCAGAGACTGAGCTGATTGAGATGCCAAGAGGTGAAAGTCCACCTCTTAGTTCTTCCAAACTTTGTTTTGTGATGAATTAGAGACAAAATACTGTGTCTGTTTAAAGGTTAATAATTAGGGAGAGACTGATGTGATGTGAGTCAGTAAACCATACTTGGCAGAGGGTACCTTTGGAGATTTGACAAATAGTGGCATTTCAGCTTCCCCAGGCAACTTCTCCTTACTCTGATCATTCTTTGTTCCAGTGGGCAGCTCTGCCTCAGAGAGAGACACATGCTCTTCAAGACTCCGGCAATGATGAAGGAAGACCAAGGGTTGGAGGACCTGGAATAGGTGTGCTGGTTGGGAAGAGACGAGGCAGCCTGGTGTCTTTTGGCAGCTATTCTGAATTTAAATATCCTCTACCACCCCTGAGTTTTATTAGCCTGTCACTTCCTATCTATACTAATAGTAAAGCATATCAAAACTACACAGTGGAAATAAACTGATGGCAAAAGACACACACTTGTGCACCTGTACAACATGCATACATGGCACATGAGCACAGTACAGGCATGCATGCCTGTGCATTCCATCCCATGTTTGTGTATAGACACATGCACACATGGCACATGTGTGTGTCCCCACAGATCCACATGCATGAACATATAATACATTCAATGCATGCATACACATACCCACATGCACAGACACTCATGCATACACATATTCCTCAGAATTACCACAGGTATTTTGTACACATTTATTCATCACTGACAGATATGTTTCTGTGTTACAGTTGAGGACACATGCTCAGAGAAATTAAGTAACTTGCTCAGTGTGAATGATTAATACCAGCTGGATGTATGTAGTATTCAGCCTGGACTAAAACTAAGTATTCTCTAAATCCAAATGTCATAGGGAAAAGCAGTACAAAAGACAACCTTGCATTCAAAAAGCTGTAATTTCAACAAAAAAAAATCAGTGCTTGTAGCAGTAGGGGACAGGGAGAGATGAATGGGCAGAGCAGGGAAGCAGTGAAAATACTTTGTATATTATAATGATGGATATATGTCATTATATACTTTTCCCAACCCATAGAATGTACACCACCAAGAATGAACACTGTAAACTATGGACTTGGGGTGATGATGTATCAGTATAGGTTCTGATGTAACAAATGTGCCTCTCAGCTGGGGGTTGCCGACAGTGGGGAAGGCTGTGTGTGAGTGCTGGGGGCAGGGACCAGGAGCTATATGGGAAATCTCTGGATCTTCCTCTTAATATGTATTGTGAGCCTAAAACAAAACATATAGAAACTCCACACATAAGTGTTCCAGCTCAGTCATTCCAGCCATTCAGAAAAGTTTCAGCTCGGTCCATCAAATGCTGTACCTGAATTTGTCTATACCTAATTGTTGTCCGTCTGTCTGTTTATCTCTCTCTTAAAATGAAAGTAGCTTTTTTCTCTAAAGATAAAAATGGCATTTTCTAATTACTGAAATAGTATATAGGTATATGAAATATTTTTAAAAAGTAAAAATTACCTCCAACTCTTCCCTTCAAAATAAGAAATCAACATCTACTGAATATTGATCCTGCTATCTAGGCATATTAAATAGATGATATATAGATGGTCAATAGATAGATGATTGACAAGAAGTTTATCTAAATGATATTATAGTATAGATTCTGTCATATAGCATATTTCTATTCAACAGTTTGGGTTGACATTCCCTGTCAATACATCTAATTTTATATCATCATTATAAAAGTAAAATTGACTCATACAGCAGAGCAGAACAGTAGATTGTGGCTTGGCATTTCTCTCTCTCCCCCCCCCCATAGGTAATTTAAAGAAGGACATGTAAATGAAGGCCTCCTCCTCACTCTCAAATAAAAAATAAAAACTATTCTAGGGATAAGTATTTTGAGTTTCAGTGGTGTGAGATGTTAGAAAGAAAGGAAGAGCTTCGAGAATGATCTCCATGTTCATCTCTCCTCAAAACTGATTGATGGATGAACTCCCAGAATCGAACAGAGGAGCAGTGTGTTGTTTGTCATCATTACTTCCCCCCTTAAGAATGTATTCATTCTTCCATTAGGAGGGCACTCTGTCCCCTTAGGGAAAGTGCCATCAATGAAGACCTAAGAAATATCTGGGGGCAGGGACTTATTTAATTCAGTAGGAAATGGTTATCTTTTAGAATTCACCCCCAAAGCTGCATTCCCTGGACAGAGTTGGGCAGTGTCTTTACTGCCACCCCAGCTCCCAGTACCTCCCTCTGCTTTTCAAGCCTGACTTCTGTGATCTCTCTCACTCTTAGGCCTTCTTTGGAGACATTTTATTTTGTAAATAAAAAGATTAAAATTACTATTATTTTTAAATACACTCAGGAAATAATTATCCTGTAACCTTTTGAGACACACAATGACCTGCAGTGCAACCAGCGGGGAAACTGGGGATGTTAATTCTAAAGGGTGAAATACCATCAAGCTGTCCAAAGTGAAAGCCTCTGCCTTCTGCACCTCAAACCAAGGGCACATGCTCTTTGTGTTTATATACAATGTATTTTACCAGAGAACACAAAGAATTTGCACAAGAGTTCATTTTAACACTCATTATCATAAAGAAGGAGAGGTACTTCCTTATGTGAAAAAGACTTGGTCCTGAAAGTCAATTTCTTTCATTTTGACTCCATCACAAAGAACAGGATGAGCACTTAAGAAGTAGGCGCCAACCACCTCACCTTCCCAGACCACTGGCCTAGAGTTTTAACTAACCTCATGTCTTTCAGCATCAGGTTAATACTGACGTATCCACTTTCAGACTGTTGGGAAACTTGCTCAGGGTCACATAGTTACAAAGGGTGTAACCAGGACTCAAACTGAACATGGCCAGGCCTTGCAGTCATGTTCTTGACCTATTCCACACTGTGTGAGAGCACAGGCACCATGGGGGCTAGGGCAGAAATGCCCCCCGCATGTTCCTGCTCTGTCCTTGGGACCAACAGGAATCCAGAGACTACAGATCCTGCACTTCCGGAGACGGTGACTTGCACTCTGTGGCCAGGACTGTATGGTAGCTTCAGGAGAAGCACTCCACTAGCCCTTGGTGAGTTCTCATGTAACTCCTCCCCCCACCCCCACCCCCACCCCCTGCCATCATTTCTATCCCTCAAGGGGAGTTGATGAGACAGAGTTTCTGGATTCTGAACTGGATTCTGTTCTGGATTCTGGACTAGGGCTGAGGAATAGGGCTCTCAGGCACCTGGAGTCCTAAGCTTTTTAAAAAATGAAATATAGCCCCTGCTGGTGTGGCTCAGTGGATTGAGTGCAGGCCTGCAAACCAAATCATCACATCACCAGTATGATTCCAAGTCAGGGCACATACCTGGGTTGCAGGCCAGGTCGGGTCCCCAGTGGGGGGCATGCAATAGGCAACCACACATTAATGTTTCTCTCCCTGTCTTTCTCTCTCCCTTCTCCTCTGTCTAAAATAAGTAAATAAAATATTTTAAAAAATGAAATACAAAGCATATAAAGTACAATATAGCAAATAGCCAGGTTCCCACTACAAGAACTGATAGTTTACTTTTTCTATTAAAGATATAAAACATTATAGCCCTAACCAATGTCGTTCAGTTGACTGGGCGTCGTCCCACAAACCGGAAGGTCACAGGTTTGATCCTTGCTCCAGGTACATGCCTGTGCTGTGGGTTCAGTCCCCAGTTGAAACATGTATGAAAGGCAACTGATCAACATTTCTCTCTCTCAGTGAGGTTTCTCTCTCTCTTTCTCCTTCCCTTCTCCTCTCTAAAAGTCAATAAGCATGTCCTTGGGTGAGAATTTTTTAAAAAGACATAAAAGATTACAAATATAATTTTAATGATCTCTTAAAAACAAGCAAAAATAGCATGTATTGTTTACAGGTGCACATATAAAGGCTACAAATAGGTAGGAGGATTATGGGCCCAAATCACCATCTTGGTGGCCTCTGGGGAAAGAGTGGAATAAGAGACTGCAGCCACATTCATACAGATTGTGTGGCACTCTCCTACTCCCTAGGACAATGACAGTCCCTTGAAAACCACAAGGTTTGTGGGAAATTTTCTGGAAGTTTGGCATTTGTTACAATCTTTTAGATCTCAAGGCAGGGGAGGAGCAGTGGTATGGGCTATGTGGCCCACAGACAACAGGATATGTGTGAAACAGGTGGGCAGAGGCTGGTGGCCTTAAACACATGCCCTTCTCAAATGCTTCCAGGGTGCCAGCTTCCCTCCTGGGACATTTTACTGTCCCCTCAGTACATCATGTGCCCTAGGGCTTTCTTGCTTCTTCATATGCTAACCACTAAGTTTGTTTTGCTCTCCTCTCACAGGAAGAGCCTGTCTCCTAGGAAGACCGCCCAGCTCCCTCTCTTCCAGGACTGAGCTCATTCTCATCTGAACCCTCCCTGCTTCCCTCAGACACATTCTACCTGCAAAATTCTTCTTGTATAACACATATTACACTGTATCATGCATTGTGTGTGCCTTATGTGTGCATGTGTGTGAGTGTGTGAAAGTTCCTTAAAGCTAGGGATGGTGTTTTACTCACCTCAGCACCTTCAGCTTTCAACACACCACCTGGTGTGAGTGTTATCAAATGAACTATTCATCTAGGGAATGTGGGATCTGGGTGATCTAAGCCTCTGTACTTTTACACAATGTTTCTCCGTTGACAGGCCCTGGAGCCCACCCCTGCCCAACGGCCTAAGTTTAAAGTCAGTCCTGCTAGGCGGGAGCATGGCCATCTCAGGCATGCTAGTTCTCTGAATTATATTTGTTTAATCCTTTATCTTCCCTATCTGTGGAACCGGTAAAGAAGTGTTCAAAAAAGGTATGGAGACATCAAAATGGCACAAGAGCCAACCTGATGGAGTTCCCAATGGCAAAAGCTGAAATAAATTGAGAAGAAAAAATGGCAACAGAGAGTCATCTTTGCTGAAGATTATGTTGAGCTGCACATGACTTCACCACACATTCATGTTTCTCTCCCTGTCTATAGGAGTTAGCAATTTGGCAGAAGAAATCAAGACCAAAATTTTGAACTACCAGACTGCCCTTCTGATAGCCACTCCCCCAGCCAGAATGAGAGCAGAAACTGTTGGCAGAACTTGAATTTGCACCCTGTTGGAAGGCAATGACCATTATCGGGATGATGTCTCCATGTGCAACAGGTACCGCCAGCACGTGCGCAGGTCCTTCTGCCCCATATGCTAGGTGTCAGGCTGGGATGACTGCCAGCAGAAGGCTCATTTCCTGGAAAGATCTGAAGGGCCTCCACTCTGCCTCTCCTCTGTCCTCCATCCTCTTAGGGAGATAAAGGGACCTGGGCACATCCCACCATGGGACCCTGAATCATGGCTTAACCATATTAAATACTTGGAAAAGTGAAAAAAATAAATGATTCTATTGAATTCTGATCCACAAAATGAACGACCATGCATTCATACTGATGTAAAAAATGCAAATCCAGTGAGATAAGGGAATTCATCTTTCTTGCTTCCTACTCACTACTGTTTCTCCCTAAGGTCAAGCTTTGAACATGGCACATAATACATGCTTAATAAATAAAGCTGAATGAAGGATTTGCATTATTATCACCACTTAACAGATGAGGGAATGAAGGCTGCCAGGTTAAACTATGGCTTAAGCAAGTACAGGTAGAAATAGGCAGAGCTGGGGTGTCTGACTTTAAACTAAGCTCTTTTTTACTGTCATCTCCCAAAGGTGAAGCCAAGAACTCAATCAGCTTCCTAGTGGTTATCTCTGAGAGTAAGCTGAGAGCCAGGACTGACACTTAACAACTTTGTAAGTTCCCAAAACGTTGGTTTTTCATTGTAAGGTATTTTAAAAAACACAGTTTACATTTTAGTATGTCGCATTTCAACAATCTTTGAGAACCCAAACAGTGAATGTCCTTGGTTTAATGACACAATAATAGCAAAAAGAGAGATTGTTTTGGCTTATCATGTCATTCAGACTTTATTTTTGAAAACTTCAGATAGTCAGAATGTTTTCCCAGTAGTACAAATAACTGAATAAATGATTAAGGTACTTTATTTTAGATCAATTTAATGACAATATTTAGCAGCAGTTCCAATGCTTCGTGCCTTGTTGTTCAGAGTCAGCCTTGCTCCAACTGCTTATACATCTTCAGTCTTCATCTGAGAAGCGTACTGCCTGCCTCGCAACTATTGCTTTATAAATGTGGTATGTGAGTGCCAGTGAACTTGTCAAAATTCATGTCAGTATTGTACATTAAATGCCAAGCTTAATGGTGAAATAAATAGTTACTGAGATGTTCTGTGACAGCAATTTTCAAACTTTTTCATCTCATGGAACACATAAACTACTAAAATTCTGTGGCACAGCAAAAATTATTTTTGCTAATTTGATAAAAAATAAGTATTATTTTGATTCATTCATACCAAATGGCTATTGTTGTGTTGGGTATTGTCATTTTTCAATTTGATAGTCTAAGAGAAAAGAAGTCAGTACTCCTGACTAGAGTCAGGTATTGCAAGTCTTAAAAATTCTTGCGGCTCACTGGTTGAACATTACTGTTTTATGACATATTCCAGTTTCCTGTCTATTCGAAGTGCATTCAGTTCTGTGGAATGAGTTGTGATCTCTTGGACTGTGTTTCTTTAAGAACTGTTGTTAGAAAAATGAGGACAGAGATTTGGTTCCTAGTTTCAGGCTCCCCAGGCTGGCAGAAGCTGGAATTGCTTCAAAGCCACCAATTCCTTCTCTGACCACTTACCAGAATTCTCTGCTAAGTGATTAGAAGTCACCAAAGAAGAATGGAGTAAGCCAATTTCTTCCTGTTCCTCTAAGAACACTCAACAGTCTCCTAAGCTGTGTCAGGTACTGTTTGGGTGCTGTGGAAATAGCCATGACCAGACAAGGAAGGCCTCAGCTCTCCTGGGGCCAATGTCTCCACCAGAGACCACCAGGAGGTGGTGATTAAAATGAAGTTGAGCTTGTGACCGGGAACTTGTGATTCAGAGATGTAGAGGTAGATTTCATGGAGAAGCAGTTGATTTCAGGATAGAATCAGGGAAAATACCAAATGAACCTGAAGCTTGTGGGGCCACAAATAAGGAAGTGTTTGAAAATGAAAGGAACATGCCAAGAGGACACAGAGCTGACCTGAAGGAGTTCCCAATGTCCAGAACTGGAATAATTTGCTCTACAAAATTCATGGATTGTAATCCATAAATTAAAAATATTAGAGTCTAATCCTTCAAATAAAATAAATATTCATGAATGCATAGTGATTTAAATAAACAATTAAATAAATAAATGACAGAGAAGGGGCAGCTCACCTTTACGGAAGAATTCAAGTTAAATGTGGAAGGACTGGGGAAAAGCAAAATCACCAAGCAAAAAGTATAGTAATGATGGTTGTAGACAAGGTCCATTGATGGATATGCAAAGCACTGGGCTAAGCTTTGAGATGAAACAGGACATTTTCATAGTATCAACTTGTCCCTCCCAAGAAATTGACCAGTTATAAGAGGAAAAATAGTAACTTTATAGTATAAACTCTGCAGCCACCTCAACAAAGTGATTAAGGTAACATCACCAAGAAGAAGCCCTATGAGAGGAGGATACAATATCATTTCTGTAGGATTCCTGACAAAATTTCATCATCTCGATGTAATCAATGATGAGAAAATAGACCAATCCAAATTTTAAGACATTCTACAATGTAACTATCAAGGAATACCAAGGGCATGAAAGACAAAGAAGGAAAGACTGAGAAAACGTCAAAAACATAAGGGTTGGAGTCAAGAGATGCTGTTAAGCCCTGGCGGGAGTTGTGTGTCATCTGGAAAACTTAGAGCCAAGGAAGGTCTGAGGTCTGCCTCTGAGGTCTGCAGGGGGGAAATGAAGTATGAGGGAAACAGCAACTGAATCTGACCAATGTCAGTGGGGCAGTTAGGACCATGCAAACTCAAATTTCTTGTTTTTCTCAACAGCAGGCTTAAAAAATTAGCCTAGTTTGAAAAATTGCCTTAATTCTCCACTTCATTTTACCTGTCTTTGTGCAGAGCATTAAGTCCTGTAAAAAATGATAAAGATGATAAAGAAATAAAAAAACAGTGACCCTTGGAACTTATTAAGGGGGTAGGATATTACCCCCCCTTAATATTTGTAAGAGAAATATACAAATTAAAGATTAAAAACATGCCTATCATACATGGATAAAGAAAATGTGGTATATACATGCAATGCATACAATTCAGCCTTTTAAAAAGAAAGAAATACTGCCATTTTCAACAGCATGGCTGGACCTGGAGGACATCATGTTAAGTGAGGTGAGCCAGATACAGAAAAAACATGTCTTACTTATATGTAGAATCTAAAATAGTCTAACTCATAGAAGCAGAGAGTAGAATGGAGATTGCCAGGGCCCGGGGTGAGGGAGAAAGAGGAAAGCGATGGTCAAGGGGTACAAAGTTTCAGATACACAGAATGAAAAGTTCCAGATCCGCTGTACAATGTGGTGCTTATAGCTAACAATACTGTATTGTATTCCTTAAATTTTGCTAAGGGGATAGATAGTATGGTAAGTGTTCTTACCAGAAAATAACAACAATAAAAGGAATGGGAGGGAATTTGGGGAGAGGTGGTAGATATTTACAGCCCTGACATTGGTCATGGTTTCACAGATGTACACTCTTGCCAAACTTGAGTTGTGTATGTTAAACATGTACTGCTTTTCCATGTCAATCATACCTCAATAAAATAGATTAAATATTAAATCAATGATTAATTTTTAAAGTCATGTCCATAGATATTACATGTATTCTGAGATAGAACCTTGTGCTAAGAAAAGGGACAGCCCATTAAAGGTGAGGGGGACAGACAAGATCAGTTTAGAAAGAGGAAGTTGAAAGCTGTGGTTGAATGGTTGAATTAGGGCCGCAAAGAGAGTATTCTGGGATGAAGAGAGACCTGCCTTTCTCTGCTAAAGAAAGAGCACATGAATCATTAGGAGATGAAAGTATGTATGGTAGAGGTGAAAGGCAGCAAACTGGTTAATTTTTTTGGTTGAAGAAGGCAACATAGGCTACTGGGTGCGAGATTATGAGGGTAATTGGCATCATGAAGATAAATATCTTTGAAGTATTTGGTCAGATAATCAGGGCTGATTCAGGAGCATTGTGAAGCCTAGAGATTCTGAGTAGGAAGAGAGGGGTTCAGTTAGATTCCCAATGGATCACGAAAGCCCTGAACAAGGATGCAGCACGTCCCTGAAGACCAGACTGAGAGGGGTGCTGTGGAGAAGGGAGCTGGTCAGCCTCTGCAGAGGAGCTGAGAGGCCCAGAGGCTCAGAAAAGGAATGAGGCCTTTGGATTTTTGCCAGAAGAATGTCCTTGGTGGTTTTAATAAAAGCAGTTCCTCTGAGGTAAAGACCAGAGGACTAGAGCTGTTCAACTGAAAATTTACTGAAGGCAGGAAACATGCTCTAATATATCTCTGTATTTCCCTGAAATACCTAGCCCAGAATATCATCTTTGAATTTTGACAATAGAGTTCTGTTTCGCTGCAAAGACCTTCAACCCAATCCAGAAAAAGGCGCCAGTGTGCAAATAGAGTGATTTACATTAAAGACATATTTAATGGGTACATTTTAAAGTAAGAGGGAAGAGAAGGAAGTGCTGGCGTAGATGAGGGACTGAGTAAAAGTGACAGTCCAGAGATATTGTCACAGTATTTAACATAAATCAACAAGTTGGTCTTAATGTATGCTAATTTTCTGTTCTTAACAGAGATGTTTAATGGATTTGATTGTATTTCATCCCTAAAATATATAAACAGAAAGAAAATGAGAATAAGAATAATATATATAAATAATGTGTGACCTCAGCGCATTCATTGGGGTTTTCCCTAACTCGTGTGTTTTTTTTTTTTTTTTTAGGTAAGATTGTATCATGCATACAATTTCGCATCTGCTCTTTTCCCTTAACTTCATAAGTATTTCCCCCAATTAAGAAAAATTTTCATAAATATAATTTCCCAACTGTGTGAATGTACTAAGGTGTATTTAACTCTTCCTTAAAGGTTAGGTATTTAAATTAATTCAAGTTTTACAATAATAAACGCTGAGATTAACATTTTTGTAGAAGTGTCAAATTGCTTTATGGAAGGGGTGTGTTCATTTCAGCCACACAATTGTTATCTCAGTTACATGGATGTGAATTTGCCTTCTCCGCTTGTTATTCACTTATTTATTTATTTATTTGAAAAACATTTATCAAGCCTCCAATATGTGCAGATACAGTTCTAGATGTTGGCGATACAGTGAGACAAAGTACCAAAGCCCCTGCCCTCATGGGGCTCACACTCTAGTGAGTGGAAATGAACCATTAATAATGCCAATAAGTAACAAATAGACTGTGAAGAGCTAAGAAGTGCTCTGGGGAAGATTAAGGCAAGTGTGAGTATGTGAGTGTCCAGGGCAGGGAGGGTCCCTCTGCATGGTATCTTTGAATAAAGGCCTAAAGGAGAAGAGGGAGCAAGCCCAGAAGACAAAGAGCCTTCCAGACAGAAGGGTTGTTAGTGAGACTGTACATGGTTTTCAATATTGATCATATTGAGCTCATTTTATAATGGAGCATTCAGTGCAGAGCTGTCCTCACTGCCCAGCTCATTCTATTGACATCAGGTACCTCAAATGACCCCCTCAGTGTCAACCTGTTCATCTCTGAAATAAAATCATAATGTCTGCTTCACTATTCCACAAGGTTATAGTAAAAAAAACGACTGAGGAATAAGTGAAGAAAGTCTCACTTAGCAAGCCACAGACCAGATGTTAGGTTGGCCCCTCCGCAGCTTACCACTGAACTTAAATCCAAAGCAGCATTTCTGTGGAGACCTCTGTCCTCCTCCACAGTCCACCTCAGCTGGAAGAACAGGCCCCTGACTGAATATGTTGCCACCAGGTTCCCAAATAATTTGGGAAAATAATCCTCCAAAAAGTTGCCATATTCATAGGAAGCCCCCAACATTTTTTTTCTTTAAATTTATTTAACTTTTGTTCAAGTACAGTTTTCTTTCTTGTATTCCCAGCCCTACACCCCCCCAGTGCTCCCCACCCCCTCCCCTCTCCGCCCCCCATCTTAGTTATTGTCCATGTGTCTTTCATACTTATTCATGTGAGTCCATCCCCTTTTACTCTGTGCTTCTCTCCCCTCTCCCCTCTGGACCCTGTCAGCACGTTCTGTATTTCAGTGTCTTTGGTTACATTTTGCTTGCTTGTTTGTTTTGTTGTTTACATTCCTGTTAAAGGTGATATCATATGGTATTTGTCTTTCACTGCCTGGCTTATTTCGCTCAGCATAAGGAAGCCCCCAACATTTATTCCCTCCTTTGCATATGTACAGCTGCATGCTGGCTGCACCCAGTGTGTGTGCTTCAGGCTCTGACAGATCTAGCACAGTGCGACATTTCCTCCCAGGGCACAGGGACATGCAGTGACCTCAAAGGAAGTTACCTGGGTTGTTCCCACTCAGGGCCACTCCAAAGCCATTCTGAATGAAACCTCTTGGAGGGAAGTGATCAGCATCCATGGTCAGAAGAAACCTAGTTCCTCCTGACCTCCCCCTGCCCCCATCTCTACAAGTTTGGGTCAGGCAAATAGAGAAGCCTGCTGTTAACCACAATATCCACTGTGTTGAAAACAGTTAACGAATCCTATGCTACTTCTGTGTCTGCCAGTGGGTCCTTTAGGTGCTCACCTAGCCTGGTCTCCTAACTAAGCTGCTTCCAGTGTAAGAACCAAGTGCTTTTTACAGGGCAGTCAGACCAAATACCCCTCTGGTATCTTTGGCCCAAGTTTCCAATTCAGATTTATTACCCTCCATCCTAAACATCACTCCTCCATCTTCATTTTCTATGCCTGGCTCTTGGCACAGCTGCTGCCCCCTGCCCTGCCCCACTCGGCATCACCTTGTCTTCCCACCCACCCTTTCCTGCATGTCCAGCCCATGTTGCACTTCCTGCAAAGTTCACCTTCCTAAAACTCAAGTTGGGTTCTGTCACTTCCTGCCCCAAAACTGGTAATGTGCCTCCCCAATACCCTCCTCTAGTCCCTCGGTGTTGTTCACAGTGTTTGTTTGGTCCTCAACCCCCTGAGTAAAAATGTCCCACTCTCTGATGGAAATGCAGATTCAGGCTCACTGACTGAGTCTGAATCTCTGGGATCGCAGTGATGTTGAAGAACTAATGTCCAGTAAAGTACAAGTCCCTTAGTTCATATGGAGGCCCTCTGTGGGCTTCAAGCCTTCATACCGCAAGTCCCCAACTCCACCCCAGACTATCCTTTTCTACCAATATCCCACTGTCGCATTTCAGGACTCTGGCCACCCTGGCGTCAGCCTAGATACTGGAACCTGTTCAGGTCAAATGCCATCTTCATAATACTCTCTCTAGTTTCCTCAAATGCACTCCCTTTTTTCATTTGCCATGATCGTATTTCATTCTGCTTCTGTTTCCTCCCATGGATGAGTGGCACATGCACAGTCCAAGCTCATAACCATGGTGTCCCCTTTGTGGTGGGCTGCATGTCATGGCTACCCTCATGTCCTCTGTGGCATCTCATGCTGTACCTCACAAAAGTTGCTGATCTAAAATAAATCACAGACTCTCAGAAGAAAATCATGCTTTGTTGGGATTCAGGATGTAATTCCAGTTTGAAACTAGTGCAAGAGAAATGTCGTGTGCTTGCTGTCAGTTTCAAAACTCTGCTTCAGCGAGCCCTGCCTCCCCAAAGAGAGGGACCCAGCAGCAGAATGTCTTCGTGCCCTAAACAGTTCACAGAGCTGCACAGAGTCACCAGAGAGGGGACTCAGAAAACACAGTGAAATATTAACTGCCACATGGGAAGGACAATCCATGGCACCTTGAAGAGAGAAGAGACAGTGCAGTGGGAGTGCAGGAGGCATTGTGCCCCCCAAATCACATAAGATTGTCCAATGGGTCCGACATGGGCTTATATCTAAGAGACATGGTCACACAATGGGGTTCACAACCCCTGGAAAAGTGAATGCCTCCTGTAGTTACACTGTTGCCTACTGAGACATCTTTCTCAACCAGACAAATGGAAAAGTGAACAGAAATTGTTCTCTCTCATAGGTAGGAGAGCTATGAGGTTGGGGGTGGGGTGGGGTAGGGAGAAGAAGCCTTCCCAGAGATCAGGGAACCTCACCACAAAAGACTAGGGAGCCATGTGTCTACAAAACCAATGGCAAGGAGAGCACCAGAATTGCTGAGATCTGTACAGGATAATTCAATATTTCAAAAATAGACTTTTTCAGAAAATTATTCAATATGCTAATGCAAAAAAACAGTACCCACTAAATATATACTCATCAACTGGGTGTTTTAGTGTGGGATTCAAAATGAACACATCCTGGAACTTAACTTTGCTGGTAAACATTGAACTTAATTTTCAAAAGGAAGGAACATTGAAGGAATCAAGGAAATTTTATGAGAGAAAATTAGGAATATTGATTTGTAATTTATAAAGATAAAGGCACAGAAGAACATATAGGGAGCTTTTCATTACAAATACTACGAAAAGAAGCCAAGAAGTAATAAAATTTACCCAAAAAAGGATGGCATATTAATTTCTAAAATAAAAAGTTCATGAAAATCACAAATTTGCAAAATGCAGCCTCCCCAAAATTCCATGTAAGTCACCAGAATAAACATGCCCAAGTGCAACCCGTAAGAATTCATTTATGGACTGTGACTCCCTTGTCAGGGACTATAGAGTGACTCATCAATTGTTCAAGATAAAAGCAAAATATGTCTGCCAAAGAAACTGAATTAAAATATGCAGTAGTGCAGCCCCCGAGGCCACATTTTCTATATAAGTGGGTTCCTTTTTATTCTTGACAGAGAACCTAATTCAGTGACAGAAACAGACAAATCCATAGGTATATTCACTGCCTACTGGCTTTACATGATGATTTTGCAAAAAGTCGAAAAGGCAAAATGTTTAGAAAAGAAAGAGAATTTCTGAAGGGAGTTTCAAAACAGAAATTTTGGTATAAGCTGGATGAAGGATACAGGTTAGTTAAAAAATTGCTGAACTCCTCCTGTGAGCTGGGTTTCCTGGGAGGTGAACTCAACAGTACACGACTGCCCTTCCAAGGAGAGGTCCCCAGGGTGATAGGGGGCTACTCCTGACACAAGGGTCCCAGAGGGTGGGAGAAGGGAAGGACAGCCAAGGTGATCACAAAGTCAGCGATGGGAGAGGGGGGCACTCATATTTTGCTGCAGGTCTCAGATATTTCCAAGCAGAATCGTCCTCTTAAAACCCTCTGCTGTTCACTTAAAGTGTTCTTACCTGGTGCTATCAATTATAGCCTTATGAGAAACAACTTATGACAACATATGCCTTTCAAGAATACCAAAACAACTTATTCAATGTCCAGACTGTCCCTCTCAGTTGAATGCCACCAGCACAATGAGTGTCCATTCCCACAGGGCCATGACTGCCTTTGCTTGTGTTATTATCCTGCTTGTATGTGCCCCTTCAGAACTTTGAAGTTGTGAGATGAAATGGCTAGGCAAAGTCCAAAGCACGAATCATACTGAGCACATGGGCCTGACTGCAATGGAGAGAGAACAAGCATCATACGGACGACTCTGATTATTCCATTTTTCACTCTTTTAGGCATATCAACAAGTCTCAAGTGAAGGTGGAGGAGGTAACAATCTTGGATGGGGACTGGCAAAAGGGCTGGGTGAAAATTCAGAAGCTAGGGACTGCAGACACCAACAAGCTGGGGGCTGTCCTCACTGTCCAGCTCATTCTGTTGACATTGGCGACTCTAATAACTCCCTCAATATCCAGTGTTCATCTCTAAAATGGAATCTTAATGACTGCTTCACTTCCTCACTGGGTTAAAGTGAGAAATGATTGAGGAAACTCTCTCCAAATGTGTCAAGAAGCCTCTCTGAAGTATTGAGAACAAGGCCAAGTGGGGCCAGCTGGCTGTCGCTGGGGGACAAGCACAGAGCAGGATGCAGTGTTGTGCCCATGAGCTCAGGACAGTCAGGAGTTTTTACCTGCAGTCAGAACACTTCTGGACAGCAGGCCAGCTTCCAAAGCAGATGGGGCAGGCCTCATGTTACACAATGTGTCCCTAGGAAAATGTCCAGTCTGAGGTAACTGCATAGGTCTATGGGCATGTGCCATTCCACCATACCTATGGACAGAATCTGAAGGCTCCTGGAAGGCCGGCCTTTTGTTCTAGCTCAGAGATACAGAGCAGGAATTTCACATCACACTTCTGAAGGTGTCCATTTCCATAGCCTGGTGCCTTTGCAGAACAGGTGAAGACGTGTATCTAAGCCCCTATCCTAGGTGGGTTGCCACCGGACTTGGCCTGGATAGCCATCTCACACTTCTGAAATAGGACAAATCAGCTGACAGTTATACATGACAGTTATAGAATGTTAAAATATTTTCAGATTTTTCTAAGGTAGACATATGTGGAAAGGAGTTGAATGAGAGTTTTGTGAGTTGACTAATATCCAACTTAAAGTAAACCTAACAACTTTTTTACTAAAATCAGTTAATGTGTGTAAAGAACTTAGACTGCTTTGTGTAAGAGGAAGGCTGCTCTGACATACAAAGCATGGAGCAAAGGAGAAACCAACAATTTCCACTCAAATGTAACCTCTTCAAATACTCCCTAAGAGCCCAAAGGGACAGCTCTCCTTTTCTGCCAGCTCCTCCTCCATTCGCTCTAGGCACTGCAGGTCATTCCAGCCCACCCCCAGTTCCTACACCAGGCCTTGGGCTCCCTGGCCTGTTTGTCACTGCCCATGGTTCCCCTACCTAGAATGCTCCTCCACCCTGTCCTGCCTGGAAAAACCCAGCTATGCCATCAAAGTTCTGTTCAAATATCACTTCTCCTAGTAAACCTCTTGCAAATTCCCAGCAGCCTTGGACAGCGCTTGGTTATACAAATGATGCCTGCAGTCCTTTCCCCCAATTACCTCACTAAGAGATGCAATGACCTCTACTGTGTCTGTCCCTTCTGCCAGTCTGAGGGGAACTGGCCTAACATAGCACATTTAAAAGGAAAAAGTTGGTGATTGCAGAGATAAAACCTGAGGACCAGAGGATAATGCCCTGCACTTAGTGAGTCCCTGTGGTCCATGCTAGGAGACACCACCCACATCACATTGAGGAAAGAAGGATTCATTTCCCAGCTGCTGAAAGTGCTGCAGGAAAACCTGAGGGTTCCCCCAGGCTCTCAGAGCTAGCAGAAGTGGCCCTCTCCACTACGGAGGGCTCTGTGGTCTCCTTATTCAGAAATTACAGAGAGGCTTCTCTTCTGCATGACATTGTGTGCCCCTCAGGCTCTGCCGCATCACTCTTTCTGGCTAGCCACTAAGCCAATGAGCAGCTCAAATTACTGTGCAGTCTGGCTGCAATGTGCATAGCACTAAGGCCACAAAGGGACAGTGCCCAGAAGAACCTACAGCACCTACCTACTTGTGGGCCTTGGTTCTAAAACTGCTGGGCCAAGCAGGTGGGAATGATCTGCTGATAAGTGAAACAGGATTGAACATCTAGCAAGGGATGGAATTAGGAGCAGCCCCCTGTCATCACTCTCAGAGACCACCTGGTGAATGTGTGCTTCTCACCTCTGCATAGCTGGGTTTTGCGAAGTAAGGGCTCCTGGTTCCAAATGGACACTGTGAGTGAGCCACTGAGGCCTAAGCTAAGGAAGACCAAGAAGAGGCTCCTTGGTCAGGGGTTAGCAGGTGAGAAGTCACCATCTTGACCTTGCTCATCAAGAGATGTGGAGTGCTGTTATACAATAGGATAGGAAGGATTGACTCATCTGGGCCCCACTTATGCTCCCTTGTGCAGTTTTGATAGCAAATAGTAATTAGGGGTACAACCCCTGGACTAGTAACATCATGGGGACCAGGAGTTCAAAGCCCTTGGGGATAAAGGTTTATGTCTTACCACCAAGTCAGCCACTGGCCCAGCAGAAAGACAGAGGAGGAAGCACAGTTAATTTCATTTGGGGCCCCAAGAACAGCAACAGTGATGGGACTATAATTTACGCACTAAGCGTTCCTCTTCTATGTTTCCTGCAGGATAGGGTTGCCAGGTAAAATATAGGATGCCCAGTAAAAACTGAATTTCAGATAAACAATGACTAGTTTCTTTATTGTAAGCATGCCTGTAATATTGCATAGAACATACCCAACCTAAAAATATGTACTCATTGTTTATCTGTAATTCAAAATTAACTGGGAGTTCTATATTTTTATTTGCTAAACCTGACAACCTTATTCCAGGAAGAGAAACCACTGGAAGCCTGGAAGAGCTAATCCTAAGACGTGTAAGAGGAAGTGGACCAAAGTAGAGCAAGGAGTAGACTTGGGTAGATGCTGTCATGCACTGTTCAGATCCCCAATTCTTGGGCTGCTCTGGAAGATGGTTCTCAGCAGGCAGCCCTGGTTGCTCCCACTTAAAAAAAAAACACCTTGAAATCTATTCCTTCTTCCAAGGACAGCCTGCATCGTTGACTGATGGCCCTGTCCTTTCGCCCCAACTTGTAGCAGGCATTTCTTACCTCCTGAGCTCTATGCAGCATTGACTGAGGACTTTTTGGTAAGGCATCACATGCATCTCAGCTTCTCCTCATGTCCAACCCTGCTTCTTTCCCCTGGCTCCACTGGTATTTGACCCAAGAGCACACCCTAATGAACACCCCAAAGGCCAACCTTCATCTCCGGGTCTGCCACTGTCCCTAACTTAGAGGCCAAAGGAGGGTAGCACCACATTATATTCTTGTACCCAAAAGAATGCCCTTAGAGACAAGATATTCATTTTTAGAGATCATTACTTTGAGGCAATTAGCATTTTTAGATGCTGTGTTTCAAAAATGATCAAGAGACAATTCTGTATTTCCAAATGTAAGGAAGCAAAGGGACATTGCTCCAAAGGAAATACAGCATTAACCTGCATCAACCTGGGTGTTGGGATGTCATCCAAAATGTCCCCTGCCTAGTCCCCCATAAACCTTTTCCTCCTCCAGACTTCTTCACTCACGTTCTTGGCTATACTAGTCCCCTAATCTCTGAGGTTGGAATTTCTTCAGTGACCTTTGACTCCTACCTCATTGCACTACAGGCACCCTGACCCTTGTGCACTCTTGCTCCTCTTCTGCAATTACTCCTCCATCCACTCCTCTCTTGTACAAGCATTCCCTTACTCTTATCTGAGTTCTCCTAAGACTCCTGGACTTCCTTTTCTCTGCTACCTTACCTACACTACAGCCAGGCAATTCTTCCTTCAGTACAATGCTTATCTTGTAACAAGGGAATACGAGCCATGGTGATATAAAGCCTAAGGAACCAGCACATAGTTCTCCCTGTACCCTTTCTGTATGCCATGGAACCAGGAACATCTTAAACAGATGCTGCTCTGCTGGCCTGCATTCTCAGAGTAGTGATGACCAGCAGTAAATAACTCATGTGAACAAGCAGTAACTCTGTGCGGTTGTAATCCCCTGAAGTTTGGTGATTTGTTACCATAGCATAATCTAACCTTTCCTGAAGATACACTGGACTGCCGAGAGTGCCCTTGGGTCTCAGAAGTAACATTTCATATGTGACAAGTGATGGGATGCTGTTTTACAATGTTCAACTGAAAAGGAAGTTGATGAACTTTAGAATAACCCAACATTAAGAACTTCTACCAATGGGAGGAATTAGAGAAAGTTTTCTGCTTTTCACCTCTTGCTTCGATTTTCGGAAAATTGTCCAAAGTTATTGCAAAACTTTTACATTTTTGTTGGCTTGGTGAAGGGAATTGGCAGTATCAAATGGTCCCTTTTTAAAAGCCAAGTCACTGCTTATGTAGAGAGAAAGAAAATGTTACAAGGAGACTTCTTAGAATACTGTCAAGAAGAGGAGGCAAAACAGGAACAGTTGTTTGTAAACCAAGGGAAAGGAGATAACGTTGCCTTAGTGTCTGATTGTGTGACCTTTTATTTCATAATTGACTAAAATGACAAGTCCAATTTCCTATAAGCCTGGAAATGGGTTATTTTCTGTGCCTAGGAGAAAGCCATGCATGTCAGCTCTGTACCCTAAAAATAATTCACAAACTAGCCCTGAACAGTCCTGTTCTGGGAATGCTCAATGGGGCAGCTCTCCAAAGTTCTTTCACTGAAGAAACTCAGAGCACTTTGAAAATTAAATTAGGGATTTCTGGTCAAGATGGGGGCATAGGTAGACACACTTGCCTCCTTGCACAACCATGAAAAGGATTACTACTAACCTCAAAACAGAAAACACCCAGAACTGCAAAAAAATCAAATTGTATGGAGGTCCAACAACCAAGGATTTAAAGAAGACATATTCATCCAGACAGGTAGGAGTGGCAAAGATGGGGAATAGGAGCAAAGAGGATGTGGTGTGCTGGCAGCAAGGTGGCAGCCAGCAGAATAGGTGGTCCCACAATTGGGGTACCTTGGGAGGGAGTCCAAGGCCAGTACTGGCAGCCCAGGGGTTCAGTGCTGGAAAAATAAAGCTTCATAACTCCTGGCTATAAAACCAGTGGGGGTTCGGGTGGTGAAGGAAACTTCCAGTCTCTCAGGAGAGTCCATTTAAAGGGCCCACAGGGTTCTAGAACGTATGCAAACCCATCCACTCTGGGAATCACCACCAGGCCAACAGCTAGAGGAGTGCCAGCCACATAGGTGACTGGAGTCAGGGCAAGTGCTGAACAAGCCTCCAGCAGTCAGGCAACAGCATTTCCCCCTCTCAGACCCCTTCTCCACATGCAAAACCACAAAGTAATGAATCAAGCTGCCCCTACGCTGGAAATTACCTAAGGCTCTGCCCCTTACAATGTAACAGGTGTGCCAAGATGAGGAGTCCAAGAAACTCTACCTAATCCAAACAAACACAGGGAGGCTGCTAAGTCGAGGAGACAAAGAAATATGGCTCAAATGAAAGAATAGAATAAAACCACAGTAAAAGAACTAAGCAAAATGGAGATAGCCAACCTATCAGATGCAGAGTTTAAAACACTGGTGATAAACATGCTTAAGGAGCTCACTGACTATGACAAAAGCATAAGGGAAAAAATGAAGGCTACAATAAGTGGAATAAGGAAAAATCCACAGGGAACCAACAGTGAAGGGAAGGAGGCCAGGGTTCAAATCAACAAATGGAACATGAGGAAGAAATAAACAGTCTACCAGAACAGAATGAAGAAACAAGAATTTAAAAAAAAAAAAAACAAGAGAGAATAACAAGACTCTGGGACATCTCCAAACATGCCAACTCCCAAATCATAGGGATACCAGAAGGAAAAGAGGAAGAACAGAAATTGAAAAGTTATTTGAAAAAAAATAATGAAAGACAGCTTCCCCAACCTGGTAAAGGAAACAGACATACAAGTCCAGGAAACTCAGAAAAGTCCCAAACAAGTTGGACCCAAAGAGGACCACACCACAACACACCATAATTAAATTGCCAAAGGTTAAGAATAGATCATCTTAAAGGCAGCAAAAAAAAGAGAGTAACCTACAGAACTCCCAAAAGACTACCAGCTGATTTCTCAAGAGAAACTTTGCAAGTAAGAAGAGACTAGCAAGAAGTGTTCAGAGTGATTAAAAGCAAGGACCTACAACCAAGATTACTCTATCCAGCAAAGATGTCATTTAGAATTGAAGGACAGATAAAGTGCTTCCAAGACAAGGTAAAGCTAAAGGAGCTCATCATCAACAAGCCCTTATTATATGAAATGTTAAGGGACTCATTTAAGAAAAAGAAGATCAAAACTATGAGCATTGAAATGACAACAAACACAACTATTAACAACTCAATCTAAAAAACAATAGCTAAGCAAATAACTAGAACAGGAAAAGAATCATAGATATGAAAATCATCTGGAGGGTTATAAGTGGGGAAGGGGAAGGAGGAGAATGGGGGGAAAGGTGCAAAGATTAGGAAGCACAAATTAGTAGGTACAAAATAAGCAGAGGAATGTCAAGAACAGTATAGGAAATGGATAAGCCAAAGAACATATATGCACGCCCCATGGAGATGAACCAAAGGTGGGGATTGATAGAGGGAAGCAGGGTACAAGGTGGAAGGGTGCAAAGGGGGATATTGGGACAACTGTAATAATATCATAAATAAAACATACTTTTAAAAAAAGAGAAAAAGAAAATTAAATTAGGAAGTATATGCAGCCCTATAAGAAAGTCCAGGTTTATGTGCCCTATTGCTGGTAACATAGAATTTATCACTTTACAAAGAAAGTCCAACTCAATTCCTTTAAACTGTTGTAGTATAAGCATTTAACATATAATTTCATCTCCAGGGTATTTCATCTTAACTCTCCTGTGTAAATAGGTTACAAGGTTAGATTTTTTCAGAGGGTTACATATTTGAGTGATGGCTGAGAAGCAGCACCCATTTCCCCCAATTTCCTTAAAGTGAATATAGCTTTGTGAAGAAGAGTGAAGTGAAGACAAGTGGTTAGTTCAGTGGCTTTGAAAAAAATGCAGCTTTTTGTACTTTGAATTTACCATAACCAAAAGGCTACTGGGCAGCTGTTAATGGTTCTAAGTCAGAGCAGAAAGAAGAAAACAGTCATTTAGGATTGAAAGAAGGTTCAGTGGTTACCTGCTGCCAACTTGCATGTCACAGATGAAGAGAATGAGGTCAGGAAGACTGCATCTCATCTTACCCATGTTGATTTAACCATGGAGTGCCAGAGTGGAATGAAAGGGCCATCTCCAGGCTGACAGGCCTCCACTCAGAGGCTGATTCTGAAACATGATTGCAACCTTCAGCCAAATACCAATAGACTAGAAGAAAGAACAACTGGTCAGAATGTCTTTGGGCAAGACATTTGGACCTCAGTGGACATCTCTGATCTCTTTCCTTATCTGTAGAGTCAAGCTGAATATTGCCTGCCCTGCCTACCAGGCATTTTTGTTTGAGAGAGCAAATGAGATACAGTCTATGAGACTTCCCTAAATGTTGAACCACAAAATAATGGTAACAATCCTGATTTGTTAAACACTTGGGATGTGCCAGGCGTTGTGCTAAGCATCATCTCATTATCACAGCACAACAGGATTTAAGAAAGCCATTTCCTTCATTGAACATGGGAAGGTAAGACTTCAGATAAATAGTTCATCTATGATCTCACAGATTTGAATGAGGTCTAACTGATTCTCCTACCCAAGCACTTAATTATCCATAATATTATATCAGTAATATATCAATAATAATGATATAATAGTAATAATACTATAATGCTATATAACACCATATAGTGTATATTACTACAGTGTGCTGGTACTTACTATACTGGTACCATATTACTGTGTTACTATAGTACATAGTATAGTACTATATTGTATATTGCATAGTCATATTACTAATTCTGTAATAATATAATAATACACAAATTGTATAATAATACCACCATATAAGATTATTGTGAAGTAATTATTTCCATGTTCATGTGAGGTAATTATTACCATGGTCAATGGTAATAATTAACAGTGCATACTTATATAACCAAAGAGCAATAGAGGAGATATTTATCCTATATGAACTACATCATAAGTTCATATAGCCCCCTTGACACCTTTAAAGGATGAAATTAGTGGTAATAAGAGCACCAAGAGTTTTAATAATTATAATATATTATTGCTTGTACTCACCTCATCATAAAAAAATCACTTAGAGTAGATCAATATGACAAACGAGTAAACCAGGAGATGGCGTTGAAGATTAGCAATCACACAAGGCAGACTGGTAGAGTCTCAGAAAGTTTCATACAATGACTGTTGTTTTGAACTTCTAAAAGCAGATGAGTGAGAAAACTGTAGAAACGAACTAAACCTGGTGCAGAGGACACACGTACAAAAGCATGAAAAGCTCTGGTTTGCCATTTTTGTTCTTAGCAATCTTCTTCTGCCTGTTGTTTATTAATACTTTGGGGAAAAGAAACTCACTGACTAAAATGTAATGCAACACAAAGACAGCATTCTTCACTTTGCGCATGGAAATATTCCAAGTTCCTAGAGCAGTTCCTGACAAGTAGTAGGTGCTCAAAATGTATTTGTTGAATGAATAAACCCGTGAAAGAACAAGAAAGGAAGAACAGGTTGTGACCAGAATTTTCTTTGAGCAAAACCCTGTTGTTTATTACATAGATTCTGATAATGGAAAATTTACTTGGGTGAATATATGTCATCCTGTTAATTTCTGAGAAAGTCCATATGCTTTAGGAAAAGTATACCTAATCTACGTCTCACTGTCTGTTTTTTCTAGACTAAATTTAGTGGGGTTTTTTTGGAGGGGGGGGTAGGAGACATTGACCCAACTTATGCGATTAAAAGAAAAACTAAGAAATAAATGAAATCAAAAGCTTTTCAAAAGTTGTGAGGTGACCTGGGGTGATGGTGGTCTAAAATCATATAGAAACTGGTGAGCTGAAGGTTTACCTGAAATTGCTAAGTAAATAAACATGCTCAGTATATCCAAAATGGTGTGGTGAAAGTTTAGTGGGCAGATGTCCAGGGCATTAATTTTTATATAATGGACATCTGGGAAAATTAAGTAAAATTTCTGGTCCACTTAAAAATTAT
Organism: Sturnira hondurensis; assembly: GCF_014824575.4. NCBI lineage: Eukaryota > Metazoa > Chordata > Mammalia > Chiroptera > Phyllostomidae > Sturnira > Sturnira hondurensis. Next base: position 5,623,622 of record NW_028073935.1, on the reverse strand, counting down.
TTTTATTCTGGACATTTATACTCCACTAGTAAATTGCTTCCTACTAGGTTGAGGTTAAAACTATGTCATTTTAAGCTGAACTTCAGTCCAGAAGCAAATATTCACTCAGAGATTTCAGGATCCCTCCCTCACCTCCATGTATCTGTAATTGAAACTTTGAGGACTATGTATTGCCTTCTGAGTCACTTCAATTCACCAGCTTAATAGATGGCAAAGTATGAGCATTTCAAACATGCAAACAGTATTTGAACCACAATTTATAGTTCAAGGGATCTGGGCCATTTTCTCTTTCTCTCTCTCTCTCCTTCCTTCCTTTCTTTTTGTTTTTCTTTTTAATGAGTACTCTGTTCTCTGTACATCGCAGAGGGGCAGAGTTCTTGAAGACAGCGGCAGGATGAAGGATGCCCCCCACCCACCTACAGTTCTTCAGTATGGACAATTCCTCGGTCTTTGGTTACGTGCTCTGCAATCAATGTGCCCTTCGCATCAGATTCCCGCTCCTACACATCCCCCACTTCCCGCCCTAACCGCGTAGCAGTAGTTCGGGTGTTACTAGTTATCCACCGGCCTCCAGCAAGTCCTGGAGCAGAGGCGAGGTCCCTATTTCGCGCCTTGCCTCTCGCAGGAAACCACCTTGAATGAGGGTCGTCGAGGCCGCGCGTTCCCGACGCAAGTAAAGCGAAGAGGGTGGCGGGGGGCGCCGGAGTCACCCGCCCAGCCTCGGCCGACCCTCGCGTGAGGGAGCCCCCAACCCTTGGCCCTGGACTCGCCTGCCAGTCCCTGCTCTCAGCTAGCAGCGGTCCCTCTCCTCCTCGAGGAGGCACAATCGGCCCCGCCCTGACCTAGGCTCCGCCCCAGCGCGGCTTTTAAGCTTTTAAAGTTCCTCTTTCTCACCTCGGAGTCTCAGTTTCACGACTGGAACTTGGGACCCGCTGCTGCCCCCAGCTCCTAATTCGGGGCAAGGTAAGACCTGGGGTCGGGCTGGAGCTTAGATGTGAGGCTGGCATCACAGAGAACCCTGAGCGAGAGGCCAGAGGTCCCCGGGACAGTCTCGAAGGGCCACACGAGAGACCCCAGCTTCGGAGCCGAGAGAAAGTGCGCTCCTCTTGAGGGAGTCCGAACCCCCACCCTGCGTGGCCGGGGCCCAAGGCTTTTGTGCGGGCTCTGTGGAGGGCCCCCGGGGCACTGCCCGAGTGTCTCCACCCGCTCACTCGGCTCCCGTGTCCCGGCACTGTTCCGGGCGGCCCAGCGCCGGCCGGGACAGCGCGCAGGCACCGGCTGTACCAGATGGGAGAAGGAGATTGTTAGGTCCTCAGGAGTGGCCGAGACCGGGCCGTCGAAGGCACCCACTCGGGGTGGCAGTATTCCCCGAAGGGGAGAGACTCTTACTTTCGAGGCCCCTTCTGCTCCTTCGTAAAGGGTCCGAACCCCACCGCAGCCTCCGGCGCGTGTTTCCCTGGCTGGTGTTGGAGGAAGAGGAGCTCCAAATTTGGGGTACTCGGGGCCTGCGTTCTGCTGCCCCAACCCCAGTCCTTCCCCGTCATTTGCACTCTCCACTGCCGCTGTCCTGCGCAGGCCTCCAGGATCAGGCTGACACTACACGCGCCACCAGCATCTCCCGCTACTTGGCTACGTACGGTCCTTGCCAAGTGCCTGGTCACTGCCCTGGTTGCCCTCAGAGCCCACTTGATTCTTGCTCTTTGGCGAGGGCTCAGGGCTACTCTTGAGACAAACAGTTCTGGTGAGGGGAAAAGCCCGGAGGCGAGTTGGTGGATGCTGAGCACCTGGAACTACCTAACTGCAGGCTGGCCCGCGTGCAAAATTGGCGCGGAGTGTGAAATGGGGAGTAGGCAAGAGTGGAAATTGACTGTGGGGGCAAATGGGCTGACAGTAGATTCGGGGTGGACAAAGAGGAGCAGTATGAGTGAGTGTGTAAACGGGGTGCCAAGAAGGGCAGAGGCACAATGAGTGTGCACAAAGGCTAGAGTTGTGTGTCTGGTCTCTGGAGTGGGTAACAAGAACGGAGAATCTACAGGACAGGGTAGAAAAATAGATTCCCCTGAGGGCGCGCTCGGGAGGAGACAGGATAGGATTGTGCACGCCAAGGGGACGAACGCAGGCAAGGAACTTTGATGACACTGCTTAGCGCGCGCCTCTCCACCTCGAGACTCCGGGCCTCGTGGTCATAGCCAGGGCTGTTTGGGACAAGGTATCCTGAGCGCTGTGCTGCGGTCCTGAAGGATGGCCTTTCTCTCCCCTGCGGCGTAGAGTGAGTGCTGGAGGCAGATCCTGGGCGTGAGAAGGCGGCAATCGGCGCGCTGAGCATGAACCTGGAGGGTGGTGGCAGCCGTGGTGGAGAGTTCGGCATGAGCTCTGTGAGCTGCGGCAACGGGAAGCTCCGCCAGTGGCTGATCGACCAGATCGACAGCGGCAAGTACCCAGGGCTGGTGTGGGAGAACGAGGAGAAGAGCATCTTCCGCATCCCTTGGAAGCACGCGGGCAAGCAGGACTACAACCGCGAGGAGGACGCTGCCCTCTTCAAGGTTACACACACGTGGGGAGCCCGCGGTCTGGATGGGGGAGGGCCCCAGAGAGCCGAATCCGCTCTGTGGTGAGCCCAGTCCGTGCTCGGTGCGCCCGCCTGGTGGTTCTCAGAGGGGAAGTTACAGGCACAGGACCAACTGGAAAGGGTGGTCCCGGGTGGGCGGGCCTGGAGACAAGGGAGCATCAGGTGTCTAAAGGCCGAAGCCCCGAGAGGAGGGAAGTTCGAGCTTCTCTAATGATTTCAAAAACAGAGAGGACCAGGTCTGGATCCCGAATGTGTAGTGTGAGCAACATCCAGGGAGTCAGAAACTTCCAGCAGCAGGGGAGAGCACCTGTTGGCTCTATCAGGGCAGGTCACTCAACTCAGGACACTGGCTTGAGTGTCTGTGGCTGTAATTTTGTGGATTTCTCTGCTTCCACTGTGCCTCCATCTGTACCCCTGGGTCCTTCCTCTGATTAACTTTTGTCTCTCTTCGTCTCTCTCTCTCTCTCTCTCTCTCTCCCCCACCTCCGCCCTCCCCCCCCCCCCAGCCCTATGGGTGTGCTGGAGTCAGTCTGTTTTTGTCTCTTTCACTCCGTTTCCCTATGTTTTCACTACTTGTCTCTCTCTGTCTGAATATTCTTTTTCCTTTGGTTCAATGTCTCTGGTGCAGGCTCTCTCTCATTCCACCTCTCCTTGGGCCCTTCCGTGTTTCTCCCTCTCTATCACTCTGCTTCTATTTGTCCGACTCCCTGTTTCCAAGCCTCTCTCTGGAATTTTCTCTATGTTTCAGTCTCTCTCACCAATCCCACCCCTATCCCCCAGCCTTTGGGGTTTCTCTCTTTCTCCTCCTCTATCTCTCTGCCTCCAGGATCACTGTTTTGAGCCTCTCTCTGGATCTTTCTGTCTGTGTGGGAGCTTCCCTCATGACTGTTTTCCCCTAGAGAAGTTGACTTAGTGAACTGTGTATAAGGGCCCAGCCCCACCACCTGTGGCCAGAGCACATGTAGGGGACTTCCTCAGGGAATTTGCTCTCAGAATACCTCAGATTATCTGACAGACCAGATGTGCTCCATTGGAGAAGCTCATCCCACAGCTCTGCCCCTAGTTACAATCCACTGTGCTTTAGAAACTGGGTAAGGAGTTCCTTCCCCAGGGCTCCTTTACCTCTTACCTGCAGTTCACAAATGCTTAGAGACTATTCAAACCACATATCTTCAACTCAGCAATGATAGAGACCAGCACTGGACACAGAAGATAACTGTATGTTTGTCCCACATTTTGAGTGACAGTGTAAATTTGAAGCACTGAAGCATCATTCTTTTCTTTAGAAATACAATTCCCAGATTTGTTTCTTAAAAGATCTGTATTTTAACTTTTTTTCCTCTTCTTCCTCACCAGGCTTGGGCGCTATTTAAAGGGAAATTCAGAGAAGGCATTGACAAGCCAGACCCTCCTACCTGGAAGACACGTTTGCGATGTGCTTTGAACAAGAGCAATGATTTTGAGGAGCTGGTTGAAAGAAGCCAGCTGGACATCTCAGACCCCTACAAAGTGTACAGGATTGTTCCTGAGGGAGCAAAAAAAGGTGGGGCTTCCTGGTTTGTAACCACAGAATATTGACAGTCAGACACTTGTAACACCTTCATTTCACCCTGGAGTTCATTTTTCTATTTTTGTTTTTCCATAGCCGACCTGCCATCTGCCTCACGTTCAGGCCCAGGAGGCTCACTGTCCAAATTCTCTGGGTCATTCATTGAAATTCTTGTGGTATTAGTGTAGGGTACTTTCTCAGATTCCACCTGCTTGTATGCAGGTGTGTGTTTGCATGTGTGTGTTTTCCAGTGAATTCTACTAAGTTATGGGCCCAATTCCCCAACAAAAAAATGGAAAACTTGTTCAAAGCTTTGCTTATCTATCAGTCTTACATGATTAACTTTTTGTAGAAGGGAAGCACACATTCATCAACATATTGCTACTATTTATAAAAATAAAAATGTCAACTTTTAAGGTGTACTATGGTCAGCTAGGCTGCTTATTAAGATTCAGATTTCCTCTTTCCAAGATTCTGACACTGTGTCAGAGTAGAGCCCAGGAATGTGCATTTTAAACAAACCCTACAGGTCATCTTATTTGCATAGTATTTTGCTGGTAGAGCCCTTTCTGTCACACACAGGTGCATTCACACACAGCAAGATTTTTGTAGAAATAAGCTTAATAGAATGAACAAATAATTGCCCAATAGAATTGCTGAAAAAAAGTCTTAGAATTTGTCAACACTATTATGCATTCTAAGAATTAAATTCTCAGATATTTTTCTAAGATTTGATGCTTAGTTTTATCAGTTCCTTTTTCACATTGTGCCATTTCCCTTTTGCAAAAAAACACATAGGAGCAAAGCAGCTCACCCTAGAGGACCCACAGATGACCATGAGCCACCCCTACACCATGACGACGACTTACACCTCACTCCCAGCTCAGGTATGGTAGAAGGCGCAGGGCTTCTAGAAGGGAAGGCTGGGAAAAATACACAAACAATAAGAACAAAAAACTGTTCTTGCTCTTAGTCAAACAACCATACCAAATCCCTGGTCAATGAATGAGTGGCTCACTTTCAACCTCGTGTTGCTATTGGTGTTGGTTTTAAGCAGGAGAGGAGTTGGTGTGTCTGCCTGTTGGTACATACTTCCACTACTGATTCTAAAATCTTCTGGGAAACAGACCTATTGTGGAAGTTGAAGATTTTGGAAGTAGTACTTTATATCATGTGAAACCACAGGGCAGCTGATCTCTTTAGACTTTTCTGATGTGAATTACAGCTCTGTTGTATTCACTTTGGTGGGGGAAAGAAGGCTAATTTCCTCACAGCACTTTTGGTGCCAGGTTTAACCATATGATGAAGCTTTACACAAATCATTACTTTAGCACACTGTCTCCACTGTGCTTATTTTGATTCTTTGTGGTTATTTTTCACCTAGAGTGATGAGCCATTCACTCCAGAGTCTTTCAGATGATAAAATGATTGGGCTGCAGCCAGTGAATAGATTGCCTGAGGAGTTTGGGAGGATATGAAAGAATCTCCTCCCATTTCCCAATGCTAACAAACTGTCTTTGCTGATCTGGTTGTTTTCATCCCTTTAGCAGGTTCATAACTACATGATGCCACCCCATGACCGAACCTGGAGGGAGTATGTCCCTGACCAACCCCACCCTGAAATCCCTTATCAATGTCCTGTGACGTTTGGACCCCGGAGCCACCACTGGCAAGGCCCAGCTTGTGAAAATGGTAAGGACTGCCCTGGGGATGGTTCCTGTTGCTGCCACTGACCCAGCAGAGCAAACCTGGCCAAAGGGCCTTGGTCTCTCCTGATCTGTCCTTCTGGGCAGGACTAGAGTCTTTTCCCTTATCAGGACTCCTGGGAAAGACTTCACAGGCAGAGGAGGAGAGTTTTCTCTCTTCTATAGGATGATGGTAAGGTCCTCAGAGGAAGGATGCCAAGGTTTACTAACACTGGGTCTACCACGTGCCAGGACCTATTCTTGTAACTACCTTATGTGAATCTTATTTAAACATGACAAAGATCATTTCAAGTAGCTAAAAATGGTTCCATTTTTATAGAGCGGTTTTTAGCTATTCACACAATAGGCTATAGGAGAGTGAAGCTGCTGTTCTGCTGTGGATCTGCTAACTCTAAAGCCCAGCCTTCCCCTTAAGATAGGAAATGTCAGATGGCAAACTGCTTAGCTATGTTTTTTTTAAATTATCTGTTCAATAGGTTAACATTTTTTCTACCTTGTTGAATAATCTTAAGCTTTATTCTTAATTCTTGGTAAAAAAAAAAAAAAGTAGATTTTAGCAATCTTCCCTCCTGGATTGTCCCTCAGTGTTGGCTGAGGGCCACACAATTTCACTGATCTGTTTCTGTCCACAGATCTGTCAAGTGGGTTTACTGAAGCTGTGCCCAACCCCCCCCCCCCCTTACAGGGACGCCAGGAGATCACTGAGCTAGTATATTTCACTTAAATAGTCGTGTGCCCATTGTAGTCATTCTTGGGATTAGAGGTGATAATAAGAGGGATCAATAAATAATACTTAAAAGAATAAAAAGTTTCCACAGGGTATGTAGTGCTGGCTTTGGACCATTCTGGATTGTATGTGGTTCCATGCCTGTAGGGGTTCCCCAGGCTTCAAGAGGAGATCTTGCAGCAGAAGCACAAGTTAGTTAAGTGAAAAGAAAATTTCAAATGGTATGTTCAGTGCAGCCTAACACATGATCTTAGAATTCTTGAGTTAGTTATTTAAAGAGAAATCCTGAGAAGGGTCAACATATAGAGTCTTTTGTACATTTTAGGACTATCTGGTCAGTTCCTCTTTTTCTAGTTATGTTCCAGTCACTGTTGGATTATGGCATTGAAGAAGTACACCATAATTTAAGGTTTGCATTGAGTAGCATGTTTACAAAAGAACTCATAATTCAGTTTTATTCACTTCTCAGGAATAATTTGTAGCAAAGGTTGGTTTTTCATATGACAGTTGGGTGAATCAGTGAACATTAAACTTGTTTTGAAAATTCAGACCAATGTCCAGTGCATATGGCTCTACTAAACTAATATTCCCAGTAAAGAGACAATGCCTAGAATTGTGCAAAAAAGATGAAATAGGCAGTCATATGTTGAAGCATTAGGTGACATTAAAAATAGTGCAAGGTTTTAATTGGGCTCTTTGGCCTGAGAAATCTTGTGGACCTGAGTTCTGCCTTCGACAGTTCTGCCGAGACAGTTCTGGACCTTCGACAGTTCTGCCAAGAACTTGCTGTGTGAACAGGGGAGAATCACTCTATCTCTCTGAGCCTCAGTTTCCTTGTTTATCAGTTATGGAGGGATGTTGATCAAAGTGTACAGTCCCCCAGTTATAAGGTGAATACGTTCTGTTGATCTAATGTAAGGTTAACAATACTGCATGATATTTTGATATTAAAAGTTGCTGAGAGAGTAGATCTTAAATGTTTTCAACACATACACAAAATGGTAATTATGTGTGGTGATGGAGGTATTTACTGAGAAAGAAAGAAAGGAAGAAAGAGAGAGAGAGAGAGGAAAGAAAGAAAGAGAGAGAGGAAGGAAGGAAGGAAGGAAGGAAGGCAGGAAGGAAGGAAGGAAGGAAGGAAACAGAGGGAGAGTTCCAAGTTTCCTTCCAAAGCTGTAAAGAAGCTCCTTCCTCCTCTGGATTTGGTTTTTCCCATAGGACTTTTAGCTTCTTTGCCTGTTGAGAGAGCCTATGGTCAGCTCTGGAGAGCCAGCCCATGGCCCTTTATTCCTGGATTTGGTGCAGGCCTCTCTATGTATGGATGAACTCTGACTTTTATTTGCAAATACAGGTTGCCAGGTGACAGGAACCTTTTATGCTTGTGCCCCACCTGAGTCCCAGGCCTCTGGAATCCCCATAGAGCCAAGCATAAGGTCTGCCGAAGCCTTGGCCCTCTCAGGTGAGTATGGCATATGGTCTGGAGGCACCCACAGGTGGCCTGTCTCTGCAGAGTTCACCCTCACTTTTGGGTAGAGTTGATGGGGCAGTTGGTGAGCACAATTTGTGGGTACTCACTCCTCCAGCTGGCACTTGGATATGTGTGGACACATCTGAACTCCCCACCTCCGTGAATGAGAAACAGCATTAGCAAAGTTAGCACTGAGAAGCCCTATGCTTCTGATTAGCACTATGATTCTGATTCAATTCTATGTGCTGGTTGAGTCATTTTAAGTTCTCCATTGGCATTTATCTGAATTTCCAAGAATACTCAAACACTCCATTTCATTTACCTAGGGCCCCTCTTCAGCTAACACCTCCACAGTGTAGTATAATTTCTTAGAAAACAGCACCAGGATTTCTCATTGTGAAAAGCTGATCACTCTTCCAGGTTTAGCCATAAACAGGTCTTTCTCATCAGTGTTCTGGAAACATTAGTTCTGGCTGCTTTGCATTCACTGCATTTGTGTGAGTATTGTGGTCTTTCTCTGAACTTTGATATATCTTGCAAAAAATGTTTGGATTAGATCTGATATTTAAAGTTTCTCTTCTGAAAGAATCCTGGAACCTCAGTCTTACCTGTTTTAAGGAAGACACCTCAAGTATACTAAGCCTACTGATGAATATACATTTATTTTTTAGATAATGTGTTGGATTGTTTAAGAATGGGATTTGTATTTATATTAAAAATGGAAAGCTTAAGCCTCTGGTTCCTCTTGTGTCTCCCCAACCCAACTCTACTTCTTTAAAAATTAGTGATAAAAAACATAAACTAAATCCTCAAGGTTTTTCAGGGAGTCAAGGGTTTTGGGTACCTTTCTTTCTCTGAGGGAAGCTGGAGTTTCATGATTTAGTTCTTTTTGATTCCAAAGTTTTGAATGAGGCTGCTGCCTCCCCTTCTGAGAGGCTCCTGAGTGATGGAGGGGAGGAGGTTTTCCAAGCAGAAAGTCTTGTGTTTGCTTTTGGCAACTTTCAAACCCTTTCTTGAGCTCCTAAAACTTGTGTGAGTGCCTGAAAAGTAGGAAATAAATAGCTATTTATATCACTGTGACCTCATGATTTCTGGTGACATTAAATGAAATGAAACCTGCCCTGCAAGTCACCTCTAATGGCCAACGCCCACTCTCATCAGGCTGCGCCATCAGGCTGTGCCATCGAGCTGCTCCCAGCCAGTGGAGAATTGACAGTTATGCAGGTTAAGTTTACAAACCTACAGTTGAAAAATAAGAGAGTTTTGTGGATTTTTGTCCCAGGCATGAATAATACAGATTAATTGAGTGCATTTATTAGAAAACTGCCACTCCCCTCCCTTGTTAAGTCCCCCGCAGTTACTGATAGGAAGCTTTTTTTGCATTTCAATTAAGGGCCCTTTGCAAACCTATCTCTGTCTTTTCAGTCTGTGAGTCATATTTTAAAGAAGGTTTTGAAAAGATCAAAATTGCATAAATATGTTCATCCTGTTTAATATTTTGGACATTGGAACTTCTCCAATGTCTCTCATTGTCTGTGAACCTCCAGGAGGGAGAGAAAGGTATGCAGCATGTAATAGACTTCCTGACCCTGGAACTCTTTACTTTCTACAGAGCAAGTTGGGGTATCAGTGTCCCACCAAATATTCTTTGTTTTAGAGTTATTTTCAGACTTAAACACATAGTCTACTGGGATTTCAGCAGACTTTACTCCCAGAACATTTCTCTCATTTATTCTTTTCTTTCCACATGAATTAATTTTATTATACAGGTAGTACATACATAGTGTGAAAACTAATGAAAAATAAGCATCACATTCCCACCACCCAGAGATCACCACTGTTAAGGCCTAAGTGCTTAGCCTTCTTGAAACTTTAGTATATACATATTTTTAACCTTATGACATCACACTGATATTTTAGGGTAGTTTCAGATGTGTGGACATATTTGTTTTTCCCCCTAACACATCATTATGCTCTTTTTTCTTTTTGCTAGTAAAAATTAAACTTAGGGTTTACTTTCTCCAAAATCGAAACTGAGTGCCATGCTTAAAGATAAATTTTTGTTCACTGGTACATAATTTAGTTTTTTAGACATCACCACTACCATCATCACACACACAAAAATGACATAGGAAGTTCTTAACAGTAGTGCTTTCTAATACAAGTCAAACATACTTTGCAGAAAACTAATGAAAGTTTTGCTTCCTTACCCTCTCAAAACCCGTGGTCCCATAAATTTGGAAAATGTTAAGTGAGACAACATCAAATTGATTTCTTGTGGAACTTCTCCAATGTCTCTCATTGTCTGTGAACCTCCAGGAGAGAGAGAAAGGTATGCAGCATGTAATAGACTTCCTGACCCTGGAACTCTTTACTTTCTACAGAGCAAGTTGGGGTATCAGTGTCCCACCAAATATTCTTTTGGCTGATAGTCTGGCATCCTGATGGGCATACAATGCTTCTCAGTCCTTTGGCACTGACTGACCCCAAATGTTCTTTTTGCAGACTGCCGCCTCCACATCTGCTTGTATTACCGGGAAATCCTAGTGAAAGAGTTGACCACAGCCAGCCCTGAAGGTTGTCGAATCTCCCATGGACACACCTACGATGCCAGTAACCTGGACCAGGTCCTCTTCCCATACCCAGAGGACAATGGTCAGAGGAAAAACATCGAGAAACTGCTGAGCCACCTAGAAAGGGGTGTGGTCCTCTGGATGGCCCCCGATGGGCTTTATGCCAAAAGACTGTGCCAGAGTAGGATCTACTGGGATGGACCCTTGGCACTGTGCAGTGACCGGCCCAACAAACTGGAGAGAGACCAGACCTGCAAGCTATTTGACACACAGCAGTTTTTATCAGGTAATGCACCTAATTATCTATTAGAATCTAGTGCCTCACACCACAAGCCTTACAGAAAGAGAATAAAGATGGTGATGGTATGTCTGCCACAATGGTCAAAAATAACACATCACTCCAGCCAGGCAGAGGTCTTCCTTCTGTTAACCCCTGAACCTACCAGGCATGATCCCAGAATATGTTTTTTGTTTGTTTCACTTCCCACCTCTCCTTTTGCTACCTGCTCCTCTCCATCAGCAGAAGGGTATGAAGAGGCGGGAGATTGCTCAAGGGGACTACGGTTCAGGCTGATGACTTGAACTTCTGCAATTCCACGGATAGTCACCTAATAATCCAATTCACACTTTATAGGCAGTCTTATCTCAGCAAACATATCTGTTGATGTTTCAGGTCTTTTAAGGTTCTTAGGAAAATTGCAGCTGTTAGAAATGTATCATTACCATTCTTGGTTATGAGATGTGTCATCGTCATGCAGATGCCCTCCCGTAGGTGGGCCACAGATTAGAGTATGTTGAACTGATTTTTCAAAGGGAAAATTATGAGAAGGCTGTAAGTTATCTCTATGATATATGTGTTTCAAATCATATTTTTCAGAACCAGTGAATTTTGTTTTCCTAGTTTTGAGTTCATGACAGTTAAATTAGCCCTGGGCTGGCTGCTTTTGTGAAACCACTGGCTACATTATTATTGAAATGAAACCACTTCATCCCAAGTGTTCATATGGAGTTTGATATTGACCCTGCCTCTTTTGGAAGCAGAAAACTGTTCCAATCTGCCCGATGACTGCCTATCCTTTCTCTACCTTACCCTTAACCTATTTTTAAGTGCCCCCTTCAGAAACACCTTATGTTTTGGGGTTTTCTTATTCCTCTCCTTCACCCGAACATGCATCTTAATTCAGTTCCCTTGAAATAAAAATATGAAACACCTCTGTGCTCTGGCACCATTAACATTCACCCAACCTTTTGGGTTTAAGTTGCCCAAATTTGCTTATGCTCATTCAAATTCTCTTTCGGTGCCCCCAAACAAATATCTCCCTAGATGACTAACCCTTCCCCAGAGGTGTGACAAGAAGTAGAAGGAGAACTGAGTCTCTGGTTCCCCAAGGCAGCACCACGGGTGAGAAAGCCACATGGGTCTGAGTGACCCTCCCTGAGCTGAAGAATTGCCTCTAAGCCAGTGTTGTGACTGTCCTGGGGCTCAGCGTGGTGATCATGATATGGCCCTGAGCCACTGAGGAGTGCCCCATCTGTACCTTCTTTTGTGCAGTGGAGTCTGAAAGAGCCTTCCAGGTTTGGATCTTCTCAAAGACTGTGGGTCTTGGTCTCTTTGGATCCAGGGGATACTGCAGGGCTAGGGCTTTAATTAAGACACCCCAGGGAAATAACACTTGATTCTGAGTTTCTCTCATGGTGCATGTTTTAGGAAAGCAGATTCCTCTCATTCTAACTAGGCAATGAATTCTTCTTTGAGTCACAGTGAACTGTGAGATGGATACAGTGAAGAAGCAGGCAGGCATGACATGCTAGCTACCAGCATCCTCAAGCTGTGAATTCACTTGCCTAGAACTTAGTATTTATCTGTGAACAAGAGTTGTTTTGTTTTCTTTTTCCTTTCTTCTGTAACCAGGAGCCATGCTTTTTGTCCACAACAAACTCTTATCTTGCAGTAGTCACTAAGGTGCAAGGAGGGACATGTAAACTTGGAAACTGTAGCTGTATGGACCAGCTCTACCTAATCACAGAGGTTTTCATGTTATCAAGCATCTGAGGCATGATTTTTTCAGAGAATTGTACCAACTGGCCATTCTGATTAGCTTGTGTAGGTGTAGCCGGACCTCCATAGTGTAAATACCTTTTATATTCTGACTAAGTCAGTTAGGTTTGATTTGAATTCTGAAAGATAAAAAAGCAGGAAGTCAAATGGTCCAGTGAGTTAGCTAGAAACTTCTCTTCAGTTGAAGAGAACAGTGGAAATCTTTGCTATCTACCCATTCAGGATTTGCAGACTGCTAGGGACAGCCCCCAAAGGCAGAGCTCGAGGGTGTGGATCTGATAAAGATGCAACTCGGTGCTGTTCCACAGAAGTTGTAGCAGAAATTGTGTAAGCACGTTTCTTTTGTAGAAATGACATTTGAATCTAGCGGAAAGAAGAGGAGCAGCTAGAGGCATGAGTTATCTTGAATGTGGGTGAGGGGTTGAACACATCTTTCCAACAGTACTCTATTCTCTGTTTTGTATCCTTAGGGTAGGAGTGGCTTCCGGTTCTCCACATCCACATATGTGGGGGCCCTTCCTGCTTCATTACTACCCTTCTCATCTCAAATCATTGTCTGTCCTAGAAGACAGGTGAAAAGTCCACCCAAAGTCACACAGTTTGGGTCTAGTGCCAAGTAGGGTGCAGCTGCCCATACTGCCACTTAGTCTCCGAGATAACATCAAGCATTTTCTGTGGGGCCTGAGTCACATAGAGGTCCTAGGTAACAGATATGGGATTATGAGAGCTCAGCAGTTTTGAGACGAGGTTTTTAAGTAATACTGGGACAAGTCAGAAAATTCTGATGTTTTTAAGAGAAAATTTCTTTGTGTAAATTATTATCTTGCCTTAACATAGCTACTAGATGTATTTCCCTTTTGCTTCCTCCTTCACTCCTTTCTGCATCCTCATGGGCCCAATACTGCAAAGCAAGCTTCTTAATCTGCAAGGTGTATTCCTCTTGAACAACCAAGTGAGGCCTGGAGCCCACTCAGCAAAAGCGCACATATGTTCATGTGTATATGCAGTTTTCCAATCTGGGGTCTGCAGGTTAAAAACCTCACTTAAGAGAAATAAAGAGTGCTCATTCCTACTTTTTTCCTATTTATTTATTTATTTATTGTTCAAGTACAGTTTTCTGTCTTTTATTCCCATCCCAGCCCACCCCCACCCCAGTGCTCCCCACCTCCCTCCCATCACCCCCCGCCTTAGTTTTTGTCCATGTGTCCTTTATCCTTGTTCCTGTGAATCCTTCCCCTTTTCCCCTGAAATTCTCTCCCCTCTCCCCTCTGGTCCCTGTCAGCCTGTTGTGTATTTCAGTGTGTTTGGTTATATTTTGCTTGCTTGTTTGTTTTTTTTTTTGTTTAGGTTCCTGTTGAAGGTGAGATCATACGGTATTTGTCTTTCACTGCCTGACTCAGTATAATGTTTTCCAGATCCATCCATGCTACTTTTGTCTTCACAGTCAACATAGAGCTCTAGCAAGAGCTCCCGTTGCTCTTGCTTCCCGTTGCTTCCCGTTTTAACCTGATGTGCTCAATGATGAAGGTTCTGAACATGTTTTCTTTTTCTTTCTTTCTTTCTTTTTTTTTTTTGATGGGGTTTCTCCAGAGTTGCAAGCCTTTGCTCACCATGGCCGACCCCTGCCAAGATTCCAGGTAACGCTATGCTTTGGGGAGGAGTTTCCAGATCCCCAGAGGCAGAGGAAACTCATCACTGCTCATGTGAGTATTCAGTCACATTTAAATATTTGCCCCCCTGTTCATTAAGAGTAGTCTTCCATTTAGAGATCTCTCAAATAAAAAATAAATATCAAGTGACTTGGGAAAATAGGGAGGGAGGAATTGTGATCCAGTGAGCAATGCAGGGAGTGTAGCCCAGAGACCCTCATCCTATTCCCAGCCCCAGAAATCTTCTCATCAGAAATGGGAGGTTGCCTCCAACCATGGGCTGCATTTATTGCATCTTTTTTATTTTTCAAGAAAATTGTCATATTCCCATTTTATAAGGATTTAAAATGATGGAAGCCCTTTGAAATTCTCCACATTTAATATTACTTTTAAAACACTATCTGATTTTCATTTGATGGAGAAGTTTTTTTTCCCAAATGGGAGACTGTTTATTGACTTTTGTATTTTGTAGGTCCTTCAAATGTTTCCTAAATTCTCTTTTATTATTAGATTTTTTCAAAATTATAATTATTGGAAACCAAAAGCCATGTGTTATTTGGAGAAAGCTAAATCTTTCAAGGAATGCAAGTAGATCAGACCAATGTAATGTTCTATAGCAGAATTTAAGTTAGGTTTGATTGTGGCAAATGAACACTTTTTTCATAAAATAAAGAAAGAAAAAAGTTTATATAGATAACAGTTAGCATTATTTTGCCACAGAAAAGAGTTCTGAATACCTAGGACTTTTGAATTTGAAAACTTTGCATTGCTATATATCTTCAAGGATTATGAATGGGCCCAGATAATGACTAGCAAAGGTAAAAAATCATACCCAATAATGTAAAAATTCAGGTCATATTTTAGTTCTGATAATGTTTCTTATTGAAAACTAAAATAAAACACTATCCAATCTTTAACATGCAGTCCTCCTTCTTGATTGTAAAATCAAAAACCAACCCAGTAAACAAGAATATAGTGCCATAGACTTCAGACTTTTCTCATGAATCTGCTCCAATGATGATAAAATCATCGATGGAATCTTGTTAATAACTGGGATTGTTAAATGACTAAATAAACCTGGCATTGATAAATAACATTTAGGAAACTGGTGGTAAACTCCCAAATCATCTATCTGACTTTGAGTGTTTTGGGATGCACTCTCTCTCCTGTAAGTCAGGCAAGGGGGGGGCGGGGGGGAGGTTCCCAGGCAAGGACCCCCGAAATCACCTTGTATGGCGCAGAAAAGCAAAATAAATGTGTGTGCACCCAAGAGTTTCTATTCTTTTTATTGTAGATTTAATTTATTCTAGGTAATTTTTGTAAGTTACTCTTAAGTTGCTACATATCAAATAATATAGAGGCTCAATTTAATAGCACAGTTAACTGAAAGCATTTAGTTTTCTTAGATGTTGTAAATTCAGGAAGAGCTGAAAGTCAAATTTTTGTTTGGTGAATGCAATCTACAATAATAACCAAGCTAGATGAATTTGGATCAATTAAATTTTATTTTCCCACAATAGCAGTTTTGTTGTTGCTTTTGCTTCTTTTTCTATTCTCTTTGGTTTAGAAACATGCAGATTACCTAGGTCATACTGGAATTGTAAACTGTTCAGGATGAGCCCCCGCATCCCTGTCAAATTGAAATGGAAAAATAAACTCATTGGCCTAAATTATACTAAATATTACCTCAAATTTCCTTTTAATTTGGTTATTTTACCTGATTTGTTTCTGTCTCAGTTAAATGTAAATTTTCAGCAACAGATGATTTAAAAGTATCAGCTTTAACTTTAATTTCAGTTGAAACCCACAATTAAGTATGTTCTGTTTAGATGTAAGTATATGGAAGGACTAACAAAAATTAGTTCTTCAGAAGGCTCCAAGTATAAAGTTTTTGAGGTGTTGTAGCACCTAACTTTGGACTTAACTTTACTATACACCATTATATATATTGAGTTATTTAATAATGATCCAATTGCAGGATGGTAAAAAGAATATCTTAGTAACATGTTCTTGAAATCTCATTAAAGGTTGAACCTCTTCTAGCCAGACAACTATATTATTTTGCTCAGCAAAACAGTGGACATTTCCTAAGGAGCTATGATTTGCCTGACCACGTTAGCAGTCCGGAGGATTATCACAGATCTATTCGCCACTCTTCTATTCAAGAATGAAAATGTCAAGTGATTTTGTTTCATTGTAAATATCTGACTTTAACAATAACAGTGGATCGAACACCCCTCTTTTTATTTTGATAAACTTGGAAATTGGAGCTTCAGTTCAACATGTGAGGAGAATGTCAGCAAGAATGTGTGTAGAAAATCAACTCCATCTAATGCACAGATGAGCTTTTTCCAAAAGGAAGAACAGTCTTTAGGGTCTTCTGTAGATTGTTATCATTGATGATAACTGTGAAATTTAACCAAAGGTTGTGTTTACATTTGCTTAAATACTATCTTTTATTTGATATGGATAATTTCTTGCTTGAAGACTGAGAAAACTTGTATTTCAGTATTGACCACTAATTAGAGTTATGAAAGTGGTTAAGTGTTGTACTGTTTCTCAGGGAAGTAAAATCTCCATTTGAGGCTACTCTGCCCACAAAAGAAATGGGTTAACACATGTAGGAGATATTGTTGTAGGAAACGCCTGTGTATAGAAGCAAAATCTTCAACTGAGGTTGGGCCACAGTGCTTCCAGCTTTGGGGTGGCTCATCTCACCTCCTTGCCTGGGTCTCACCCTAGAGTAGGCTCCTAAGCCCTGCCTTCCACTGCCCTGTTTGCTTCTCCTCTTGGGGTGCTCTTGGAAGCCACTTGGTAGACTTTTGTTGCTATTTTCCTGAGCCAAAAAGCATTAGGGCTACCCATGAGTTGTACTTTTCCTTCAATCTGGGTAAAATTGCTACAATACATTATATGAATTTTAGAGCTTTAGGTGTACAATGTTGTAATATGACATCTGTATGCACTACAAAGTGAATGATCACCCCCAAAAATCTAATTACCATCTTTCATCATGCTATTGAACCCCATCACCGATTTCACTTCCTCCCAACCCCTTTCCTTTCTGGTATCCATCGGTCTGTTCTCTGTGTCTAGAAGTTTGTTTTGTTTGTTTGTTTGTTTTGTTTTCAGATTTCACATATGAATGAAATGATATGGTGTATGTTGTTCTCTCTCCGACTTATTTCACTTAGCATGATATCCTCAGGGTTCATCCATGTTATCATCAATAGTATGATTTCATCTTTTTATGGCAAATAATATTTCCTTTTGTATATGCAACACCTTCTTTATCCATTCATTTACTGATGAACACTTAGGTTGTTTCCATTTCTTGGCAGTTGTAAACAATGCTGCAGTGAACATAGGGAGCATGTATCTTTTCAAATTAGTGTTTTCATATTCTTCAGATAAATACGAACAAGTGGAATTGCTGAGTTATGTGGCAGTTCTACTCTTAATTTTATGAGGACTCTTCATACTGTTTTCCAGAGTGGCTGCACCAATATATATTCCCAGGAAAAAAGGGTACAAGGGTTCCCTTTTCTCCACATCTTTGTCAACACTCTATATTTCTTGTCTTTTTGATAATAGCCATTCTAGCAGTGTGAGGTGGTGTCCCATTGCAGTTTAATTTGCATTTCTCTAATAATTGGTGATGAACATCTTTTCTTGTGCCTGTAGGTCATCTGTATATCTTCTTTGGAAAAATGGCTATTCAGATTCTCTACCCATTTTTTAAGTGAGGTTGCTCATTTTTGTGTCGTTGAGTTGTGTGGGTTCTTTGGCTATTAACCCATTGTCAGATGTATGATTTGCAAATATCTTCTCTCATTTAGTAAGTTGCTTTTTCATTTTGATGGTGCTTTCCTTCACTGTGCAGAAGCTTTTTAGTTTGATGTAGTCCCATTTGTTTATTTTTGCTTTCGTTTCCCTTGCCTTTAGAGCCAGATCCACTTGAGTACTACATTTTTATCTGTCCAACAATCTAGTAATAATTAAGATGTTTTCAATTCTTTTGTCTTATTTTATAGAAATTTTTGCTTAAACTTTTTTTTCCTAAAAAAGAAAAAAGAGATCAACAATCCAAGTACAAAAGATGTATTTTTGAACCTCAGTGACATTTCCCCTCTTATCCTGTTTGTTTTGTTTGGCTATCAGTGAGTTATCCATGACAACACTAAAAAGAAGGAGCCAGTGCTTTTTGAATTGGTGAACTCTGTTAGGAAAGATGATGACAGGATTTCACAAATTGCATAACTGCAGACTCAGTGGGCTGTTTTTGCTTATTTTGTATATTATATGCTTCCTCATGCAAATAATGGTTTGAGAGGGCCTTAATATTACTGGGCTTTTTCCAAATACATCTTTTTATAGAATCATTAAGATCTGAACTTGCTTAAGTAAACCTGATCACTTATTTGTTGTTTGTTTTTGGATACAGATATTTAAACTATAATGTTAGTAACTGATATTTTTGTCATACTACAAAATAATTGCTATTACTTCCAGGCTCAGCAGACGACTCGATAGTTCTCCAATATATGCCACTCTTATTCTAATCTATATTTTTTAGTTTGTTCAGCAAACTGTATATATCCCTGAATTAGAAAGATTATAGCATTTATCCATTTTGGTGAGCAATGAGGCATTGGAAAATCACATCATTTTCTTCATTTTTAAAAGAAGTTTTTAATGATAAAATAATTCATAGTAACTACAGAAAATGTAAACAGTATAGAAGAGCTAATCCTCCCTTGAAGTATCCAAAGGAAGAGTTTCATTTACTCTTCCCTGTGTTCTGACACATTTCACTTTTCTACCAATCCACATAAACTTAAAAAATCTCATGGAGTCCTCTTACACCCACTCTTGTGCAGTGTTCTTTTAACCTAACAATACAGACTTACCTCATTCTTTTTAGAGGCATTGTTGTAGTATTCCACCTCAATGTAATCAGTACAGTTTAAGCCTTTAAGGTATTTTATTAGCTAGTCAGAACGGCTACTTTTGGACAGCAGATTGTATTTCTCATGAACTGCAGTAATGTATACATCTTATAGATGCAAAGTATTATGGGGTATATTACCCTAAGGGGTAAATGAAGACACAAAAGGAACCACTGTGACACAGGCCCTGGTGTGTAGCCCTTCACTGCAGAGCATTTAACCTGAAGCTCTGCAGGGTCTGTCCCAGGGGTGCATCTTCTTAATTCTCCAAGTAGATGCTTGATTTCCATTGCTGTTTGAATTATTTTCTTCTTCTTTTTCTCTGTCCCTCTGTCTCTCTGCCTCTCTGTCTCTCTGTCTCTATCTCTCTTTCTCAAGATAATCTGCTTTAACATGGGAGTTGCATCTTCTGGCAAATGTTATTGGCTTGGACCATTCCACACCTTTCTCATTATTACACTCAATTATGTTAACTTTTTTTAATTTTGAGGGATCCAGAGTGTGTCTAGTGAATGAAACAATTATAAAATATTCAGGGTGAAGAATCCCAATAGTTGTCTCAGGACTTTGGAAAGGAATGGCTACTTTATTCCTTGACTTGATGAAATTAGATTAACAAACTAGAATGAACTAGTTTGTTCTCAGTGAAAAATGCTGTAAAAGAATTTAGGTACTTGTTATGCCCAAAGACTTTAGATCCAGGGGAAAATAATTCTCTCAAAAGTGAATTTTCTTGGCATATTTTTTGTTCTTGAAGTTTAGTAAAACTGTGGGCAGTAATTGATGCGTTCTGGAACACTAGAGAGCCAGGGTGACCAGCTCATTGTAAACCCAAACCTGGGAGTCCCCTGCATTCCTGGACAAAACAGGACAGTTAGTCACCCTACAGAGAACCCAGCAAGACTATTGTGTTTGAGTTAGGAAGAGACTGCCCCATTGAGAGAGAAAATTTACAATCCGACAGTGGAATAAGGGGCACAACAGTGTGGTTATTACCTAAGCACAGGTGTGCCCAGTGTTTAGAAAGTGTGCATTGGGCTAAGGTGTGAACAAGATTTTCTTTCCCTATCAGCGCATGGAACTCCCCAGAGTAGGAACGGTACTGGGCATCTTGGTGCAGGGTTTTTTAGGGGCTTCTGTCTGAGAAGCTGAGCAGTAGACAGATAGGCATCTTGAGACAAGGCTTACTTCTGCACCAGTAAGGGTCAAAATTATTTTGGGTTCACTAGTTATTTTTTAGTACACATCCAGACACAGTTCAAATCCCTTTTCATTTCCCTTAGATCATACTTCTCCCCTTTCTCCACAGGTGAACATTTTTGTGAAAACCATGAGCTTCTTTAAGGTCTATATTTTTATTAAATAGTTTGTAGCTCACAGATGGTATGACAACCCTGGTGCAGCATTTAAATAGACACATAAATGTTCCATTGGGACTGTCCTACCCTCTCTATTGTTCTGCAGCTCACTTTTTTTCACACCCCTGTCTTTGAAATTGATCCATATTCATTTATGTGTATCTCATTCATCCCTTGCTAACTGTTGTCAAATAGTTTTTCCATGATGAATTCAGTGAAGGTCAATTTTATGGCATTTATTTCCATTGCTTTAAGGAAAGCCTGTATATGAGGTATAGCTGAAGTGGAGGAAAACAGAGGGGAGGTGTGGAAGAAATAAGAAAAGGCCAAGAGGCCAATCCTCCTCCAACAGGAGCTCATATTTTGCTTTAGACTCTTTGGGGTGGAAGAGATCTCAAAGGTAACAGATCTCACTATCTTGCACTCCTGCTTTATGGGTGGGTAGGACCAAGCATCTCCTCTGATCCAATCCAGTGCTGTGTTGGTTCTGTCTTGTTGCCAAGCCTCCTGGGCAAGGGTGTCTTGAGCACTGGGCTGATCATTCCTTGGACAATAGTTGTACATAACCGTGTCACAAATGTTGTTGTAAATTGCTTTTTCACTCAGATTGATATTTGTGATGATGTAGTATTTTAGGTAGTTGATAAATAAAAACTTTTTTAAAAAAGTAATGTTACGGGCTATGTGTGTGTATGTTATTAAATACTCATTGTGATAGCTTTTTAAATACTTCCTCCTTCTGTTGCATTTTTTTTTTAGCAAGGTTGCTCTGGCAGCCTGCTTCCTTCCTGGTTGTCATATGCGTCCTTAAAATCAGATCTCAAAGTGTTTAGCTTGTTTACTAAAAAATGTGAAACTTGTCCTAGAGTTGGGTGGTTCCTCCAGCCCACGGAAAAACATCTAAGGTGAGTAGTGAACATCCTTTCTTTCCTCTCCCTTAACAGGTCTAGTAAACCCAAGGAAATCATTGTTAATGTTCCTTTCACATTACAGATCCTTTGATTTTTGTCCTTGTTGTTAAAGAGGAGAAGATATAGTTTAACAGGTATCCTGAATGTAACATGTACTATAAAACTGTGTATTCCATTTCAAAACACCTAAATGAAATGGAATCCCTTGTGGTCTTTGGTTCTCCTCCGTCTGCTGTTAACTCATCTCTGTTCAGCTTGACATGGGGCCCACTTTTCTCAGTCTCTCTCCTATGCTCTCTCTCCTTTGTGACCTAGCCCTTCAGCTCTATCAACTACTTAGTAGTCTGGGAGAACACTAGGAAGAGAGGGCTGCAGCTTGTGGTGTTCAAATTCTTGCAGCAGAAGATTACTTAGAGCTGTCAGAAATGTTTGTAGTTTGCCTCAGACTACATTTGGAGGAGCCCTAGAATATTCAGTTAAAATAAGTTTGAATTTGCAAAGTGGTAACTAAATAGAAACAATAGGTAAATAAAGTATCATATTGCTTTTAGGGACTCTATCTGCTTAGCAAGTGTGGATGAAATTGAGTCAGTATATGTAAGCAAGTATTTTTCAAGTGCTGTATCAACTCCTTATATCTAAAAGAGCATTTCAGAGGTATTTTTAACCACTGAACATGTTCCTAAGTAATTTTACACCTCCTTCACGTACCAATGTTTATAAGCCTTTCTTTATACAGAATGGAATTTTGACTGTATGGGTTCAGTTTCCTTAAAGCAAGTACTACCTTGACAAAGAAATATTTCTATATGAAGTTCCCTGATAATGCTTATCTATGTCAGAAAAAAACATCAATTCTACATCATCTCTCTGGAAAGAAATTCCAGGGGTCATAATATCTCATTTTTTTCTAGGACAAGCTATACCCAATGAACTCAGATAGACCGATATATTAGTGGAGAGTGACAAGTTACAGGGTATTCTAGGTACTTGGGAAAAAAACAGGTATTCCTTTGAGTGACCCCTACTCCTGCCAAGCTAGCAACATATTTGCAGATGGTTGTCCTTAGAGAATTCCTAGCATGCCATAGGGGCCCTCGACATCCTTGTTTATATCATCTACCTGGCATAACCTATTTTAAAGTTCATTGTATCCCAGTATTTGAGTGAATGGTCAAAAGTGTATGATCTGTGGAGTTCAAACTATGGGCATTTTATTGGCCCTAAAAGCTGTTATTTCTCTTCATTGGGTAAGTTACAATTCTCATTTTTTTTCTCCTTTAACTGTGGGCACAAGGGTGGTTTTAAGAGAATCACCTCAGTCAACATAGCATCCTTTTCCTCTAATTTCCTCTCCTCCTGGGTCAGATTTCCATAATAATCTTTGGAGGAAAATCACCATTGCATCTGAAACCTCTACCTTCATCAGTTATCACTTCCCTAACTGACTTTACTCTCCAGTCCTGCTGAACTACTGCCAGGCCCAAAAGCACCTCTTTTCTCTATCTTGGAAGACTTCTACAGCCATCTGATCCCCTGGTTAACACTCTTTTCTTCACTACATTTTAGCTCTGACATCTTCTCCTTCTGGAAGCATTTCTTCACCTCCCACCCTCACGCTAGGTCAGGAATTTTCTCATTTGTACCCTCTGCTTGGATCAGTGAAGGATAATGTTGAAATACTGAAAAAGATGTCCCCCTCTGTTGAGACTCTTGCTTTTGCTCACTTCCAAGTAGTCAGGCCATTGTTGTTCACTGCTACAGAGCAGAAAGAATATAACCCAGCTGTCTGTGCCTGTCTTTTTTCTCCCAAAGACACTGGTTCTCAGGGGGAAAAAATAGAGGACTCACAGAATCCAGAATTTAAATAAGACAAACCCTTTCATTCCTCTGTCCCTTCACCCCAAACTAGACAAAGATTCTCGTAGCTAGAGAAAGGGAATGAGAAGAAAGAGTGCACCAACTTCAGCAACTCCCTGATAAAGAACTATCTATCCTCTGTCCCCTGGAAAGAACCTTTGAATTGCTGGTGGGAGGGGGAAGAGAGAAAACCTGAAAAAAAATTTTTTGAAAGAACAGTGAGGAAGTATAAAGGACACATGGACAATAATTAAGGTGGGGGGGGGTGGAATTAGGAGGGAGGTGGGGAGCACTGGGGGGGGCAGGGCAGGGAATATAAAACAGAAAACTGTACTTGAATAAGAATTAAATAAAAATAAATAAAATCTACAGGCTGGAAAAAAAGAACAGTTAGGAAGTGCAGCTTACAAAGGGGCAAATAGATAGACTGGAGGATAACTCTATAGTAACCTGGGAGGGCCAATGACTATGAGACTGAGTGGTGGCCTCCTGGATTGTATCTGAGTGGAGACCACATTGAAGACCAGACTGGCCCTCCCCGGTGTCTCCTTCCACCACACACTCCTGGGCACCATGGGAGCAGTGCTATATTTAGTGCCAACTCAAGGAAAGGAGAGAGATCCAAAGCTAATTCAGATTGAGTTTCCATCACCCTAGTAGAATAAGAGCTGAAGTGAAAATTATGTTGTTAGAAACATTATGAATTGTATTTCTTGAAAACTTTAGTTGTGGACTTAAGTTTGTACTTGCTATGTCTGCAGTACAACACTGGCCATTCTTTACTGTAATCACATACATATCTCCTTCCCTAATACGAACTCATAGAAGATACGATCTGGGTTTCCCACTATATACTGGGTTTGCCACCTGGAGCAGTGCCTGGCCCTTTGGGGAAACCACACACATGAATTCAAAATGGACCTAACGAATACATCCAGCAGTGTCCAGTTGGGTATTAGCTAAATGATGGTCATCTATAGAATGAAATGCTATGTAACCACTTAAAAATTTGTATGGTGCCCTTGCTGGTATGGCTCAGTTGGTTGAAACATCATCCCATCATGAAAAGGTGGATTGTGGGTTTGATTCCCGGTCAGGACACATACCTAGGCTGCAGGTTCAATCCCTGGTCCAGGCTCATACAGGGGAAAACCAATTTATGCTTCTCTCATATCAATGTTTCTCTCTCTCCCTTCCTCTGTCTCTAAAAGCAGTGATAAAATGTCCTTGGGTGAGGATAAAAAAACACATGGTATATATAAGTGTTTTATGATATAAGGAAGTATTTGTTACTTTAAGTAAAAAGAAAGCAAGTTTCAAAACCATGTGATAATTTTTTTTGAAATTTTATGGAGTTGATTCATGATATTTTAAAAAAATAGTGAAAAGTACAAATTATATCTCCAGTAGTTAAGGGATAGAATTGTTTAATTTTCTAATATGTATTTGGTTACCAGAAGAGGAAATAAAAGCACTAAATATAACCCTAAATTTGTATGTCCCTTTAAAACTGTGTGTGTGTTTCCTTTCTTAGATTGCCGTGTGGGGTCCCTAATTGCCTAGTCGAATTTGCAAGAGGCACGTGCGCGAGCACATACAGAGACACACAGAGCATGGCCGTTGTCTATGACGGCAGGATATCAAGCTCAGCACTCCCACCCTGGCCACAGGAAAACTCCTTTTCTTCCCTGCCCCTCTCTTGGGTTCAGTTGTTTTGCCTGCTGTGTTTCTTTGGATGCACCTCTCCTCCTCCTCACCTTTTCTCCAAGATGTATGCTCTGTCCTCTGAGCTATATTGTGGCTGAACCTCTCTGGCTTCCTGGCTGTGGCTACTGCCCTATCTCTGTCAACCCCCCCCACTCTCCTTGGGGAGCTCCCTCCCTCACCTTCCATTCCCTGTACTCCTCCAGGCTCACTCTTCACACTCTTCAATCTCATGTGATAGCAACACTTGGGATTGCTTGAAAACAGGAGGAAAAACTGTGCAAACACACTATATATACATATTATATATACATACATATATAATTGTGGTAAAATATACGAAAGTAAAAAGCACATTTTGAAGTGGCAAGTACCTTCACATCGCTGTGCAAACATTACCATTATCCACTCCAGAATTCTATTCATCTTGCAAGACTGAAATGTCCTGTAGTCACTGAGCAATTACTCCCCACTCCTCTCCCCCCAGCCCCTGGCAACCACCCTGCTACTCTCTGCTTTTCCGAGTCTGACTACTCTAGGGACCTCATATAAGTGGAATCACATAGTGTCAGTTCTTTTGGGGCTTAGTTCACTGAGCATAATATTGTCAAAGTTCATCTATGTTGTAGCACGTGTCTAAATGTCCTTCCTTTTTAAGGTTAAATCATATTCCATTGGATGTATATGCCACATTATATTTACCCATTTATCCTTCTATGACTAAAAATTTGGGTTTATTCTACTTTTTGGCCACTGTGAATAATGCTTCTACAAGCACAGGGGTACAAAGATTTCTTTAAGACCTTGTTTTCAATTCTTTGGGGTATATCTGAAATTATGAGATCATCTGTAATTCTGCATTTAATTTTTTGAGAACATCTCCTGAGACCCACCATATTCCCAACTCTCTGCTGGTTTATAGAGATACACAGCTTCAACATCCTGGCCTTGAGGGGCTCATGAGATGGTGAAGGAGTTAGTCATACTAAGTAGTTAGTCATACTACTGTGGGCAGGGCATCCCCACTGGCCAAAACAGGGGGTCAATGAAGTCTTCCAGGAAGTTATTTTCACCCTGGCTGGCATAGCTCAGTGGATTGAGTGTGAGCCTGCAAACCAAAGCATCGTGATTTGATTCCCAGTCAGGGCACATGCCTGGGTTGCAGGCCAGTTCCCAGCAGGGGATTCACGAGAGGCAACTATACATTGATATTTCTCTCCCTGTCTCCTTCCCTTCCCCTCTAGAGATAAATAAATAAAATCGTTAAAAAGAAGTTATTTCCATCCCCCATTTTTAAAATTTATTTAATTATTGTTCAAGTACAGTTTTCTGTCTTATACTCCCATTCACCCCCCCCATTTTTAAGATGAAGAAACTGAGGCATAGAAACCAAAAGTTACTAGCCTAATGTTGAATAGCTACTAAGAGGTTAAGCAGAATTCTAATTCAGGTTTTTCAGATTCCAAAGCCCCTCTCAATTCTGATGCCAACCTATAGCTGAAGGACTGAGGGTCAGAGTGGTGACACAGTGTGCCCAGTTCACTTGGCCTGTGAGCCATCCATTGGCATGGAGCCCAGACTTTGTAGGACATTTGGCTTTTTATTACCAAGAGGAGCTACACAAATGGGAGTTCATCACTTCAGGTGGGAAAAGAGACTAGACACAGAGAGAACAGCAAGACTGCCAGAAACAGAAACACCAAGAATTTGGGATTGTTCATTAAGATCTGGCTAGCCCTCATTTAAAATCTCATTAAATTACCATTTATCAGGGCATCAGCTCAGGTGACCCTTGAAGTAATCCTAAGGTACAGGCATTGTATTTCTTATCGTGTAGGTGGGGAAACAGGGCCAGGGTGGTAAATATCTTGTTAAGGTTACATGGCTAGCAAGTGTCAGGGAAAAGGCATACCTCCAGCTCATCCTGTGCTCGGAGCTCCAACTTTCCTCCTGTAAAAGTCTGTCCTTTAGTTTTTTTCTGCAAATTAGGGCACTTACTTCATAGATTGTCATCAGGATTAGAGAGTAGGAAAGGTATCTTATTTCAGTATTTCCTAAATTTTTTGTCACATATATACTGTCTTCAACATTGTGTTTACTAATTAAATATCTAATTAAAGTTTATGACAAATATTATTTATTCAGATGCTATTATCTATTTAAAATGGGACTTCTCAAAATAATTTATAGTATTGACATTTTCTTAAAATCTTTCAGTGGACTCATTTTGCAAATTTAAATGTCAATTTAGCATTATTATAAGCAATAGCAATTTGTACAAAACACAAAGTTGAAGTGATATCTATTTTCCAATACTCATTTAAAATAAATAATAACAATTGAAATAAAGTGTCCATCACCACAGCATCTACAACACTCCTCACACTACATGTGCACAGGTCCCAAAAGTATCCCCTAACCCCATCCTTAAGGCGACCTTGCCTACTCTCCTCCCTGGAATCTGGAGTGAATGCTAATCCCTCCACCATCTATCTTCTGGCGGTCTCTAAGTAACCTCTAGACTAAAAGGTGGTATTTACTCTAGAAAACATTTCTTCCAGTCGAGCATAAATCTCAAGCAAATAAGCACATCCATCGCTGAACCCTGGTGACTAATCCCTTTCTGAAATTCTGTGCAGGTGTGGTTCAAGCAGGGTTTCTCCAGTGCTGCCTTTCTTCTGTACAAGGAACATAAAGCAAAAGTCCTTGGCCAGTCTTGTGTACTGACTAATGTATATAGCAACTATATAATGTTGCTAAAACATTACCCTTCTCTAAATGGTAATATGTTAGAGCCTTTTCCTGGCCAAAAAAAAACCTAAAGGAGGGAGGGAATGAAGGAAGGAAGGAAGGAAGGAAGGAAGGAAGGAAGGAAGGAAGGAAGGAAGGAAGGAAGGAAGAAGGAAGGAAGGAAGGAGAAAAAGAAAGAAAGAAAGAAAGAAAGAAAGAAAGAAAGAAAGAAAGAAAGAAAGAAAGAAAGAAAGAAAGAAAGAAAGAAAGAAAGAAAGAAAGAGAGGGAGAGAGAAAAGAAAGGGAGAGAGAAAAGAAAGGGAGAGAGAAAAGAAAGAAAGAGAGAAGAGGGAGGAACAGAGGAAGGGAGGTCAAGAAATGCAAACACTAAAGCTGACACATTGAGAGGCACTCAGACATTTCAGTCATTCCTGTCACTGCTGCTTGGGCTTACTCACTGCAGTGTGATTTTGTTATCACACTGCCCCTGCCCCGAGCTTTAGTGATTCCAGTAACTGAGCTGAGTGGGCCTCTTTCCATTATATTAATAAGTAACCACAAGGCAAAATTCAAAGTTTTCTGACATTTAGGACCCTAGTGATCATATGCAATATTAAACTTAAAAAATGTTTAGTTGTAGATAAAAATATTTTTTATGTTCTACTTTTGAAGAAAGGGAGGAAGCAGGATGTGTCAACTGCACTGTCAGCTGTGATGGTCCCCAAGCTGGGGGACCTTCCTGTCCTGTTTCTCCTCAGTTTATCTGTGCTTTGGGGATTTCTGTGTCCCCTTCCAGCTAGAACATGCGTCTAGTGCATGATGCCCATCACCACAATGACCAAAACTGGTGAAAGGGGGAAAAGAGTTCTTAGGAGAGCTCTTCCCACTTGAAGAACTTAGAGAAGTGGAGGGGAGGACCCATGTGACAGGGAAGTGTGGCTGGCGGCTGGCCTAAGGAGGTCCCTCCACGCCTGCTGCCATCCGCATAAGCAGGCCTGGGCCGTTGGGCCAGGGGAGTCTCCATGTGCTCTGTGTCTTCCAATTCCACACTCTTTCTTCAGACCTGTGTCTTTGGGGGCCTCAGGTTGCCACCCACTCTTCAGGATAAAGACAGAGGGTCATCCAAAGTCCATTTAGAATTGCAGGAGAAATATCTAGCTATTTAGCATAGCTATCTAGAAAATGGAAAGAAATTTGTGGGACCAGAAAGATTGAGTTAGCATTGGTTAGATCCCAAACATTCTGGACACAAGTTTCTGCCCAAGAGATGTTGGGGGAAGAACAGCACCTCTTTAAGGATGGGTGCCACCAATAGGTAAAGAGGGTGGAATACCCAATGGAGGGGGCTTCAAGGGCAAGTTTGGGGTGAGAAACTTATTTCTTCCCACAGTTGTGTGCAGTAATTTCTAAGGAACTTGTGGCCTTTTCCACTGGCACAAGGTTAGAGATATTTGGCAGCTGCCATGTGACTATTGAGACCCTGGCAGACGCTGACCCACACACCAGCCCATCTGTATTAAATGAGGGGCTGGGAGGAAACATGAGAGTGTTTACTCATGTTTGCAGAGGGCAAAGCACTCAGTAAGAAATTAGGTGCAGTTTGCTTCCCTTCCCTGGACATGGGACAAGGCAAGCTCTCCGAGGACCCTGTCTCACTGCAGGCCTGGGTAAGGACAACAACCTGACCAACCTATTCCTGGTAAGCCCAGCAAAAGTCCCCACCAGTCCAGATGATGAATAACTACTTGACAATTAGAATGCAACTCCAACAACAAGAGCAAAACCTCTGGTCAGGGGAAAAACAAACCTTTACTCATCTGACAACCAAGTTCTTGGTGCTCTCCCGGAGTCAGCAGCATGGGCTTCCATGGGCTCCCTATCCCTGAGGTCTCTGTTCTGAGGCTGTAAGAGGACCATTTGCAGGGGTAGGTGAGCCCTAGCCCAGGAGCTACTCCCTGCCCTTGCCACTTGACTGAAGTGTCCTCCAATTCAAGGGACTCTTGAGTCCTCCTCCTGCTTCTGTCACTCTCTGGCTCTGGGTCTGTGCCAAGTGTGTGGGTGTCAGGTCCCCCCTGAAAGGGAGAGACTCATGAGAGATCAGAAGAACTCTAGCTGTGTGGCTTCTTGTGGTTGTGATTCTGGTATCTGTTACCTGGACACAAAACTGCCACAGCTGAAAGTCTGGGAGCTTGTGTGAGGTGGCAGGGAGGAGGGGAAGGATAGCCTGTGTGGCATAGGCCTGAGGGGCCACTTCAAGGCCTACAGAGTGGGAAGACAGCAACAGAAAGGGGTGGGAACTTGAGGCAAGACAAAAGGGAGGAGTTTGAACTGAGAGGTGGAATTGTTAGGAAGCTGCTGGCAGGTGGCTCTAAAGTTACTAGGCAGAGTTGGGTGTGTGGAGCCAAGGACTGAGGAAGCCTCATCTGAAAGCTCATGTAGAGGCTCTTACATGTCAGACTTAACAGAAACCAGAACTCCCAGACCTGCTCCCTCAGGTGCACCTTTGCATGTCTCCTAGTGTCACTGGGGGAGAAAGATGTGACTGCAGAGTGGGGTTTCCTCTGAGTCAGAAGTCTTGTGTTCTCTCTGCCATGAGAAAGAGCCCCTGGGGTCTGAACTGTGTGTGTGTGTGTTGGGGGCGGGAGCTAGGGGGAGGCCCTATGATGACATATGAGCACCTCTTAAACTCCCTACCTCCATCTCCGTCTTGTGAGCTGAAGGGCGGGAAGGGGTCAGTGCTGTGCTGGAGCCAGTTCTTGTTGGCTTTCCGCCACCAGTATCCACCTTTCAGTGGTCAAAACAAAGCCAATATTTAAAACTAAATTATATAAATGTATAATAAATTGTATTAAAAACAAAGGTAAAATATCCTCAAAATACTCATTACTTCAAAATGATCTGACTATAATTCCCTATTCTCTTTGCTTTAGGAATTATTTGATAACTGACACATAATGGTGGGCAACTGTCATCCATGCTTGCCCAACTTTGCCTTCAGTGTTTTTAGCTTGAAACTGACCATGGTGAGAGCCCTTACACCATAGGAGTCAATAAACAGTACAGCTCGGGGCCTCTCCTTAGCCTCCTCTTCCCTACCAGTTATAAGACATTTATCAGCACACCCCTGGGTGGAAATTGGTTTGCTTTTTCACTCCCTGTTCCTCCTCCTTCTGGTGTTGGCTGCTTTGTGGTGTGTCCATGGATAGAGGAAGGAGAGCAGGAATGGAAGGGCACCAGGGATGTTGGCAAACTCTGGCTGGTTGGAAGTATTCAAAACTGGCTTTCATGAGCAAGCCAGGGGTGAGGCAAGGAAAGTCAGCAGGGACCTTGGTTAATAGGGACTGGTAGAAGCTCTCAGAACTCCCACACCTGAAGGCCTGGCCCCAGGCTCTTGTCCTGGGCTGGCCCTCCTCAACCAAGCCGTTACCTGACCACCCATCCCCCCACAACCAATGTCTCACAGGCCCTCTCTCTCCAGTCCCACCTCTCATTTGGCTGGAGGAGTAGTTCAGCCCCGCACTGTTCATAGGTCACTCTGGCCACAAAGGTCTCTGGGCCCTCCCCTTGCCCCAAGCCCTCTGCCTTTACAAACCTGCACCCATGATGAAGACCCTGGAGCAGAAGAGCCACTTGGTCTGACAAGGGTTCTGACCCCAGATTGTTTTCAGATTTCTTTTTCTTTTTGTCAATGGCTAGGTCATGGCAGAATGACAGCAATGTCTATTCACCATCCTGGCATCCCATTAATGAGAAGTGGGTTCAGGAGAGGAGTGCAAATATGTGTGCTTTCATGGAAGGCTGGCACAGTGGCCAGCAGCCCTGAAAGGGGCCATGCAGCTGATTTTTACCTGTGGACCATCTCTGATAGGTCCAGGGCCCCAGGGGAGGTCAGCCAGCAGGAGAGACTCATAATGATGAGCCAGACTGAAGCACTCTACACGTGGAGACTCCTGCTTACTCGGTTCGAGGTGAGCCACTGGGGCCCAGCAGAGCAAATCAAGTCCCTTCTTTTCACAGCAGCCTTTAAATAGTTGACCCCTGCACTCAGGTCTCAACTGATCCTTCTCTACTCCAAACCTAATATTTTAACCTCATCAGAGGCGAGGCAGAGAAACTACATTTTAAAGAATTCAAGGGAAAAGTGGCCCAAATGGTAGGCTCCATCCCACCTTCCTTTGCCCATTGCCATTATACCATGGTTCCACAGTCCATTTTCATCTGGTTTGAGAATGTCATCTCTACTAATTTTCTTTCTCATGCATGTTCCCCAGACTTCAGAAAAATCGCTAGAATATCATAGAAGGCACATGGCAATAAGTTGTCCAGTTGAGTGGCATGTCTTTCTAAGGCAATAAATGCCTCAGACCCCAGTCCTTAGCTCCAAGAAAAGCATTATCACCTTTGAATGGGCTGTGCGGACTGCATGGATGAACTAGGTTCTGTCCTCTCTCTCCATCCTGTTCCTGAAATGTTGAATATCAAACACAATTCTCCAGTTATTAATTGAGCCACACAGGACAAGGAAGGTCTATAACTTAGCTGGTTCTAGATATCATATTTCTTCTGAGGTGGTTAAAATAATGTGCAAAATGCTGTGTAAGTGGAGGGGACACATTTTAGAAAATATGTGTCTGGAAACAAACAGAAATATTGCAGTGGGTATAATTTGTTTTTCTATGTTTTTATTCCAATTATGTTATTCTTTGAATTTAGACACCTTAAATTCAATTTCATATCTAGACCATTTTTATGTCATTATTAGGAATTCCAACTTCTTGTTTAATTTCCATCCAAGAAAGGGTTTGCCTGTAAAATGTATTGATAGAGGCAGTATTCTGCATTGAGTGAAAGAGATGTTATCTATAAATTACAGGGAAATAATTACATCAAGGTCCTCTGTTGATGAAATAAACCACAAGAAAGAAATAAAGAATACAAGAGGAACAACATCCTAAAAGCCACTAAGAAGCAAAGTTAGTTGACTGTCTTCCATCTTAAAATTCATTGCCCACATGTGCTCTCCACTTGAATGGACAGCACTCACATGGAGCCATGAAAGGTCAGCATTCAATGGCCTTTGTGCCCCTCAGGGGTTAAAGGAACAGCAATAGTGTTAAAACTATTTCTTCTGCAGCCTGAAAAAGCAGTCTTCTCTGTGCAATAGTTATGCATCTAAACCACAAAACCACTGGAGTAAGAGTATACATTTTTAGGCACAGTTGTCCCTTTGCTTGCATAACCTTGGAGATGAGAGAAAGCTTACTGCCACCTGTCCTACCTAGTCCTTTTACTTTTCTAAATAAGGAAACTGAGGCATAGAGAAGGAAAGTGGCCTGCTCAGGGTCAGACTACTGACTGAGCTGGGATCACAGCTAGTCTTCAGCCTTCCCATCCTATTCTTCCCACCAAATAAAATGGACTCTTTTGGCTTCTCCTAGTGATGCATTGTGCTGTCCAGTAAAAATATTATTCAATCCACAAATGTGAATCACTTACATAATTTTAAATTTCCTAGGAGCCACATAAGAAAGAGCAAAAAGAAATAGGAAGAATTAGTTTTAATGATATGTTCTATATAAAATCCAGTGTACCCAACATTATTCTTTTAACCCGTACTCACTCTGAAACAATTATTGGAATAGTTATGCTCTTTCTTTGTACTAATGTGGGAGTGTCTGTCACATCTGTTGCACATCCCAGTGCACATAAGCCAAGTTTCCAGATATGGGCAGTCACGGATCAGGCATTACTGCCTCTTTTTACAGGTATGACTTTAAATAGCTCCCTAATCTCCTGGAGTTCAGGTTTTCTTACATGAAAAACCAGTATATGAACATAATTATACTGGGTAGTGAGACCTGCATGACCACAAGTCCAAAATGTCCAAGAGGCACCCTTAGTGGTGCCTGGCAACTAGTTGCCTAAATCTATCACTCTCGCTGGGGCTAGAATTCTCATTAGGTAAAGTTCCTTCCAGGGATTCTGGGAAACAAATACTATCAGAAGAGTATTCAGGTAATTCTGGACCACTCTCTGGTAGAAACCACCAGTGGTGAGTAACTTGATTCAATTTTTTACAAATGTGTTGAAGACATCCTGTGTTTCAAACATTAGGCTTGGATACAGGAGCTTGCTGTTTAGAAAGACACAGTTCCCATGTGGGATGGAGAAGGCAACATTTGGGAGCTCTCTGTACTCTCTGTGTAATTTTTCTGTAAATCCCAAACTGCTCTGAAACATGAAGTCCAATATATGAAAAAGAAGACAGGGTCATTGCTTGTCTAGTTGATTACTAGCCTGACTGGATCTTTGTACATATTATCACCAAAAATCAGAAAGTTGTGCCAATAAGTATACATAAATTCTATGTGTACATATTTATAAATAAAGGCAGTGGTTATGAGGAGAATGGCATCCCAGGCTGTGCCATGTGAAACCTGCACACAGTGCCCAGGGGCCCTGTTCTCACTGGCAGCCCAATGGGGGAAGCAGACATACAAATTAGTTACTGAACTCAATGGCAGAGTGAAACAAGTTCAATGACAGGAGGAAGATAAAACAATGAGAAGGCAGAGAATAAAGAAGGAAATAGTTCTGGAAAGACAATTAAATGGAAATAGGAAAAAAAGAAATGGGAGAAGTAGGTAAAGAAAGTGAAAAGGCAATNACAGTGCCCAGGGGCCCTGTTCTCACTGGCAGCCCAATGGGGGAAGCAGAGTTACTGAACTCTGTTACTGAACTCTGTTCAGTTACTGAACTCAATGGCAGAGTGAAACAAGTTCAATGACAGGAGGAAGATAAAACAATGAGAAGGCAGAGAATAAAGAAGGAAATAGTTCTGGAAAGACAATTAAATGGAAATAGGAAAAAAAGAAATGGGAGAAGTAGGTAAAGAAAGTGAAAAGGCAATTGTCAGTGTGAGACACCAGCTCCACCTTTCCTGGCCCACCATGACCTGTCCACAATTCTGTTATCACTGTTTCATGTGAGGGGAGTGTATGCTGGTGGGCTCCTAGGGTTTTCTCTAGGGACTGAGAGCATCCCAGTCCACCACAAGGCAATGTGAACATGAGACACAAAAGTTAAGCCTCACAACTCTCCTAGGGCAACACTTACACTAAGAAATGATTTTTCTCTCTACCCTGGGTGTGGTGTTGCCACTACCTCCAATAGCCTTAAAACATACTCTGCTCCCACAGAGGCTGAAACATCAGCCTAGCAGCACCAGGGCTTGAGTGGAATTGTTTTCCAGTGGTGAGTGTCTTTGGGCTCCTCCTTCTATGTGTTTTGTCCAGATGGTGATACTGTGGAGACATTTGACTTCTGGTTGGTGCCCACCGGTTTCAATGCCATGGCAGTAGCCTTCTTACCCTTGTTCGCTCAACAAATGAGCTAAACAGCCTTGGTTCCGTGAAGCACTGCCATCACAGTCCATTCCCATTTGAGTCCTTCCTAATAAGTTACAAATCTCATGCTTGAGGCAAAAGACTCATGCCCATGGCAGGCATGGAAGTGTTGTCATGGAGCCCTGACATTTACATCTCACTGCGGTACAGTCAGGGTCAAATCCAGTAGCTACCTCAAACCACACCCTCACAGGAACAGTGATGGCTTTGCAAAGAACTGAAGAGAGACAGTTTGGTGTGCCCACATCCACCAGAGGTTATACTCACATTCTAGCCAACCTACAGATAAAGAGACTGCAGGACAAAGGTCAGAATTGCCACACAGAACGGACACAACCTTGTCAACCTTATAGAGGTTGTTAGAAGCTATGTGTTTAAAGAGGTTGATCTTTAAAATTGGTGATCATCTTCATTTCCAGAAATGTATTTTTTTCAGAAATACTGCATTTCATTTTACCTCACTGGCTATATTGTTTGTGGATATCTACATAAGTAGCAAAATAGACAAAAACATTCATGAATTATATAATCAACTTTGGGACAATGGCTAAATCTTTTAGACATTCATGGTGAGCAATTATATGAGCATATGTTAGGTTCGTATCTGTAGGTTTGGACTATTTTATTAACAATAAACTTCTACCAAAAAATACATAGATGGCAAATGAACACATGAAAAGAATTTCAATATCATTAGTCATTACAGAAATTC
This sequence comes from Sturnira hondurensis, assembly GCF_014824575.4. Taxonomy (NCBI): domain Eukaryota; kingdom Metazoa; phylum Chordata; class Mammalia; order Chiroptera; family Phyllostomidae; genus Sturnira; species Sturnira hondurensis. The sequence goes on along the minus strand of NW_028073935.1, from coordinate 5,587,692 downwards.
AAGTTCAAACTACAATAAGCTCTATATATCTATTAGAATGGCTAAAATAAGAAAGAAAAAACTGACAATAACAAGTCTTAGCAAAGATGCAGAGCAAAGATGTGGAGCAAATTTGAATAGCAAAATGCTACAACCAGTTTGGAAAATAGTTTGGTGGTTTGTTGTAAAGTTAAACATACACTTACCATATGACCAAAATATCCTATTACTAGGTATTTAACCAAGGAAAATAAAAAACTTATCTTCACATAAACATGATTTGATTTTAAGTGCATTTTTAAAGTAAAAAAGCCAAACTCACAATCTACCTACTGTAAGATTCCATTTGTATGACATTCTGGAAAAGGCAAAAAACTATCTGGACAAAGGACAGTCAGTGAGTGCTGGAGTCAAGATGGAGGAGTTTTTGGAGAAGGATGGGACTCTTCAGACTCCTGACTTCTGTGGTGGTTACCCAATTTCATGCATTTGTCAAAACATGTAGAGCTGTATGCCAAAAAGAGTAATTTTTACTGCATGTAAATTTTTATTAGCCCTTACCAAAAGTAAGTATTCTAGTCTCTTCGGATCTCAGAAAAATCATTTTCCTTCTGCAGGATGTCATATAACTCTATTTTTCTAGTAGATAATGTTTCTAGAGAAGTCAAACTTAAATTTTTAAAAAAAGAAAAAGAAAAAAGCCAACATCATTGATAACTTTTATAGAGTCCCAACATTTCAAGATCAAGAAACAATCAGAAAAGAGAAGCAAGCTCCATGGTAGGTCATGGCAGAATACCTTAAAAATCTGAGGAGGTTAAGTTGGAGGATACCCCCAAGGTCAAACACTGGTTTGTTTGTTTCTTCATGAAAGGTGAAACTGAAGTCACATTGATAAGCACAGAGTTGGGCCTGGACATTGGCTGTCTGGGTCCAGGTCGTATGCTCTGTCATGGGCAGAGGAAGTAGGGGAAAGAGAGAGTGGCAGGGGGAGATACACAAGGTATGCTTCCACTGCTGTCTCTGCATCTGTCACCAAACTGTCACAGACCTTTTTCTTTTTTTGGCATTTCTCTCGCTGGACAAAGTTCCAAAATTCCATAATCCAGCAGCATCAGACAGATACCTTTAGTACAGAAAAGTCAGTATTCCATAGTCACTCCTTTCTTCTGCCCACCTGACTACTAACTTCCTCAAGAGCTTATGAGGACACAGGGCCCATGGTTTGAAAATGCAGTGGGGTACCTGGGCATCCGGCATCTTCTCTCTCTCCCACTTGGAGCTGCTAATGATATGGGTTGTGTCTTACTCGTTCTGTATACCCAGAGAGCAACCAACAGCTTGACATGTCAGTGATGACTAATAAGTATGTGCTTAAAAGTAATTAGAGTCAGGTAATTGGGCTTGGACTGCTGTCCCTGGCTCTGCCACTCAAAGGAAGGGGAGAAAATTTCATAGACAAGAAGATGACAACTTTGGGGGGAGAGGCAACTAATATTAGATGTGTTATCTGCACAGCACCTCAGACTGCACACACATCAGAATGAATATTTCATCATTAAAATGAGAATTGCCTTAGTTACAGAAGCAGCAAAATGATTTCTAAGGAGAGTAAGTTCAATTCACCTTAGCCCAATAAGAACACACAGGGCTCCTTTGCATGCTGTGCTCTGTCCTCAGGCCAGTGGGGCTGCCCATGTGATCCTTCTGTGCAGAGCAGAGAGAACAGACCAGTGAAGAGCAGCCCTTACACAGCCAAGATGAGTGGCCAGAGAGCAGTGACTCATTTCTCCACTGATGTTCATTTTTCATTCTCTGCAGGCTTGGTCAACTGTCAGCTTTCATGAGGAAAACGCCCAGGTCAAACACAGTTCTTCAGTTATTAGAAACTCCGGTGGTTTCCCCCTAATCTTTGGCCTTAGTCACTGGCATTAGCTGAAGGTGAATACAAGAGGTGATTTGCCCACAGAGCTGGCCTCATTTGTTTTCGATTAAGGTTAATTTTGTGTTAGAAAGGGAAAGAAACCAGTCTTAATCAATACTAGTTGTTATGTCACAATGTTTAGGCTTGCAAAGCAGCACAGGGTTTCTAGACCCAGAGCCACAGATGGAGTGCAATCAGCAATCATGATGTGCTGCCATTGCCACAGGTGCTCAGTGATGTTTGTGGGGAGAGAAGTTCGAGTGAATGTGAGTGTTGTCCCTCAGAGGACTCACCTTGAGAGACATGGACCTAAACTTCACTCTCCCGGGAAGGGCCACGCCTTCTGACCTTTGGGCCCCAGGCAAAGCCCGGTTAGACTCCTGGCCTAGGTGACCCTTGTTTCATAAATAATTCTGCAAACACTTTGTGGTCATCACATATGTAAGCATCTGCTGGCTGTTTCCAGAAATCAATTTTATTGAAATCTATTTTGAACATTCAAAAGTATGTGTTAGGTTCTGCTCTGGAAAGAATTCCAGAAGTGGATACCAGGCTGTGAGCCAGGTGCAAGGAATAAAAAGATGAAGAAAATTAAGATTTTAGTGTTTTATTTTATACACATAACATGAAATGTATCATCTCAACCATTTTTAAGTTCAGTGGTATCAAGTAGACTCACACTGTTGTGCAACCATTACCACAGAACCCCTTTCATCTTGCAAAACTAAAACTCTGCACCATTAAACACTCCATGCTCCTCCCCCAGCCTCCAGGAACCACCATTCTACCTTCTGTCTCAATGAATCTGACCACACCGAGTATTTTGTAAGTAGAATCATACAGTGTTGGTCCTTTTGTAGCTGGTGTATTCAACTTAGCATGAAGTCCTCAGGGTGCATCAATGGTATAGCATGGGTCAGAATTTCCTTTCTTTTTAAGGGTGAATCATATTTCATTGTATGTATATGCCACATTTTGTTTATTTGTTCATGCTTCTGTGGATGGACAATTGGGATGTTTCTACCTTTTTGCTTTTGTGAATAATGTTACTATAAATATAAGGGACAAATATTTATTTCTTTGAGAGCTTCTTTCATGTCACCTGGGTATACGGGGTCTGTCTGGAAAAGTCCAGCTATTATTAATGTAATGAGAATGGTTTGTGTGACATCAGTGTAACCTGGCAGTCAAGGACAGTAGGTTAGAATGCACATGTGTGAACAATAACAACTTCACTGTAATAGTCAGTCAGTGGGGGCAGTAGACACCGTTGTGTGAGCATGTGTACTGCATGGCTATCATATTCAAAATGACTGAGCATGTAGAGTAACGAATGTGTGTGAAAATTTGCATTAAGCTTGAACATTCCTCTGCAGAAACTATTCAGATGATTCAGAAGGCCACAGCTATGGGCAAATGGTGATTAGCAGCTTCATCATGACAACGTGCCTGCTCATGCATCATGTCTCATGTAGAGTTTTTTGGTGAAACAACAAATCACCCAGGTGACTTAGCCCCCTAAAGCCCAGATTTAGTGCCCTGCGACTTCAGGATTTTCCCCAGAGTAAAAATCACCTTTGAAAGGGAAAGGATTTCAGACCATTGATGAGAGTTAGGAAAATATGATAGGGCCGCTGGTAGTGGTTGGGAGAATTGTGTTGGGTCCCAGGGTGCCTACTTGAAGGAGACTGAGAATGTCTCTATCCTATGTACAATGTTTTTTGTACCTTGTATCTTCTTCAAAAAATGTCTCTATTTTTCATATCACATGACTAGACACCTTCTGGACAGACCTCATATACCAGAAGTGAAACTGCCAGATTATTTTCGAAAAAACTCCATTCTGCTTTCCAGAGCACCTGCACCATTTTACATTCCTACTTTGTCTTAGTCCACTCGGGCTGCTTTACCAAAATATCATAGACTAGGTGGCTTATAAACAAGAAACATTATTTCTCACAGTTCTGGAAGTGGAGAAGTCCAAGATCATGACACTGGCACATTCAGGGTCCCTCGGGGACTTTCTGGTTCATATGCAGTCGTCTTCTGGCTCTGTCCTCGTAAAGTGGGGAGGACAGAGCCAGAAGGGAACCCCTGGGAACCCCTCTGGAGTCTCTTCAAGGCACTAACCTTGTGAAAGTAGAGCCCTCATGACCTGATGGCCTTCCAAAGGTGCCTAACCTTGTGGATTGAAATTGTAGCATATGCATTTGGGGGAGACACACATTCAACCTATAGCACACCAGAACTTTATTTTCTTTAAGTTAGAGATGGGTGTAGAAATCAGACTTTAACCAAATAAAGCTGGTGGAAAGTAGAGGTGTGACATGTGTGCCACAGCAGAAGGGGCCCAGGGTAAGAGCACCAGCCCTTAGGTATTTTCTAGACATGCTTCCTCAAAGAGACATGATCTCAATCAGATTTTGAAGGAGAGCACTTTGGCAGAAGGGTGTGGTGAAAACAAGTGCAGTCCAGGGATCCCCCCTGGGATGCACCCTGAGGGGCCTTGGCCTTGCATCTCAGGGCATCACATCCTTGATGTCCTTGACAGTGAGGGAAGGGAAAGACTATTAGACTAAAGTAGTGGCAGTTTTAACCTGGCAAGAGTTGGAGAGTTCAATATGCTTCTAGGACAGAATTGATTTTTTTTTGTTCCTGTTGAGGAAGGTAAGCTCTAGGGAAATTGGCTGAAACATTAAGTTAAACAGATACAAAGCAAAGGTACTCTGTTGAGGTACATTCTGACTGCTAAGGATGAGGATCAAAGTAATGCATAAATAGCTACTATTCACAGGTGTTAACTTACTGATTCATTTTAAAAACTTCATTAGGGAGGTACTATAATCATTCCATTTCATAGATGTGGCACAAAGAGGTCAAATAAATTCCCTGAGGGTACACAGCTTATAAGGAGACACTCAGATTCAACTCCAGGCAACCTGGCCCCAAAGTCCATGGCCATGCCTTTTTCTGTACTTACTGAAAAAAGAGTGTTGAACAATTGTATGCCTACCCTCAAAATGTTTGCATCATAGCTGGGGATACAAATAATAATTATTATATATATACACACATACATTATACAGACACATATATATATCATATGGCATAGGGCATGGCAGCAAACTTTTCCTGTAAAGCTCCAGATAGTAAATATTTCATGCTTTTCAGGCCAAAATGAAAAACAGAGGCTCTTATGTGGGTTTTATTGCAACTGCTCAATTGCCCCATAGATGCATGAAAGCAACCACAGACAATAGAGAATCCACTGAGCATAACTCCAATTAAACTTTATTTATGGCCATTGAAATGCCAAGTGTTTGACTAGAGTGGGCCACCAGAATGGATCTGTTATGCTGACTAGGGGTGACTCCTGCCTTCATTTTTGTCTTAACCTTACCTCTACCTGGTATAATATCAGGGATCTGCAAACTATAGTCAGTGCATGGGTCAAGTACAGCTCACTGGATTTTTCCCCATCATTTAAGTAATGTAAAAACTATTCTTAGTTCTACAGTATTTGTCCTCATCAAACATTTTCATTATTAAGAGCAGCACCAGGAACTGCTCTGATGCCTTAAATGACCTTGTCTGCTCAAAGTGTAAATAAAGTGACTTTTAAACCATTTATTATATTTCAGGCACACACGAACACAGAGAGGGGAGCATGGTGCCTCCATGCAGTCATTGCTAGCTCCAGTAATTCTCAACTCCTCGCCAGTCTTGCTTCGTCTGGGGCCCTCCAACACCCCACACTCCAGAGATTATTTTGAAATAAACCCAGGCATTACATCAAGAAATAAATTAATTTTAAAAGTACATATGCCTTTGCCCAGGCTGGTGCAGCTCAGTGAATTAAGCGTGGGCTTGTGAACCAAAGGGTGGCTGGTTCAATTCCCAGTCAAGGCACATGCCTGTTGTGGGCCAGATACCCAGTTAGGGGCATGTGAGGGGCAACCACACATTGGTGTTTCTCTCCTTCTCTTTCTCCTTCCCTTCCCCTTTCTAAAAAAAAATAATAATAATTTTTTAAAGTACATATGCCTTAGAAAACTTTTTATTTAACACAAATAGGTCATACAAATCAATTAAAGATATTAAATATCTATCAATTTGTATTGTTTAGGTTTATTTGAGTTTACAAAAAAAACCTCACCATTTCCTGAAATGCTCCCAATACATTTCACTGATCTAGTTGCATTAAAAATCATATTCCAGTGCATATTCATTTTCCCAAAAATGACCAAAAAGAACATCACACAGTATTAGAAAACACAAGATATTTTCATTTCCCAGGAGAGCTCTAGTGATCTGCTGATAAGGGTGTAACAAAATCACTGTCTGCCAAAGTCAGTTTTGGAAATGAAAGGAAACCCAAAGAAAGAGTGTTTGCAGCAGCTTTTCTGAAAAGAGAGTTCTGACAAGATGGGCTCAATATAGCTGACACACAGTGTAGCTGAGATCCAAATACTCTGTAATAATCAGCATTGTATGACCTGTAACATGGTTTGGGTAATAATGCAATATTTAATATCTGTCAAGCACATTTCACCCAGTGAAACTTCGTAACTTGTGGTTCACAAGAAGAACCTTGAATCAAAGCCTACGTGCAGTTAGGTTTACTTTAGTTCTTTGAAACTTTCTTGGTATGCTGAGTATATACCATTCCCTCTACTGAGAATGTCCTTTCCTATCACATCTTCTTGGTGAATGACATTTATCCTCAACACCCTGGCCAGGCAGGAAGAGGCCTTTCTCCTTAGGGGTCTGACACTGGGGGAGGGCCGTCAAAAGGATCTTGGGAAGGAACAGACAGGCCTGGCCTAGCAGCTTCACTCCTGGCTGGAAGTCCAGTGGGGCCTATCCCAGCCTCAGGGAGGACTTCCACTGTTCATCTGCCTTGAGAATCTGGGTGGCCTGTCAGGTCTGTGGATACCCTGTCATTTATGATTCAGAGGAGCTGCATTTATTCCTTGGCAAGCCCTTCCCATTGCTGAAGAACAAATCCATTTCCCTTAACGGGAATCATCCAGGCTGTTTACAAATACTCTGGTTCTTTACTTTGCGAGCACAAGATAAGATTGTACCCTTGCCTTCTTTGCAGGTAAGCACAGCCATGTGTCTTACTCTGAAAGATGAGATGTGAGAGGAAGTGACACATGTCACATGTGGGTAGACATTTTAAGAGCTAGTTTGTGGTTTGCCACATGAACTTTGTGTGTGGATGGAGTTTCCTCTGCCTTATACACAACGGACCATGACATCTGAGTCCTGCTGCCAGCTTCCTGAGATTCCTGCTTCTGTCCTATGTCCCTCCAGCCAAGCTTCTGCCATTGTGCATAGCACAGAGCTCTCTGATTTGACTCCAAACATGCTTTTCTACCTCGCACATCCTTAGGGTAGAGATTAAATGAGTACATCAAGAGGATGGTGTTAGAGGGAAGACAGGCTTAAATGAAGTTAGAGAAGAGATGTTCTTGGTGCCCGCTCTTTGTGTTCAGGTGTGGGATGCATTCAATCCTTCCTTTCAGTCCTTACCAGGAGTCTATTGGGTGGGTCTGCCTTCCCTGCCTGCACTATGTCTATTCCAGGACATGCCACCAGTAGAATTTCTCAAATGTGAGGGATGACTAACCATCTCCCCTTGCCCAATTCTGAGGGGGTCCCCAGGACCTACTCTGGCTCCTCACAAATTCTTTCCAAAACCCCAGTCTTAAGAGTGCCCCTTCACTGCCTGGCATCTGTTTTTGGAGACAGGGTTGACCTCTCCAAATGGGCTGGCCAAGGAGTCAGTCTTGTTTGTGGATGCTTGGGTTGCAGGCAGGATGAAGGTTCAGAAAAGACCAAGAGGGCATGGGCCAAGTGTACTTGTCTGTTTTGTAGGAGAGGCCGAGGTCTGTGTGTTTCGCTGGCAGGAACAGGTGCTCTTGATTCTCCTCTTAGTGACTCACTTGGAGTAGCAGGTTATTATAACTCTTTTCAGATGCCTCCAGAGAGGCAACATGATGAAGTCAGTGCATGGAAATGGGGGGAACTATCCCCTCCTGCCTCCACCAGTTGGAAAACAGCAGACAGCAGTGACCCTGCCCATGGACTCAGGTGCATCTGCCCCAAGTAGGTTAGCCTTCCAGCTCAGGACTCCACATGCCAATGCTAAAAGGAAGTTTCTAAAGATGCAGGACTATGCTCTGTGCTGTTAGCTTCCAAGCCCAGAACCCTATCCACCTCTGTCAACTCTTCGTGTAGCTGATGCTCTGGGGTCCTGACCGTGTCCTCCCAGAGCTCCTCAGGGGCCTCTGATTGCAGGTCAGGGTGGCTGAGAGGGAAGCCCCAGGGAGCGCCCTTAGGCAACAGCATGTAGGAGTGGAAGGCAAATGTTCTAGCTTCCTTGTGTTCATGGTGGAGTGATTATTAGATAATTCCAACTCTTCCCAATGTCCTGGGCAACCCTCAGTGACTTCTGACCTCCCTTGCCTCACTCTCCACTCCTCAACCTGTGTCACTTCCCAAACACTTGCTCATAATTCTTCTCTCAGGGTCTGTTGTCATCTGGGACAACCACAGACTCTCCCTAAGACATCACTGATGAATCTATTAGTAGTCAAAGTATTGAAAGCTTTGGGAACCCATTTGTATATTCATGTTTTAAAACTCTTGGGGCAAATAAGTTTCAGGACTTTACTGCATAGTTTGTGAAATACTTCTTCCTAAAGTAGCCCCTTCCAGACTTCACCTCTACGACCACCTCCAAGGCCTGCCTCCTCATCACTGGGATGACCTTTGCAGTCTTCATGCTTCCTGATCAGACAGTCAACTGGCTTGCTATAACAGATTACTACAGACTGAGTGGCTTAAACAACAAACATTTATTTCTCACAGCTCTGGAAGCTGGAAGTCCAAAAACAAGATGTTGACAGATCTGGTGTGAGGTTTTTCTTTCTGGTTTTGTAAACAGCTACCTTCTCACTGGGTAGCTTCTTCTCACATGTGTTCTTGTAATAGCTTCTTATAAGGACACTAATTTCATTTATGAAGGCTCCACCCTCATGACCTGATCACTTCTCAAAGGCCCCACCTCCTAATACTATCACTTTGGGGGTTAGTCTTCAACATACAAATATTGGAGGAGGACACGTTCACTCCATAACAAAGAATATTCTTCTTTTTTACAAAGTTACTGGGGGGAGAAGAGTCAAGAAAATGGAGTAGGTAGAATCTGCCCTCACCACCTTTCATGACACATAAAAACTACAACTGAAATACCTACATCTGAAGACTAGCTGAATGGAAGTCCTATAATTATGGATTTACAAAAGAAGCCACATTGAGATAGGTAGGAAGGGTGGAAGTGTGAAAAGTGCTGGATCTGTACCCATGTGCAATGATTGAGAATTGAAAGGGCTATCTCAGCTGCAGATACTGCCTCTGAGGAGCAAAGGCTGTCAAACCCACACTGAATTCTTTAGCCCAGAACACCAGAACCAGGAAGAAGAGCTCAAAGAACATCTAGCAGTGAAAATCAGCAGGGATTCAATCTATTCTGTTGAGACAGAAGGTTGCTGGAACCATAGGTGTCCTCTTAAAGAGACAGTATGCAAACCGTTGTTCACAAGCAATCATCATGGGCTCTGGCACAGGGACAGCAGCCCAGGGGAGCCAAAGTCATAGGGAGAGAATGGGTTGTGTAGCTTCAAGGTGAGTGCTAGAGGGACAGCCCCCAGTGACCCTGTGTTAAATCTTCCTACAGCCTGGTCCATGGGTATTATCTTTCCCGGGTTAAAAACTATCCCCACAGGGCTTAATGAGCTATGCTGGCTTTACCCTGATAAGTATCTGAGGCCCTGCCCTACCCACCTCATGCAAGGCTGGAGGCTCTGGCAGAGTCAGCCAGCCTGGGCCTATGCTGCAGTTTTTCTTGAGGAACTCTTGAAAAATTCTTATGAGGCCCAGGGGCTGCCAGAGATGTAGGGAGAAACTGAGTTATGTGGCTTTAGGGCAAGGGCCATCTTCCCACAGGGTTAACAGGATCCACCCTTCCTTCCTTCACATGGCCAAATCTTAATCTGTTTTAGCCGTATGAACTCTACTAGCTCCTCCCTGATGACTCCCTGAGACCCCACCACACCAAAACGGTCTGTAGGGCCCAGGTAGGTGACAGCTGGCCTCTGGTATACACTGAGACTTTGGCTGGGTGGCATCAAACACAGCATTGGCATCAAGTTTAAAGCTGCATTAACCTGGTGATCATCACTCTCCCCAGCTGGCAACTCCCTGAGAAAGTGCCTCATGTGACTGACCCCAGTACCTCCTGAAGCTCTTCCAATGGGTGATTCTTGTGGGCAACTGGAAGGTGACAGCAGATCTCAGTGCCTTGGGCCTTTTGCTAACCCACCTCAGGCCCAGTACTGTTGGCAGAGGGCCTTTATTCTCAGTATAGCCCCTCCCACATGCACCCCGGCACAGCAGAGACAACTATCATATGTGGAACACCTTATAGCTCCTAAGAGGTAGCCCAGGGCCAGTCACAGGCAGTTTCTTATATTGACCTACACCAGAGTCTCTCTTAAGAGGTTTTAGAACTAATAAACCAGGTGGTTGTCTTCAAACCATAGCAGATCACCACCTGATTAGCCCAAAAGCAGCACAACCAAAGGGAAGTCTCAACAGACCCTCCTAAAGTCAGTCTCACTTCATGGAGTCAGTCCTCCCCTGCACAGCAGTCTTCTATACTGTGAACATAGGTCAATCCTGACAGACAGTCAGTCTGAGGATTAACCCCACTCAAAAATGTGTCAACAGCAGTTAAGGCTCAATTACAATAGGAGGGGACACAAACCCAAACAAGACACAATCCTGCAGCACCCAATTCAGGTGATTAAGGATAATGTAACCCTGGGACCTCACAGGACACCCAATACATAGACCACTTTGCCAAGACTGGATGGCACAGTAGATCTACAGAGAGTAGCCAAAATAGGGAGATAACAAAACATGCCCAAAATGAAAAAACAGAACTAAATCAAATGAAGACAAGCAATCCTCCTCACACAGAGTTCAAAACAATAGTTATTAGGATGCTCAAGGAACTTAGTGAGAATTTAAGTGACATAAAAATGACATATAAACCATAAAAAAGCAGGTTACAAATAGAGAATACAATAACTGAAATGAAGAATACACAGGAAAGAAGCAACAGCAGCTGAAATGAAGTGGAGGGTCATATCAGCAGTTGAGAAAACAAGACAGCAGAAAACACAATTGAAGCAGACAAAAAATTGAAAAAATGAGAATAATTTAAGAGACCTCTGGAACAAATCAAGTGTAACAACATTTGCATCATAGCAGAACCAGAAGGAAAAGAGAGAGAGCAATGAAGAAATAATAACTGAAAACTTCTCTAACATGGTGCAGGGAAAAGATACATAAGTACAGGAAGTGCAGAACGCCAAACTTTTCTTTTAAACAGGTCTCTATGTTTATTACAGTGTTATTTACGATAGCCAAGATATGGAACAATCCAAGTTTCTAGCAATAGGCAAGTGGATAAAAAAAGTTGTACATATATGCAATACTTTACTCAACCACAGAGAAGAATGAACTTTTAACATTTAACAATATATATAAACCTAGAGAATTGTGCTAAATGAAATAATTCAAACAAAAAGGCAAATACTACATAATTTCATTTATATGTGGAATCTAAAGAACAAAATAAATAAAACAAAAACAGTCTCAGAGATACAGAAAATAAACTGATGGTTGCCAGAGAGGAGGGGTGTTGGGGGACTGGGTGAAAAAGGTGAAGGGGTTAAAAAAGTACAAACTATTAGTTACAAAATGGTCATGGAGTTATAAAGTACAGCATAGGATATACAGTCAATATTATTGTGGTAACTATGTATAACACTAGGTGGGTACTAGACTTATCAGGGAAATCACTGATTAAATTATACAAATATCTAACTGCTAAGCTGTACACCTGAAACTAACAAAAAATAACATTGAGTATCAACTTTAATTGAAAGATAATTTTTTAAAGTTATTGTGAAGAAAATTTCATGACATCACAAGAGCACAGCCCTCTCTCTTGCCTCTTAGCACAATTACAAGTGCATAATAACTGTTTTTAAACCCTAAACTCCAAGAGGGCAGGACTAATTCTGTTTGGCTCACCATAATGCCTGAGGTATCACAGGAGTTCAAATGGTTGTTGAATGAAGAAATGAGAGAAAATCTAGGAAATAATCTTCATTGTGCATTCATAACAATAAATATTTACCTTTTCTTTAATTCTTTCCAATTCTTGTCCTTATTCTGAGTGTTTGTGTGGTTATAATATTAGTATAAATATAATTTTGCATACTTATAACAAATATTTTCCATGTTGCTACAGAGTATTCATAACAAATGTTACATTATGACTCAGTATCACATTTTATTTGTTAGTTCTCTATTGTTAACATTTAAGTTATCTCCATTAGATATATTTCTGTATATTAACAATTATTTTCAAAAAACATATTTTACAAGTGGAATGAATGAATCAAAGTCATGACTATTAGAATAATTGTGTAGACTTCTAATCAAGATGACAGTGTAGGTAAATGCAGTCCTCAGCCTTGAACAACACATCAAAATTACAACTAAATTACAGAACAACCATCATTCAGAATGCCTGACATCTAGCTGAACACAAGTACTACAACTAAGAATATAAAGAAGAAGCCACATCAGGCCTGGCAGGAGAGGTGCAAATTCAGAGTGGGCTGATCTCATACCCACAAATGGCAATTTAAAATCAGGAAGGATATCTCAGCTGTGGAGGCCCCCCTTAAGGAGTGAGGAGTCCCAGTTCCAGCCACATCAGAACCCCTAACCAAGGGTTCTGGTGACTGGGAGAAAATTTTCCATTACTCTTGTCTGAGGAGTGAGCAAGGATTGTGGCTGAGTGACATGGAGTACTTCTGGAGTCCCAGGCATTTTTCTTAAAGAGACTACCCAAGCAAGGACTTACTCAGACTCACTTGTTCTGTACTCCAGTGCTGGGGCAGCAGCTCCAAAGACACCAGAGACATATGAGAAAGAACTAAACAATCTGGCTTTAGGATAAGAGCCAGAGGGGCATCTTTCTCCCAGATGGAAGTGCTAGCAGAGGCCACTGTTCCTTTGCTGAGCCCTCCCCCAAGAGAGCCAGCGGGTGGGCACTATATCTGAATCTCCATCTAACTGTAACACTATTTGCCCTGCTTTGGTGATTTCCTGAGCCCCCACTCCATCCAACATGTGAGCCTACCAAAACCATTTCCAGTGGCTTTTCCATACAAATAGCCTCTCTTGACTTATGCTTTGGACGATCCTAAAATCTCTCAAACAAGCAGCATTCAGCTTCTGTGTAACCCATATCACTCACTAAGTGGCCCCTAGACTTTCACTAGAAACAGTCAGCCTCAGTTTTAACCTTGGCTTCTCCTTGGTATCTCTAAGCCCAGCACAAGTATCAGCCACCTACAAATCACTCTGTGGCTCATGCCAGATGGACTCAGGCAGAGCACAGGTGGTAGTGGCTAACCTTGCATCACCCAGGTGGCCCCAGAGCCAGTGCATCCAGTAGACAGCTTCAGACTATGCCAGATTACAATCCATCCACCTCCATAAGTGACACACTCAAGGACCAGATTTTTCGGGTACCAAAGCCCCACAGAAGCAAGTCTTATTCTGTAGGATTAACTCCTGCACGACATCTCCTCTACCGTAGTTGCAGTTGATCCTTTCAACCAAAGAGCCTGGGGGTCAGTCTCTTCCAGTGATGTGTCAACAGCACTCAAGGCTCAACTACAATGGGGGAGTACACTCAGCCCACACAGGGTACACACCTAGAGTGCCCAGCTCAGGTGACTGGAAAGGTAGTGTTATTGGACCCCACAGGACCCTGCTACATAAGGTCATTCTACCAAGTCCAGGAGATGTACCAGCTCTACCTAATACATACAAACAAACACAGAGAAGCAGCCAAAACAAGAAGACAAAGAAACATGTCCTAAATAAAAGAACAGGAGAAATTTCCAGGGGGAAAATACTAAATAAAATGGAGATAAGCAAACTACCAAATACAAAGTTCAAAACAATGGTTCTCAAGGAACTTAGTGAGAACTTCAACTGCATAAAAAAGACATGAAAACCATTTTAAAAGTCATAAATGAAGGATATACTAACTGAAATGAAAAAATTACAGGGAATCAATAGTAGAATAGATGGAGCAGAGAATCAAATCAGCAATTTGGAATATAGAAAAGCAGTAAACACCTAGTTAGAACAGAAAAGAAAATCAAGAATCAAATAAGATGAAGATAGTGTGAGGAGCCTCTGAGACAACTTCAAGTGTGCCAAGATTTGCATCATGGGGTGCCAGAAGAAGAAGGGAGAGCAGGAAATTGAAAACATATTTGAAAAAAATAATGATGGAAAACTTTCTTAATTTCTGAAGAAAATAGATGTACAAGTTGAGGAAGCACAGAGACTCCTAAATGAGATGAACCCCCAAAAGGCCACACCAAGACACATTGCATGAAAATGCCAAACGCTAAAGAAAAAGAGAGAATTTTAAAAGCAGCAAGAGAAAAGCAGTTAGTTACTTACAAGGGAGTTCCCATAAGACTATCAGCTCATTTTTCAACAGAAACTTTGCAGGTCAGAAATGACGGGTGTGAAATATTCGAAGTGATGAAAAGCAAGGACCTACAACCAAGATTACTCTACCCAGCAAAGCTGTTATTTAGAATTGATGGACAGTTGAAGACCTTTCCAGACAAGAAAAAAAAAGCTAAAGGAGTTCACCATCACTGAACCAATATTACACAATATGTTAAAGGGCCTTCTTTAAAAAGATGAATAAAAAAAGATAAAAATATAACTAAAGATGGCAATAAAGAACCATCCTTCAATTACTTTAAATGAAAATTAATTAAATGCTATAATCCAAAAACATACAGTAACTGAATGGATAACAAAACAAGAGCCTTACCTATGCTATCCGCAAGAGAGTCACTTCAGATTGAAAGACAGACAGAAATAAAGGGCTGGAAAATATTTCCTGAAAATGGAAACAAAACAAAACAAAACAAAAACTACTACTTTGTTATAAGTAGCAATACTTATAACAAACAAACTTTAAAACAAAGTCTGTCTATGTAAAGAGACAAAGAAGGACCCAGCAACTCTACTTTTGGGTATTTATCCAAAGAAACCTAAAACACTAAATCATACAGACATACACATTTACACGTTTATTGCAGCATTATTTACAATAGCCAGGATATGGAAGCAACCTAAGTTTCTATCGATAGATGAATGGATAAAGAAGTGGTGAATATATAAAATGGAATGTGATTCTACCATAAAAATGATGAAATCTGGCTGGGAATATAAGACAGAAAACTGTACTTGAACAAGAATTAAATAAAATTTTTTTAAAAGATGAAATCTTGCCATCTGCAGCAATATGGATGGACCTAGAGAGTAGTATGCTAGGTGAAACGAATCAGAGAAAGAAAACTTCCAGATGATTTTGATTGTATGTGGAATGTAAAGGACAAAAATAGATAAACATCTCTCTGATAGCAAGCGATATTGAGCATCTCTTCATGTGTCTCTGGAACCTCTGTATGTCCTCCTTGGAGAATTGTCTGTTCAAGTCTTTTCCCCATTTTTTAACTGGGTTATTTGTCTTCTTAGAGTGAAGTCGTGTGAGTTCTTTGTATATTTTGGAGATTAAACCTTTGTCTGAAGTATCATTGGCAAATATGTTTTCCCATACAGTTGGTTGTCTTTTTATTTTAATTCTGTTTTCTTTAGCCGTGCAGAAGCTTTTTATTTTGATGATATCCCATTTGTTTATTCTTTCCTTTATATTTCTTGCTCTAGGGGACATATCAGTAAAAATGTTGCTGCGTGAAATATCTGATATTTTCATGTCAATGTTCTCCTCTAGGACTTTAATAGTGTCACAGCTTATATTTAAGTCTTTTATCCACCTTGAATTTATCTTCGTGTATTGTGTAAGTTGGTGCTCGAGTTTCATTTCTTTGCACGTAGCTGTCCAGTTCTCCCAACACCATTTGTTGCAGAGGCTATCTTTACCCCATTTTATGTTACTGCCCCCTTTGTTGAATATTAATTGACTATAGAGAGTTGGGTTTATTTCTGGGTTCTCTATTCTGTTCCATTGGTCTATGTGCCTGTTTTTATGCCAGTGCCAGGCTGTTTTGATTACTGTGGCCTTGTAATACAGTTTGATATCCAAGAGTTGGAAGCAACCTAGGTGCCCATCAGTAAATGAATGGATAAAAAAACTATGGTAAATATACACAATGGAATTCTATGCCGCAGAAAGAAAGAAGGAGCTCCTACCTTTTGCAACAACATGGATGGAACTGGAAAGCATTATGCTGAGTGAAATAAGCCAGGCAGTGAAAGACAAATACCATACCTTTAACAGTAAGCTAAACAACAAAATGAACAAGCAAGCAAAATATAACCAAAGACACTGAAATAGAGAACAGGCTGACAGTGAGCAGAGGGAAGAGGGGAGGGAATTTCAGGGGAAATAGGAGAGGGATTTAGAGGAACATACATAAAGGATACATGGACAACAAATGAGAAGGGTGGAAATGGGAGGGAGGGAGGGGTGGGATGGGATGGGAGTAATAGAAAACTGTACTTGAAAAATAATTAAATATTTTTTTAAAAAATTGATAAACAAGCAGAAAAGAGGCAGACTCATAGATGCAGGAAGCAGTTTGATTGTTGTCAAATGGGAGGAGGTTTAGGGGATGGGAAAAGATGTGAAGGGATTCAGAAGAAAATTTGGTGGGTGTAGAATGGTCATGGGGATGTAGCGTGCAACACAGGACATAATCAGTAACATTGTAATGACTGCATGATATCAGATGGGTGCTGGACTTACAGGGTGATCATTTCATAGGTAATATAAATGTTTAATCACACAATTCTACACCCAAAATTAATGTAATATGGTACATCAACTACCTTTTTAAGTGACAGCAATAAATTAAAAAATAATAATTGTATATACATAATGTGATTTTGCTTTCCCCAGGGGTAGAGTAGTCCTCACTGAGATAGCACCTTTGAAGATACACATATCCCCTTATCCCCTTATCTTTGGAGTGGCTCAGATTTTTCCTTATAAACCTTTCCCCTGCATTTAAAGTATTGCATAGCTCTTGTTAGTGTCTTAATTAATTTATTTATATTTTTGGATGTTTTTTCACATGTTTGTCCTCCCTCTTCCCATTATGATGAAAATATAATAACATTACTATTATTGCCACTACTTGCAGTACATAGCTTATAAAATACCTAAATGCACGTGATCTACTTTGACCCTCACAATGAGTCTGAGAGGGTGAGGCAGGGACTAGGGGGCCATGGGACTACAAACTGTTGACTAGATAATGATTGATTACTGATAACTGGTAAAACCAAGACAAGAATCCAGTTTCTTTGGTTCTTAGTTCATTAGTCTTTAAAAACAATTATCAAGGTAACTTACACGTGTGGTAAAATATGAAAGAATACAGCAAGGCTTAGAATGTAAAGAAATATTCTCAGCAGCACTTGCTTCCCAGGGCTACTCCCCAGAAGCTGGCCTTTGACATGCTGTTACCATTTCACCTGGCTGATAATATCATAGCCTTGCATATCATTCATGTATCCAGGCCCTCTGGGTAATAAAGGATGTTCTACTGATTTTTGCACTAAATCGGAAAATGTGTTCTTTTTGCACCCTTGTATTTCCTATATTTCTCACTAAGCATAGCAAGGATGCTTTTCTGTACTCTCTCCTTCACTGTGTGCACTTGGCCTCTTCTTCCCTTCTCTCTCACAGCTCCCTCCATTCCTTTGTAAGATGCACTATAACACTTACTTGGTAAAATCAAATATTTTACATTTCTTCTATGACTAAATTACAGTTGATAACACAGGTTTCCTTGATCACCATAAATCTTCCACACCTGATTCCTAGGTTGATTCTAGAAGTTGACAAAGCAATGGAGAGTTTATATGCAACAACTTCTTCTGCACAGCCCGGTATGTAGGGGATGCTTTCCTGTACAACTTTTTATTTCTTTGTAGTTGCTAATTGACCGAGAACCCTAACTAAATCAGACAAAGTGGGGGAAATGAAAGAGGAGAATAAAAAATACTCTTAAGATGCCAGTCTTTTATTTTATCCTCCTGCCCTCTACCACAGGATCATCATAGACCAGGGTAGTCAAACCCATTTTCACCAGGGGCCACATCAGCCTCTCAGTTGCCTTCAAAGGGCCAAATGTAATTTTAGGACTGTATAAGTGTACCTACTCCCTAACAGTTAAGCGAGAGCTCAGTGCTGCCACTGGGTAGAAGCAAGGTGCTGGACTGGATAAAACAAGGTGGAGGGCCAGATTCTGCCTGCAGGCCTTGTGTTTGCCACCTGCGTCATAGATGAACAGTAATCTCCTCTTGGCACAGAATGCATGTGAGGCTGGTCGTACACTGTGTGAGGAAGACAGGCCCTGCCCCAGGCATCCACTGGCACCTCAAGACCTGAGAGATGAGTGAAACCACATTTGAGATCCATATGTCTATATCCAGAGAATGCAATAAAGCACAGAGATGAGAAGCCAGCCTTTCTCTAATGCTGAGGGATCATGGAGAAGAATACACACCACTGAAAGAAACATTTACAAGTAAAATGATACTGTTTTTTAGATTTCCAGGTAATTAAAAGAGGGGAGGAGAAGGAGGAAAAGGAGGAAGAAGGGAAGTAGGAAAGAGAGGAGAAAGAGGAGGAAGAAGTGGAGGGGAGGAAGAGGAGGAGAAGAAGGGGGATATTCTATAAAGATGACAAGGTCATGAAAGAAAGGACAGAGTGTAAAGCTGTCCCACTCAGAGGACACTGAAGAGAAATGACAACTAAACGCCTAGTGAGGTCTTTGTTTACACCTGGACCACAAAAACAATTTTTTCCCATAAGAAAGTAGTGAGATAATTGGTGAAATTGGAATACTGTCTGGAGACTAGATTATTGGATTACATAAATGTTAAATTTTTAAAATATATTTTATTGATTATACTATTACAGTTCTCCATTTTTTCCCTCACCTTTAGTCCCCTGTGCCTGGCACCAACTCTTGCACCAGCATTCTCCCCTCCCCCCTTAGTTTCCATGGGTCATACATGTAAGTTCTTTGGCTTCTACATTTCTTATAATATTCTTAAACTCCCCTTGTCTATTTTGTACCTAACACTTATGCTTCTTATTTCCTGTCTATTTTCCACCATTCTCCCCTGCTCCCTCTCCATGGATAACCCTCCCTCTATTTATCTCTGCCAAATTGGGGAGGTTCTCCTTCATTATTTTTTCAAAAGAGTTTTCAATTTCTTGCTCTTCTTCTTCTCCTTCTAGCACCTCTATGATTGTTATCTCTATTTTTGTGATTCTGTTCCTGTTCTAGTTGTTTGCTTAGTTTGTTTTTGTTCTTAGGTTCTGTAGTTATTGGTTGTGAGCTTATTGTTATTTTACTATTCACAGTTTTGATCATCTTTGTTTTCTTAGATAAGTCCCTTTAACATTTTATATAATAAGGTCTTGGTGATGATGAACTCCTTTATCTTGACCTCATCTGGGAAGCACTCTATCTGCCCTCCCAATCTATGTGATATCTTTGCTGGTTAGAGTAATCTTAGATGTAGGTCCTTACCTTTCATGACTTCAAATACTTCTTTCCAGCCCCTTCTTGCCTATAAAGTTTCTTTTGAGAAATCACTGATAGTCTTATGGGCACTCATTTGTAGGTAACTCTCTCCTCTTCTTTCGCTGATTTTCAGACTCTCTCCTCTTCAATCTTGGGTAATGGAATTATGAGGTGCCTCAGTATGTTCCTCCTTGGGTCCAACTTCTTTGAGAAGTTGAGCTTCCTGAGCTTCTCTGAGCATCTCTGAGCTTCCTGCACTTTCTGGAAGTCTATTTTCTCTGTGAAACTGGGGAGGTTCTCCTTCATTATTTTTTCAAAAGAGTTTTCAATCTCTTGCTCTTCTTCTTCTCCTTCTAGCACCTCAATGATTCAGATGTTGCAATGTCTAAAGTTGTCCTGGAGGTTCTTAAGCCTCTCCTCATGTTTTTGAATTCTTGTTTTTTCATTCTGTTTTTGTAAATGTTTATTTTTTCCTTCTGGTCCAATTAGTTGATTTGAGTTCTCGTTTCCTTCTATTCGCTGTTGGTTCTCTGTATATTTTCCTTTATTTCACTTTGCATAACCTTCAGTTTTTTCTCTATTTTGCAACTATACTCAACCATTTCTCTGAGCACTCTAATTACCAGTGTTTTGAACTCTGCATCTGGTAGGTTGGCTATCTCTTCATTGCTTAGTTCTATTTTTGGAGCTTTGATCTGTTCTTTCATTTGGCCCACATCTTTTTGTCTCAGCACACCTGTTAGGTTTAAGGGGCAGAACCTTATGTATTTGCCAGGGTGGGGCAATCCACGTTGCTGTGTTTTGGTGCTGCCCTTGGGGGAGGGGTCCAAGATCGAACGATGCTGCTTGCTCTGCTCTCAGCTGGCTTTCAGTCACTTCCCTCCCTACACACAAGCAAATTGAGCTCTTCTGGTGCTGATTTCTGGGTGGGTGAGTTTGTGTACATTCTAGGACCCCGTGAGTCTCTATAAGAAACTCCCTTGTGAGGTTGGGAGTTTCTTGTACTGCCACATGCTCCCACAGGTTTTCTCAGTCAGAGGTTTTGAGGCTTTCTTTTCCCACTCTGGAACCCTGGGTTGCACAGTGTGTCTTACTCCCCAGTTGTTCTTCCCAGTTTATCTGCATGCAAAAGTGGGAGCACCCAGTCTGCCAGTCTCTGCTTTGCCCACCCCAGTCCACCAGCTGCCACCTTGCCCCACATCCACTCCACCCTGGCTGCCCATCTCCACCTCTCCTACCAGTCTGAATAAATGTTTCTTTAACTCTTTGGTTTTCAGGTGGATTTCCATACAGTTTTTCTGGTAGTTCTGTTTTTTTTTATATGTTGTCTTTCTTTTGGTTGTGTGAGGAGGCAAATTTCCATCTTGGCCATAAGTCTCAATGTTCTTATTGTGAATTATTAGGTAGAGAATGCCTTTATCTTTAGTATTAGAAAAAAATACCCTGAAGAATTTAGCAGTGAAGCCCTGGCTGGTGTGGCTCAGTAGACTGAGTGCCAGCTTGTGAACCGAAGGTCTCCGTTTCAATTCCTCATCAGAGCACATGCCTGGGTTATGAGCCAGGTCCCCAGGTGGGGGCATGTGAGAGGCAACAGATCAATATATATCTCCCTTTCTCTCTTCATCCCTTCCTCTCTATCTAAAAGTAAATAAATAAAATCTTTACAAAGTAAAATTAAATTAAAAGAGGGAGAAAAAGTTAATTTTAGTGAAGTGTAACCTTCAGTGAAGGTGTACAGTGTGTGCAACTTATTGTGAAGTGATTCAGGAAAATGTTATTACCAACGGTAAAGTGTTAACATTTTAGAAACTGAGCAGAGCCCATACAGGAATTCTTCTCACTATTTTAGAAACTTTCTTATAAGTCTAAATTATTTCAAAGAAATAGTAAAGAACAAAAATGCAAAAAGAATTGAATTCATAACTACATAGCTATTACAAGAGGTCTTGAATCTATATGAGCATCAAGCACATAGGAGGTGGAAACACAGTATCCTGTACACATATAGGATGCAGCTATTTTTCAAATCTATTTGATTCTGTTGAGATTAAACAAATGCAAATTTATCTACAAATGTTACTGAATTTATTTTTAGCTCCTGACCTTGTATTTTATAAATCAATACATATTTTAAAATAGCATTTGAAAAGGGGATAGGGTGAGATAAGAATAGTTCCACTTTGATTATTATTAAAGCTGGGTAAAGAGCCCATGGAGGTTCATTGAACTATTTCTAGCTACTTTCAAAAACTTTTTATAATAATTTTTTAAATTTGGATATGTTTGAATTTTTATGAGAAAAAAATGTGTGTGCTGTGAAGAGAAAAGTGAAGGAATGCTTTTCTAGTGCTGCTTTTAGAAAAAGTATCTGGCTAAGAGTGAGGCTGAGGTCATTGGACCACTTTAGTGTCAGTGCTCATCTGTGAAATGGTGACATCAACAACTGCCCAAGACCATGGTCAGGGAAAGCCACAGACCTGTGAGCTTTTGGGTTGAGGGTGTCTAGTACTGTCTAGCACAAATCATCAGCACAGAACCTGCCATTCCTCACTTCTGGAGGTACCAATTGAAGCCTAGAGGAAAAGCCAGGAATATAACTGGGTCTCAATGAAAATGTTTGGACCAGGATCATGGAAGGTGAAAACTAATGACAAGTTCAGATAAATGAAAATCTGTGCTGGAGAAAATGGGGCAGGGGGAGGTAGAGGAAATAATAAAGGGGACAGACAAACTGTGCTTGCTTACTTAAATGTCCAACTTGAAAAGAAACACAATGTAAGAAAACAAAAGAGCAAGAAATTTGAGGATAAGAGTGAGGGTGGCAGGGAGGAGCCAGTGAGGAGACCCAGGTGCTTGGTGCCCCAGCCCCGTAGCCAGTCCCTTCTAACACCAGTCTGGAGAAAATGGCCTGTGTAGAAGAGGTGAGACGTGGCTGAGCATCAGATATCAAATGAGAAACTTCACTCACAAGAGTAAGAACACTGATGATCATCACACTAGGTTAAGCTTAGACTAATCCTAGAAAGCAGATGTGAGTTGATAGGACTTGCCCAGCGGCAGTGCTGGCCTGGAGAGCTCAGGGGCACGTTTTCGGGAGCAGTAATGGTGGTTTGGTGAAGGAGACCCTTAAAATACTGGTGATAGCACAGAAGGCCAAGGGGATGGGCATACAGATCACAGAATGGGCACTGACTCATCTGACCCAAACCGTCCTTGCAGCACCCTTGCCCAGGGACCTTCCACCCACTTCAGGACAGAGAACACACTCTGCCTTGACAATTTCCCTTTCATTCCATGATGGTGACTGTCAGAGTGGTGTTTCCTTTTCTTGAATGGAAACCATTTCCCCCTATGCTTTCAATCCATTAGAATAGCGTCCTTTTCTTCCTCCATTATGAAATGCTTCCTGACTACTTATCCCATAATCACACAATAGTCTTCTTGGTGCTTGAAGCCCCCACCAGGACTGGTAGCACTTATTTAATCTCTGCATTATTTTACTTTACTTGGGAGGGCTCCTGTGTCCTTCACTTCATGGTGAGGTCTACATGTCTTTGTATCACCTGGGTTCTGTCACTGATTAGCTGGGTGTTTGGGGTAATAGGTTAACCTTGCAGTGTTTTAGTTTTGTCATCTCTTAAAGGGGGGTGATAACAACTCCCAAGGTGGCTATAAGCACTAAATGCCTAGAGTGACCCCCATTTATGACAAAGGGCTCATCCAGGAGCAGTAGCAGCAGCAGCTTTATTCGTTGGGTATTTCATGCCTTCATCTACTGAACAAACACTCAAAGCCCAAAATGTGACCATGGCTGGCTCCTGCCCTCTTGGCCCCCAGTAAGGGGACAGCAGGAGCCTGAAGTGTGAGTTGAGGCGCAGAGGGCCAAGAGGGATCAGGGGGACATACACACATACAGGGCTTTCAGTAGGTATCTGGTGAATTGATTTGATACCATGCTCACCAAATTTTTGCTGAATGAATGTTGAATAATTTTGAAATCAAAGACATAACCACAACACCCATGAAGAGGAAATGAGAGGATGGTTCTAGAGAGAGTGAGGGTTACATCGTAGAGAAACAATGGAAAAGCAGCCAGCAATCTGGGCGAGGTTCAGAAACCCCAGACTGTGTGAAGTATGCTTAAAATCGTTCTTGTTTTTCCTTTTCAGAGACAGCAAGTATTGTTTTTTTCTCTCTCTCCTTTTGATTTTTTCAGAGTTTGAAGCAATAAGTTAGGAAACTCATAAGAATCACCGTAAATAAACATAATGACCTGACCGGTGACTTTGGTTTCTGTGGTTTCCAACTTCAACTTTATGAAATAGAGTCTCTGGAACAAAAACAGGTGTGAGGATTAAAGAGCTGTGTTTAGGAGCCAGGTTTGGGCTTTTCCAGAAACATCACAGGAACTGTTCAAAGAAACTGTTTAAAGCATAATGGCAAAAAACTGATAGTGACAAACATACTTTACACTTAGTATAAGTTTATCATCATATTAAAATTGCAGTTTGTCTCTCTGGGGGCCAAGAAACAGAGAAGAAGGACCAGCAAATAGAGAGGTCTGGAGAAGCCAGGGGCAGCTGGCCTGGATCCTGCTTCATGGCTGGCAGTCAGAATAGAGGCTCCCTTCCAGCTCTACAGCCCCCTGTCTCTGGGTCACCAAGCATTAAAGAAAACTGGCAGTGAAAGGAAGTCATGCTTATGGTCTTTAGCATGTCTTTCCCTCAAGGGTTTTACAAATGAAACAATGAGAACAGGGGCTTTGGGGGGCCTATTTTCATTTATGTGTAGGTGGCATGAAAATATGGGGTCACATGGGCTTTCAGAAAGGGTTAAAGTGGGGCTGAGGCTGTGGTTGGAAGAAGAGCAGGGTGGGTGAAAGATGAGTGTGGATGGCTTGGAGGAACAGGGGCAAAGCTGCACTTCTGGAAGAGGCGACTCAGGTGGCTGCTACCCCTTAGCACTCTTACAGCCCCACCTACACAGCCACAGCTTCTGCCTGTCTGCCAGGGGTCCTGGCTCAGTGCCATGTTACAGTTTTTTTGTGGAAATATTTGGATCGTGTCTCTTAGACTCCTATCCCAGATTCCAATTCTTGCTTTCCATCCTCCTCAGCACACAGCTCAGGCTTGTGGCCTGGGCTTCTGAAACCTTCCCCATCTGATTTCCAGAACCTGTTGCCCTCCTGTCTGGCCGGTGCCAGATGTCACAGTCCTTCTTGTAGCCCAGTCTGCCCTGGCTTACAGCTGAAACCCATGTCCTGGGGGCAGATGCCATTGGGGAAGATGGAGAGTACAGATCCCCTCTGTGGGGCAGAAGAGACGAGAGTGGAGAACTGTCTTGGCAGAGATCATCTACTCTCAGGCAAGGGCTATGGGTACACTCTGGGGGGCTCTGAGTGGGGGGTTAACGTGGGAGAAACTGTTCTAGCTGCAGAACCTAGGACGTTCTAGCAGAGACAGAAATTAACAGCAAGTACTTTCGCCCTCCTCCTGAGCTACAGCTGCTCTCTGCCTCTGTGTGTCCGGACACCCTCAGTTCCTGCTAAAGCTCCTAACTTGGATTAAGACCACCACACCCAGGGCTTCCTGAGCAGTGGGTGACAGTGGGGGGCATTTCCTGAGTTAGGAATGTGGACGGTGGATGATCACACTGATCTTGCCGTTTTTAACCCATTTAGTTACTTATACAAACTTTAATAACACACACCAAAACAACCCACAACCTTTTTAAATGGTTGAGTTCCATCTGGAGAGTGAAATTTTTGGTGAAAATAATGATATCGCATTCATGTTTTGCTGGCATTCAGCAGCTGCTGCAGGTCTAGCGCCGAGGAGAGGGAGGCCACACCAGCCTGACTCAGTGGAAGGAAGTGGTGTGTTTCCATTGCAGAGCTCAAAAACAAGGTGGTTTGAGGAACAGCTTGCGTGTCATTGGCATTTCCCTGTTGTGTTTATGAAATAAGGTGGGAATAAATCTTCAGGGTTACTCTAATCTCGTCTTTTACAAGAAACCAAGAAGCCCCCAGTGGAACACTGGCAGGGGGCTGTGGCAGCCCCAGGAGGTGCTGGGGAAACCCAAGGGCACCGCCTGCCTGGGGAGGGGTGGCACCACCACCCAGCTCTCTGATGCCTCATTTTAGGAATGGAAACCTGGGACCATCCTTGCTGGTCCATTTGCTTCCTTATCTAGATGGGCAAGGTAGGTGCAGACAGCAGGTGCTCTGTGGACAGCATTGAGTGTTGAGGTCAGGGAGAGGCACTGGGACTCCAGCGGGGTGACTTATGAGATGGATTTGCAGAAAGGAAATGTGAGATGTCACAGCACACTATCTCCTCTGCATTGGTGTCATGAAGAGGCCTTACTAATTCAGAGGTTTTACTGGAAAGCAGTCTTATATTCCAGAGTTCAATGAACAGTTCTACTCCATGCAGAAAGGGCTGCATGGAGAAGGGCTGCCCCGCATGCAGTGAGGAGAGCTGAGTGTGCCGGTGATGAGCAGGATGCT
Organism: Sturnira hondurensis; assembly: GCF_014824575.4. Taxonomy (NCBI): domain Eukaryota; kingdom Metazoa; phylum Chordata; class Mammalia; order Chiroptera; family Phyllostomidae; genus Sturnira; species Sturnira hondurensis. The sequence goes on along the minus strand of NW_028073935.1, from coordinate 5,561,522 downwards.
TTTTGCACCAGGAAGAAAGTGGAGCAGCATTCCCAAAATGCAGCTCTGACAAAGAGGCCAAACACAGAGGCCCAAGGTCCCTGGGCAGCAAGGTGTCTTTCTCTTCCCAGTGGCAGTCTTCACCAGAATCTCATAGCCCAAGACACCCAAAAGAGTAAGATGCCTTGGGAGTCACATGTCAGGGCTTCCTTTCTGTGTTAAACTGGTGGGCAGCACAGTGAGCCATCTGAAAGAAAGCATGAGAGCAGAGAGCAGAGGAAGCACTGTGTCTGCCAGTCACACTGTCTGGACCAAGCCCCAATGTTCCACTCACCTGTTTGGGTTGTGATCAGGCAGAAAAACAATGGGAGAAAAAAATCCCCACATTTTCACAAGGAGGTTTACTGGAAATTTTTCTAATAGTGTCAGAAGTAGAAGCACAGCAATCTCGAAACCACCTCCTTATCATTCAATGTTGTTTTCAAAATTTCTCTGTCTTGGGCATAAAGTTCCCTCTAGAGGTCCTATAGCTCTAGCTCAGGCTGTGACACTGTCATCTGTTATGGGCTGAATTGTATCCCCCATTTATGTGTTGAAGCCTGAACCCCAGTACCTCACAATGTGGCTCTGTCTAAGACCAGGCCTTACAGAGGTGATTCAGGTTAAAGTGAGGTCATACCTGTGGGCCCTAATCCAAGCTGACTTGTGTCCTCATAAGAAGAGGATATTAGGACACAGACACAGAGGGGAGATCTTGTCACACAGTGAGAAGATGACCACGTACAAGTCAAGGAGTGAGGCCTCAGAAAGAAACCAAGACTTAGGCACCTTGACCTCAGACTTCCAGCTTCCAGAATTGTGAGAAAATATACTTTTGTTGTTTAAGCCCCCAGTCTGTGGTGCTCTGTTAGAGCAGCCCTAGCACACTGATATATCATCTTTCTACAGACTTTTTTAAGAAGCTTAGGAGTCAGTGTACCACCTCACCTTATAGATGAAGAAATTGAGGTCCCCAAGTTTAAAGTGACTCATCTAAGGTCACATAGTTCAATTAGCAGCTGACAAATATTTTCTGAGTATCCAATAGGTACCAGGCACAGTTTTATCACTGACTAAAACCAACAGGGTTCCTACCATCTTGAAGCTTATTTTCTGCAGGAATCAGACAATAAACAAACACATGAATATGTATTGTCAGGTGGTGACAGTGTGGTGGAAGAAGCCAAGCTGGGTAAGGGTGTGTCTGCTTGGTGAGTCTTCAAAAAGCCAGGAGGAGGATGTATGGATGGAATGGAAGGGGTGAGGTGATAAGGCAGGAGGGAAAGTCAGAATGGAAGGGTCACCAGATCAGGTAACAGGCAGTAAGGCCTGGGGCCTTGCTGTGGGTGGAGAAGGAAGTTGGGGTCTGTGCATTAGGCATAACAGCTCTCACCTCCTTGAAAAGGGATCTGCTGGGCTGCATGTGGATGGCTCATCCAAGAGATAAAGATGAACACATCCATGAGAACACTGAGAATCCAGAGAAGGATAAGGGTGCTGCTGGCTGTGGGCAAATTCTGAGCATATTTTAAGGTGTAATTAACAATGTTCTCTAATAAATTACATGTGGAGTGTAAGAGCAGAATCAAGAATGAGTCCAAGAGTTTAGGCTGAGCAATTGAGAAAATAGGGGTGATGAACAATCAGTTTTTAATTTGGAGATGGTAAGCTGGAAGAACCTGTCACGCCCTCAACTAGATGTGACAAGTAAGCAGCTGTTGGCCTCATCAGGCTAGAGCTGATGCAGGTGGAAGGTAGAGATAAGAACTGGGGAGTGGAGAGCACAGAGATGGTATTTAAGTCCTCAGCTGGGACAGGACCATGTGAGCAAGATAGTGAGATGATCATAGGGAGAGGGTCAGGGAGATGAGAGGCCACACAAAGGCCCAGAAGGAGCCAAAGGCTGGTGAGAGAAGAGCTAGGATAAGGTGGCCAGGAACCTGGGGGAGGCAGCACTTTAAGAAGATGTGAGTGCCAACACATTTGTTGCAGAGACACTGGGACTGAGAAGTGTCCATTGGCTTTAACAAGTAGAATTTTAGTGGTCTTGACAGCATTTTGGGTGGAGATGGGGAGCTGAAAGTCTGCGTTAGTGTGTGAGTAGAAAGATGGTAAGTATAGGCAATTCAAGGACTTTGGCTAACAAAGAAGCAAAGAGAAGCAGCAGCTGGAGGGATGCGTGGGATCAGGGGAGGAAGTTTTCAGATAGCAGCTAGTGCAGCCTGTTGTGTGCTGTTGAGTGAAGTCCTTCAGGAGACAGCAGAGGATGGGGCCAGTGCACAGCTGGATGGACTGGAGACAGAAGCACAGGCACTTATCTGCAGTAATGGCCAAGATGTGGCTGCCCCCCAAGGGACACCCCATTTCTTCATTGCTAATGGAATTCAAATATGTTGATCACTTCTGAGAGGTCAGGTCAATCAGGGGAGGTTGAATCCAGGAGATGAACGTTGTTTGGTCTAAGTCAGTTGTGGAGGTCTCAGTCCTCTTGCCAAGACTAGACAAATGCTTCAGGGGTTCTGGAAAGGACTTCCTCGCTCACATAAAGGGACATGAGACACAAATGTTCTCTTTTTTCTTGACCCTGGATTTCCCCTGTGCTTGTATCAGGTGTTTTGGGACCTTAAGAAACCATTTTAAGAAGGAAAGCTACCTGTTCAGAATGGCAGTAGCCTGGGTCCTTGATAATGTCACTGGGTCACTCACAATCAACCATAGAGCTCCCACTTCCAGACTTCTCATTAAGTGAAATAATAAACGTTATCACTTTTTCCAGTGCTTTTGGTTTGCTTTTGTCTAGCAGACATAGAAGTCTTAAGCTCAGTGAAGAAAGATCTGCTCTGGTTCTATAGTCAATTGTTGGTAGCTCTGGAGTAATCAGCCTCACAGGTATGTGAATAAGAGTAAGAGTTTGCCCATGCACTCAAATGACCTAAGCTGTAGGAATAGAACCAGAGGACCAGAATGTGTCTCAGCTGAGGTTTACACATTTTCTGGGTCCCTTCTATACAACTTCAGGCAAGTCACTTAAATTCTCCAACCCTCATTTTTCTCAAATGTGAAATGGAGATTATGGTAGTACCTGCCTGACAATGTCCTTATGAGGATTAACTAAATCAACATGTGTAAAATATTTTTAACTGTGTCAGGTCTATACTAAGTGTTGTAATGTTACTTATTATTATAATTAGCTCTTGGTGTGTGGCCATTTTTTGTAACAAATAAAGATAAAAATAGAGGAATTTATGAAACATTTATTAAATACCAGATATCACACAATGTGCTCTATGAATGTCTCATTAACTCAACCTTGTCATTGATTCTTTGAGGCCTGCTATTAACCTCGAATTATTCTCGGATTTTTTTCATTCTGTCAGTTTCCCCAGAGACTCCCAGCACCTCTCAGAGAGAGAAAAGTCAGTGTCAGCTAGCTCAGCTTTAACAGATGTACAAATGCTCCAGGCAATAGCCCAGAGGGTTCCTCTCCAGGCCTTTTGGACACCTAGTGGGGTTAACCCAAACCTTCAGCCCTTCCCTTACACTCCTTCACATGGAAGAAAGGGCTAGAACAAAGGACTTTGAGGGAAAGGGAGGGCCAGAGCAGCAATAGCATCCACTGAATTGGGTGGACAGCAACCAATGTGGGTGCACACTGACATTCCTTCTCCCTCCATGTAGTGGTGCAGAGAGAAGGACTCAGAGCTGCTTCCCTCCATGCCCCACCCCCCATGCGTGTCTAAGGTAAACCCCTTTCCCTATACAGTCAAACAAGCCTTGCAGGGAAACACAGAACACGATGCCTTAAAGTCCATACACACTCCTGGCCAGATCACAAGGATCTGGCTCTGTTCCTAATGCAAGGATGCATTTTCTTGGAGTAGCATTCCCTGGTGAATTCAGGGTCTTCATCACCCCAGTCTCTCATCAGAGTCACAATTGACATATGTGCAATGTACATTTCCAATAACAACTCCAAGTGCATCTGTGCCACTGCTGTGCTCAGAAACCTTTGAGGGCTCCCATGGCTCATTAATTTAAGTCCAACCCTTGGACAGGAGTTTAAAATGGCTGAGGCAGCACCTCTGGCAAAGACTCAGAAACACTGTGCACTGCCTTCTGTGCACAGAGCTCATGAACAGAGACCTTGCCCTGTGATACCTGCTCTGCACCCCCGGGAAGGAATGCAGCTCCCCTCCTGGCCAGCTGAGAATGCTGCTGCTGCTTTCAGGAGCTTAGTCTCACTGGGCCAGAAAAGTGGGAACACTGATGAACACCTATCCTTTCTTCTTAGACTCTCAAATAAAAATCCTACCACCAATTCTTCTGTCCTCTAGGAAAGAGGCAGTGTGAGCCAAGTATGACTCCTAGAATTTCTCACTAATTGTCACCTCACCAATGTGAGGGTGGAGTTACTCTGCCAAGTCTATGGATAAGGGTAGGGCTTCTTGAAGATGGCTGTCATTTAGCAAAAAGCACAAAAGTGGTAAGCAACGGACATGGCATTTGAACTGAGGTTTGACTCTGCAACCAGTGTAGATTTTCTGCATCTATTGAAATGATTACATGGTTTCCTATTTTTGTCTTTTGATAAGATGAATGACAATACTTTTCAAATATTGAACCAACCTTTTTTTTTTCTGGTATAAATGCCACTTGATCATGATATTGCATCTTTTTTATATATTGCTAGATTTGGTTTGCCAATACTGTACTAAAGAACATAGGGTCTATTTCCGCCAAGATGGAGGCATAGGTGGAAACACTGTGCCTTCTCCCACAACTAAGTTTGAATACAACAAAGGTTTGGAGAACAAAGACACAGCCAAAGAACAGAAAATTGAATTGTACGGAAATCCCATAACAACGAACCCTTCAACCTGGACCATTAAGAGGGACGGAGCCAGCAGCAGAGCAGATTCAGGCAGGAAAGATCCCCCAACCCAGGCACACAGGCAGTGCGAACCCAGTCGGGGTGTGGGGCAGACTGACCACAGTCACACATTCGCGCACAGTGAGACGGACCGTGCAGGCCCCAGTGGGCAAACCCAGTGGCAGAGGGCTGACGGCGGTGCCACATTCTCGTGCAATGGGATGAAACACAGAGGCCCCAGTGATGGTGGCAGCTGCAGCACCTGTGGGGGCCCCGGCAGAAGGCAGCAGATGGGACGCCATTGCTCCTCTTTGACCCTACCCCCACATACAGCATCACAACCCAGCGACTGAGTTGCTCTGCTCTGGTGAACACCTAGGGCTCTGATCCTGCTACGTAACAGGCATGAACAGCCCAAAAGATGGCTCAAAAAGAACTCAAAGCCCCAGAGCCAGTAATTCTCAGCAACCGAGAAATTGCCAGCCTCTCAGAAGCACAATTCAAGACACTGTTTATCAGGATGCTCACAGAACTGGTTGATTATAGTCACAAATTAGAGGAACATATGAAGGCTAAACTAATTGAAATGAAGGGAGATGTCCAGGAAACCAATAGCGATGGAAAGGAAACTGGGACTCAAATCAATGGAATGGACCAGAAGGAAGAACAAAACATCCAACCAGAAAGGAATGAAGAAATGAGAATTCAAAAAAATGAGGAGAGGCTTAGGAACCTCCAGGACATCTTTAAACGTTCCAACATCCGGATTATAGGGGTACCAGAAGGGGGAAACAAAGAGCCAAGAGTGGAAAACTTATTTGAAAAATAATTAAGGAGAACTTCCCCAGTCTGGCAAAGGAAATAGACTTCCAGGAAATCCAGGAAGCTCAGAGAGTCCCAAAGAAGTTGGACCCAAGAAGGAACACACCAAGGCACATCATAATTACATTAGCCAAGATTCAAATGAAGAAGAGAATCCTAGAAGCAGCAAGAGATAAGGGGGCAGTCACCTACAAAGGAGTTCCCATCAGACTGTCAGCGGATTTTTCCAAAGAGACCTTCCAGACAAGAAGGGGCTAGAAAGAAGTATCCCAAGTCATGAAATCCAAAGACCTACAGCCAAGATTGATTTATCCAGCAAAACTTTCATTTAGAATGGAAGGACAGATAAAGTGCTTCTCAGATAAGGTCAAGTTCAAGGAGTTCACCATCACCAAGCCCTTATTATGTGAAATGCTAAAGGGACTTATATAAAAAAAAGAAGATGAAAAATATTAACAGTGAAAATACAGCAAACTCACAGTTATTAACAACCACACCTAAAACAAAAGCAAACCAAGAGGACAGCTAGATCAGGAGTGGAACCATAGAAATGAAGAACACATGGAAGGTTAGCAACAGGGGAGTGGGAGGAGGAGAAGGGGGGAGAAGGTACAGAAAATAGCATAGATGTTAGGTAGAAAATAGATGGGGGGAGGGCAAGAATAGTGAGGGAAATATAGAATCTAAAGAACTTGAGACACATAGTTATAAACTAAGGGGGGGGAGAATGGTGGGGAAGGGGGTGTGCAGGGTGCAGGGGAATGAAAGGGGAGAATAGAACAACTGTAATGGTATAATCAATAAAATATATATACTAAAAAATAAAAAATAAAAAAGAGCATAGGGTCTGTGGATGTAAGGATACTGTAGGTTAGCCGTTTTCTTCTCTTATAATGTTTTTTTTTTCTTGTTTTGGTATCAGGGTAATGTAGGAATTATAAAATGAATTGGGAAGTGTTCTCTTCTATATTCTGAAAAAGTTGGGTATTCTATAAAATTTTAATTATCTTTTCAATGTTTACTAGAATCTGCCAGTGAAGACATTGAGGCCAGAGGTTTCTTTATATGGGAAGATTTTAAACTGTGGAGTCAATTTCTTCAATAATATAGAACTATTTAGGTTATCTAATTATTCCTCAGTGAGTTTTAGTAGTTTGTTTCCAAGAAATTTTTCTGTTTCATCTATGGTATGAAATTTATTGGCATATAGTTGCTCATAATATTCCTTTAATATCTTTTTCAGGTCTGTAAAATTAGGAGTAATGTCCTATCTTTATCCCTGACATTGGTAATTTGTGTCTTCTCTCTTTTTTCCATATCACTCTGGCTAGAGATTTATCCAATTTTAGATTTTTTTCAAATAACTAGATTTTAGTTTTATTAATTTTTTCTATTGCTCTTCTTGTTCTAAATTTCATTCATTTCTCCTCTCATGTTGATTATTTCCTCCCCTGTGATTACTCTGGATTAACATGGAAGCTTAGAGAACTGATTTGAGACATTTCCTGCTTTATTACATAAGTGCTTCATGCACTTTACTTCCTTTTAAGCACTGCTTTCCATGTATCCCACAGATTTTTATATACAGGGTGAGAAATGGGCTTACAGTTGTGAGTACACAAAACACAGAGTTTATTCTTATACTATTGTTTATGAGTTACTGTATTATTTTGCATGTGAATAACTGTAAACCTACTTTTCCACAAGCCCGTATTGTATGTTCAATTACTTCAAAATATTTTCTAAGTTACCTTGTGATTTCCTTTTAGACCCTTAGAATATTTAAAAGTATATTGTTTAACTTACAACTATTTGGGGATTTTCCAGTTATCTTTCTATTCATGATATTTTTTTTGTTTCATTCCATTATGGCCATAGAACATTTTGGATATCACAACAAGGGGAGGTTATTGCTCATTTTTAGTGGGTGTGTTGGGCTGGGAATACTAATTTCCTTTAGTGTCCTATAGTGCACGGAATAGTGTTATATTGTCAAAGGACTGTCAAGCCTAAAATGTGAACATCACTCCCTTTGAAAGCTCCCAGAACAAGGCCTGGAGTTTGGCACAAAAGTTTGGAATCAAGGGCACAGTTTCAAGCACAGCCCTTAGACAGGAAAGGAGATAACACATTTTCAGAGATCAGTAAACAGGAAGTAAAGAAAGGGTAAAGGTAATTTGTAGGTAAAGGTTCTATAGAGGTCCGGGGGTACTCATTTCTGAACACCAATAAAGAGAAGGTTTTCTGAAAATAAAAAAGTTGAAAGTTGAGCACATGGCCTGAAGACAGGGATGAAGGGTAACACAGTCATCGTGGATGTGGAACAAACTAGGCAGGACAGGGCTCAGGGTAGCCCTGAGCATCTAACTAGATACAGCCAAATCCAAGGAGCATCAGAGAACATCCCACCAGGATTCAGAAAGGTGCTCACAAACAAGGATAATTCACTGATGATTTAATAAAGGGACTATTTACCGAAGTGTGAGAAGGTTGTATGGAAACGGAGGATAGTGCTGCATTCTGGGGTTAGTGACAGCAGAACCTCTACCCCTTGTAAAGCCTGAAAGGAGGATCCAGAGTAGACTCATGTGGGGAGGGCTACCATAAGAGGAGGAGTGGCTTTCAGTCAAGGGTGTGATCACTCCTACCACACTCTGCCGTCTCCCCTAACTCCTGTCAGTGTTTCCTATTCATTGTTCATACTAAGCCAATGGTCAGAGGACATGGCAGGCTGTATATAACATAGCTCATTATCCAAGGCCGAGAGCAAGGGAGGGAAGGTCCGGCTCTCAGAATATGATTCAGAGTTGGGTGACTAAACAAGAGGAAGTTGATTGGGTATTGATGAGATTTAGGAATATAGATATTATGTTATTTGCTGGGTTTTCAGGAACATTCAAATGGAGGCAGTGGGAAAGAAAAGCTAGCAGTAATCCAGAAATATACCTGTTCTATGTCATTTCAAGGAGGGAAGCAAAGTAAGCCTGGTGATTTAAGGAGAAGAGAGAACAGAGTTTGTGTCCAAAACTACATCCATTGATGGGTTCACAAGCCTATGATGTGCAGTATGCACGAGCACAGGATTCACCAACCCTGCTCCATTTTATTTCCAAGGCACAGGCCTGACTCCATTTGCCAGACTTTGGTGCAGTTAAGACAGGCTAGTAAACTGAGTCCTGGACAGCAGAAGGTGGGCAGAAGTAATACACATTTTCTGGTCCCAGCCTGTGAAAGTCCTCCTGTGCAAACTGCCACACAGCCCATTTCTGTGCATTGCCTGTGTGGAAGGCCCCGTGATGAGCTAGACAAGCAGAGAACCATAGATGGATGCAGTCATCATTTGGAGAAGAGCATCTCAAAGGGTCGCCTGACCAGGAATTTCACATTGGACTTTTATGTTAGCACAAAATAAACTTTTATTGTGTTGAGTCACTAAAATTTTCATTTTCATAGAGTAGTTAGGCTTTTCTTTAGAATGCTATTCCTCTCAGGTTAGTCTACAAAGATAGTGATGGGTGGGTAGAGAGACCCTGTGTAGCAAGGAAGGACACTGACCCGGGGAAGAGAAGGAGGAAAATGAAAGTGACAGACAAATTAAAGAACAGGTCAAGATAAGTCTGGGGAATATTTGAAGCATAATCACACTGCCAGCAAAAGTTAAATGAAGAGGAGAGGAACAAAGCAGATCAGGGTGAAACCCCTGGTTTTGAGATTCAAAAATGTTAAATCTGGTCAGCAGTGGAGACATCACAAAGTACTTGGAGACAAGAAGAAGATAATTTGATCTAGCACACATGTGGACAATGAGTTCACTGAGGGACAAACAGTTCTGAGTCATGGGAAAGTGCCTGTGGTTGGCAGACAGTGAGAGAGAAATCAGAATGGGCTCTCAGATCTGCCAAGCAGTGGGGGGTCTGAGCCATGGTGCTTTCACCTCATTCATTCTGGATTAGCCCTTATGTCTGGTGAGCATGACTGAATACAGTAGGTACTAAAAAAGTTGCTGAAACCAGTGAAAGAAAGAATAAAAAGGACTTTTCTGGTAAAATTCTGACTTGGGGCTCAGTAAGTATAAGCAGGAAGAGCATGTGGCTTGTGATGGAGGCTAGGGAATCTGTCCTGACTCCAATTCCATTCTGAAACCAGCAAACTACTGACAAGAAAGGAGAGTGAAGGCTGTAGGGTTGGTCTAGTCAAAGTTGATAGTAGTGAACTTGAGTAGAGGTGCCTTCTTTTTAGTGAGCTCCTAGAGCTAATTGGAAACAGTGTGAGCTAAAGTTCAGCTCTGACTACCTTTCCAAATCACTTCCCTTGCTCTAAAGGCCTGTTTTAGAGAGACAACCTACTCCCTCTAAATCTCTTCAGATGGCAAAGGGAAGATGTGCTTCTAGCAGATCTAGAAGGTGGTCCTCAATTTTATTGACAACTATATTAAAATAATTTTAGACTTATGAAGAGTTGCAAAGATAGTACAGTGTCCATATACCCTTCTCCTACTTTTCCCAAGTTAATATCTTACATAAACACAGTATAATTATAAGATTAAAGACATTATTATTGTAAAAACACAAATTTTTATCCAAGCTGGCTTGTTTCAGTGAAAGCATTTGTAGAGAGAGAAGAACATTTCCTACTGTTCTCACAGCTGACAGCAGGAACTCATCTAACACACCACTATTCCACAGTAACAATGCAGCTGTGAACTCCTGAAGATCTTCTGGTTGCAGCTAAATGGGATGGAGAGAGAAGACAAGGGTTTACCCTTGGGTTTACCACAGGGAATAAAACTTTAATGAAGTTCTGAGAAAGGATAGCAACTGGCTGAAGGAGGAAGATGGAAAGGGACTAGGACCCTAAGGGACAGACCTGGGGAGGCAGGCAAAGACAATCTTTTTTCCCTAGACATCTCAGCTCCCTTACCTCTCTCTTGCCTCCCCAAGTGAAAGAGTGAAAATATCAGCAGACCAATTTGGTGGGTTATTGTGGAAAGAAACTAGCTACCTGATAGAAAGAGAGATAATGGTGTGAAGTATTTTTACAGTTTACAACCTTTTTTACGAAATGACTAAAGTGTGTCCAGAGTTTGCCTAACCACAGGTTGGTCTTAGAGTTGTGAGTCACCTCAGAAAGGATTCAGCTCCACTCCATTGGCCAGGGGAAAAGAGCACGGGCGGGCTGGAGAAGTTTTTGAGCTGCTTCCCTGGCTCCACCTGCTTCTGATTTCCAATCTCATTTTGTTTCACTGGATACTTTCACTCAGATCTCCAGAGTACCCAACTTGGGTGGCAAAACTTGTAATGTAGGGAAACAAAAATGGCACCACCTGGTCTTGATGCTATCTATTCAATTGAGATAGAAGGTTGTTGCTTTGAATTGGAGTTTTTATATTGAGGTCACCTGAAGCAGGCCAAGATCGAGAGAGAGAGAGGAAGAAAGAGGGGAGGGGAGGGAGAGAGGGGAAGAGGGGGAGGGAGAGAAAGAGGAAATTGTTTAGAGCAAAGAAGAAAGTTAGGAAACACAAGATTTTGAACTGTGGGATTTTAACTTTTACATTATTCTGAGGCCATGTGCTCAGAGACACTGACCTGGAGGGTTTTCTAAAACCCTGATCTTCCATAGGAATTTTTTATACCTAACAACTTTCAGGTAGCTCATTGTTTTTCCCATGTTTGAAACATCTCCAAATATTTGAGTTTCACTTATGAGGTAAGTTATCAAATATATTGTCGATTTTTATGAAAAAACACTTTTTTCCTTGAGTGAAAGTATGTATGGGGTTTTTGAAAATGAAGTGGAACAAGGTCTTGCTCTAGTCTGGACTCCATAAAACATGCTTGGGAGCCTCTTTCTTTCTCTCAAAAGTCAAAGCGTGGCTTTGGCAGAGACTTTTCCCACATAATCTGCTAGTGGTACAAAGGGAAGCTAGGATTCCATAAGAAGAGTGTTAGACTAGTTTCTTTCGGGTACCAAACAGCACATTTCCTGACCCTCTGCCCTCCACCAGGGAACATGGAGGCTGGGTATGACACCTGTGTCTCAGAGGGAAATGGAGGCTGGGCCCTGCATGAATGCAACCACTTAGGAGATTAGATCCAACAAACTTAGTGGCTGATGTTCAATCAGTGGATGACCTTTCACTCTAGAGGGTTGAATTAGAGAAAGAACTACAGACAAACACAGGTTAGATGATTTTTATTGAATAACAACTTTTAAAAAATAAAATGTATTGCAGTGACATTGACTAATAACCTTATATGAGTTTCAGGTATACAATTCTATAACACATTTTGTGCTCACCACTTAATGTCTATCTAGTCTTCTTTCATCACTATATATTTGACCCTCTTTACCTTCTTTTTACTCCTCCCATCCTGTTCCCCTCTGGGAACCACAATACTATTGTCTATGAATTTGTTTTGTGTTGTTCACTTGTTGCTTTCTGTTTTATATCCCATGACTGAAATCATATGGTGCTTGTCTTTTCTGTATGATTTATTTCACTTAGCATGATATTCTCAAGATCCATCCACATTGTTGCAAATAGCAGTATTTTATCCTTTCTAATGGCTGAGTAGCATTCCATTGTATATAGGTATCACATCTTTTTTAACCAATCATCCACTGAAGGACACTTTGGTTGTTTCCATATCTTGGCTAACACAAATACTGCTGCAACGAACACAGGGGTGCATATATCTTTACAAATAAGTGTTTTTGAAATTTTCAGGTAGATAATATAGGAGGGATTGCTGGATCACATAGTAGCTCTGTTCCACAATTTCTGAGGAACCTCTACCCTGTTTTCCATAGTGGCTACATCAATTTATATTCCAACCAGCAGTGAATGAGGGTTCCTTTTCCTCCTCATTCTCTCTAAAACTTGTTAGTTTTTGTTTTATTGATAATTGTCATTCTAACAGGTGTGAGGTGGTATCTCATTGTGGTTTTGATTTGCATTTTTATCATAGCTAGTGAAGTTGAGTTTCTTTTCATATTGAGTTCCTTATATGGTTTGTATATTAGCCCCTTTTTGGAGGTATTGTTTGCACATATTTTCTTTCATTTGTTTTGTTCCCTTTTTGTTTTGTTTATAGTTTCTTTTGCTGTGCTTAACCCATTTTAGTTAATTTTTTGCATCATATAGTACTTTTCATAATGCCAAATATGTTATGAAGATAAAAACATGTGAATACTATGTAAGGTAAGAATGTAAGATAATCTATAGATTCTATTGGATAGTCTATTAAAGAATAGATACTCTTATTTTCTTCTACAATAATAGCCTGGTTTCTTCCCTTTAAAAAATTGTTCAATTACAGTTGTCCCCATTTCCCTCCCATTACTCTCCCCTGCCCTAACCACCCCCACCTCCCACATTCAATCCCACTTTTGTCTTTGTCCATGGGTCCTTTATACATGTTTCTTGACTTGACACTTCCCCTTCTTTCCCCCATTATACCCCTCCTCCTCCCCTCAGGTCACTGTCAGTTTATTCTTTATTTTCATGTTTCTGGTTCTATTTTGCTCACTTGTTTGTTTTGTTGATTAGGTTCCACTTACAGTTAAAACTATATGGTATTTGTCTCTTACCACCTGGTTTATTTCACTTAGCATAATACTTTCTAGGTCTGTCCATGCTGTCACAAAGGGTAGGAGCTCCTTCTTTCTTTCTGCTGTGTAGTATTTCATTGTGTAAATACCACAGTGTTTTGATCCACTCATTTACTGCTGGAAATTAAGGCTGTTTTGAGCTCTTGGCTATTGTAAATAAATGCTGCTATGAACATTGGGGTGCATAGGTTCTTTTGAATTAGTGTTTCAGGATTCTCAGGGTATAATGGTGTCAGGTAGTAGTCTAGTTTCATTCTTTTACATGTGGCTTTCCAATTTTTCCAATACCGCTTACTGAAGAGGCTTTCCTTTCCTCACTGTATGTTTTTGGCTTCTTTGTCAAAAATTACTTGCCAGTATGTGTGTGGGTTTTTTTTCTGTGCTTTTGATTCTGTGCCATTGGTCTGTGCATTTATTTTTCTGCCAATACGATATTGTTTTGATTATTGTACCTTTGCAATTTAATTTGAAGTCAGGGAACATGTTACCTCTGACTGTGTTCTTTTTTCCAAAGATTGCTTTAACTATTTGCAGTTTTCTGTAGTTCCATAACAATTTGATTTAAATACTCAGTAAAATGGATATAGAAGGAAAGTACCTCAAGATAATAAAAGCCATACATGAGAGACCCTCAGCTAATACCACACTCAAAGATGTAAAACTGAAAGCTTTTCCTCTAAGATCAGAAACAGGACGAGGATGCCCACTCTCACCATTATTCCACATAGTAGTAGAAGGCCTAACCAGAGCAATAAGGGAAAAGAAAGAATAAAATGCATCCAAACTAGGAATGAAGAAGTAAAACTATCACTGTTTGCAGATGACATGATTTTATATATAGAAAACCCTAAAGATGCCACCAAATACTATTATAAACGATAGCCAGATACAAAGATGGTGCAGGGTACAAAATCAATGTACAAAGATCCACTGCATTTTTATATACTTACAATGAAATATCAAAAGAAGAGAAGAAAAATCTAATTTGCAATTGCAACAAAAAGATAAAATTTCTAGGCATAGACTTAAGGAAGTGAAGGATCTATATAAGTACACTGAAAACCACAAGACACTGTTGAGAACAATTGAAGAAGACACAAAGAAATGGTAAGATACTCTTCATTCATGGATTGGAAGAATCAACATATTAATAGTTAAAATGGCCATATTACCTAAAGCAATATACCTATTTAATGCAATCCCCACCAAAATCTCAATGGCATTTTTCAAAGAACTATGATTTTTTCTTATACATAGATTCATCACACAAGTGGGAGAGGACAACCAGCTTGGATCTCAGCTCCCAGGTTGGGCTCTCACACTTGCCATGAGCTGCTTCCATCTTCTGTCAATGGAAGTGACTCGAAGTGCTATTTGAGCAGATATATATATATATATATGTATGTATGTATATACATATATATATATACACATACATATATATATATATATGTCTCTGCTCAAATAGTATTTCGAGTGCTATTATAAAAACCTTTTATACAGGATCTTTGAAAATTATAAAAAGGAAAACCAATCATATAAGCCAATTTCATCCTCCCCCTTTAAAAGAAAAAAGGTGGAGATGAGGTGAAGTGAGGGAGAAGGCAACTGTCCTCATTCATGATTCTTTACTTAAGTAATTTCAGAATTATTAGATGCTTTAGAGGAATTATTAGATTCTCTGGTACAACTCATGCTCCTCTCTCCTTCTAGGCACCTCCTCTTAACATCTTGCTCACTGCCAACATGTACTTAATAAGATAAGCCTTCATTTCAGATGCAAGGCCCAGCTCTCTACCTTTGGTTGATTTCCTCTTCCATGAGGAAAGCTGTTGTTCTCCACACACAGGGATGTCTGATTTAGTTCCCAGGGTCCCTATGCTTGGTCTCCCACAGCAAGCTGGTTGGAGGAGAGGTTTTGGAACATTAGGCTCCCCATAAGAGTTAAGCCAGAAGCCTGGTTGGAGTCACTTAGTTTCATCAATATATCAGCCAATGGTTTGGCCATAGAATTTAATAAAATAATTTAAGATCCTTGCACAGAGACATAGAGAGTAGAAGGAAATTATTTTAAGGTGATAATTATGTGGACTAAGTGCCAATAATGGAGAATGGGGTCAGTGAGCCAGCCAGGCAATAGTTTTGGATCCTAATGAGATAAAACTATAAAGCAGTGTGATTCAGCTTCTTTGTGGTTCATTAATTGGTTCTGAGGGCATTTCCAAAAATTAAAATAAATACAATACTTTGAAATTCAGGCAGCAGAGCTACTGCCCACCCAAGGCACTGTCATATTGTGTTGAAGCAGAGCCCACATCAGCACAAGACTAAAAAATGAGGCTATTTTCTCACACAGGCACAATCATCATCATATCTGCCAAAACTAACTTCTAAATATCATCCAACTCATACCATATTTAGGCTTATCTGATTATCCTTAAAGTATCTCTCTTTTTTAAAAAAAATATATTTTATTGATTATACCATTACAGTTGTTCTATTCCCCCCACTTCATTCCCCTCCACTCGCACACTCCCTCCCCCACCATTCTCCCTCCCGTAGTTTATAACCACGTGTCTCAAGTTCTTTAGATTCTATATTTTCCCCACTATTCTTGCCCTCCCCCCATCTATTTTCTACCTAACATCTATGCTATTTTCTGTACCTTCTCCCCTCTTCTCCTCCTCCCACTCCCCTGTTGCTAACCTTCCATGTGTTCTTCATTTCTATGGTTCCACTCCTGATCTAGCTGTCCTCTTGGTTTGCTTTTGTTTTAGATGTGGTTGTTAATAACTGTGAGTTTGCTGTCCTTTCACGGTTCATATTTTTTATCTTCTTTTCCTCATATAAGTCTCTTTAAGATTTCATATAATAAGGGCTTGGTGATGATGAACTCCTTGAATTTGATCTTATCTGAGAAGTACTTTATCTGCCCTTCCATTCTAAATGAAAGCTTTGCTGGATAAATCAATCTTGGCTGTAGGTCTTTGGATTTCATGACTTGGAATACTTCTTTCCAGCTCCTTCTTGTCTGGAAGGTCTCTTTGGAGAAATCAGCTGACAATCTGATGGGAACTCCTTTGTAGGTGACTGTCCCCTTATCTCTTGCTGCTTCTAGGATTCTCTTCTTCATTTGAATCTTGGCTAATGTAATTATGATGTGCCTTGGTGTGTTCCTTCTTGGGTCCAACTTCTTTGGGACTCTCTGAGCTTCCTGGATTTCCTGGAAGTCTATTTCCTTTGCCAGACTGGGGAAGTTCTCCTTAATTATTTGTTCAAATAAGTTTTCCACTCTTGGCTCTTTGTTTCCCCCTTCTGGTACCCCTATAATCCGGATGTTGGAACGTTTAAAGATGTCCTGGAGGTTCCTAAGCCTCTCCTCATTTTTTTGAATTCTCATTTCTTCATTCCTTTCTGGTTGGATGTTTTGTTCTTCCTTCTGGTCCATTCCATTGATTTGAGTCCCAGTTTCCTTTCCATCGCTATTGGTTTCCTGGACATCTCCCTTCATTTCAATTAGTTTAGCCTTCATATGTTCCTCTAATTTGTGACTATAATCAACCAGTTCTGTGAGCATCCTGATAAATAGTGTCTTGAATTGTGCTTCTGAGAGGCTGGCAATTTCTCGGTTGCTGAGAGTTATTGGCTCTGGGGCTTTGAGTTCTTCTTGCGCCATCTTTTGGGCTGTTCATGCCTGTTACGTGGCAGGATCGGAGCCCTAGGTGTTCATCAGAGCAGGGCAACTCAGTCGCTGGGTTGTGATGCCGTATGTGGGGGTAGGGTCAAAGAGGAGCAATGGCGTCCCGTCTGCTGCCTTCCGCCGGGGCCCCCACAGGTGCTGCAGCTGCCACCGTCACCGGGGCCCGCATGTTTCGTCCCACTGCACGTGAGTGTGCCACGGCCATCAGCCCTCGCCCCCTGGGGCCTGTGTGGTCCGTCTCACTGTGCAAGAATGTGCGACCGCGGTCAGTCTGCCCCACACCCTTACTGGGGCTGGGCAACTTGCATGCCTAGGTCAGGGGATCTTTCCTGCCTGAACCTGCTCTGCTGCTGGCTCCGCCCCTCTTACCTCCCTGGTTGAATGGTTAGTTGTAGTCAGACTTCCGTAAAATTCAATTTTATGTTCTTTGGCTGTGTCTTTGTTCTCCAAACCTTTGTTGTATTCAAACTCAGTTATGGGAGAAGGCACAGTGTTTCCACCTATGCCTCCATCTTGGCGGAAGTCCCCTTAAAGTGTCTCTCTATAGTTGATTTACCAAGTATTATGTTGAAATAATATGTTATGAATTACACCGGAGGCTGAATTTGTTTTAATGCATACATTTTGATGTCAGTTTTAAAACATTCCTTCTACAAAGGACCTCAAGTTTCCAGAGCATTCACTTAGTGGTCTGGAGCAAAAAATTGATCACAAGAAGATATTTCTAGAGAAAGGTGAAAGGGTATGAACTATGTATGGGAGACTCACTGGGTCTTAGTTTTATTTCAGCCCTTTCACAAGATAGTTTCATCATCATAGGAAGCACTAATTTCTCCTAGCCTCAGTTTTTTCCTTGGTGATGTCTAGATGTAAAAAAAATCTTGTACATGAAGGTTCTTGGAAAATTATAGTGTGCTACACTTATGAAAGTTGATGCTGTGAACAGAAATTATGGTTAAATATAGGCACACAGATAGCCATGTATATATGGCTCCATAACTGACCTTTTATGATATTAGTGTAGATGATAGTATCTGTGTTCTGTTATTTGCACAGATATCTGTCTATGAATAAATCTGGTTATATAACAGCAATTAGACCTCACATCACTGGTGTCTTACTATGTGTAGCAGTATTTCTCCCATAAATGCTAGGGGACATATTGGCATCAGGTGATGAAGTTCATTTGTGGCATTTTCTCCTAAAAGTTCTAGGACACTGATCATTTTAAATGGCTATGTTCAAATACATTTTCTAAAAAGTAAACTTCTATATAAGCATTTTCTTCCACATTTGTCTCAGAGCCTCTGGCTTCCCTCCCTCCCTGTGACTGTTCTAAGTCTCTTCCACAAACCTGTCTTCAGAGATCTGCCCTTCAGACCCTGTGTGCTGTATTCTGTCCTGCCCCTCTATTTATTTGATGTGATCTTGTTCACTCCCTAGCTTCAATTAGGATCTACAAGCTGACTTTGATTTCCTCTTGTGCTCACAGCCATGGGAGTGCTAAATCTATTTTTTTAACCCAAACAGAAATATCAGAGAATTGGGAACACCCATCTCTTAATTTCTCCTACTAGCTCTATACTCCTTGAGGCAGAGCTGAATGCAATTCATCTCTGCAGCCTCATGGAATCCTAGAACCACCAACCTACCTAGGGTTACCCTTCATTTCTCTCTTTGGAGTCTCACACATGAGTTCATGTTTCTGCTGTGACTGTTGCTTTAAAAGGGATCCTCATTCAGCAATATTTGCTGTCTCATAACTAGTGTTATGTCAAGCAGTTAGTGATGGAGGTTAAATGCACAAGCTTTGGAGCTGAAATCTTTGGGTTTAAATCCTAGCTCTGTTTTAATTAGTTATGTGAGTTTGGGAAAGTTATTTGACCTCTCAATTTCAATTTCCTCACATGTAAAATGGGAATAACAGTACAGATCTAAAAAGGCTATTATGAGAATAAGTGCTAAGACATGCACACTTAGAACAGTGTCTGACAAATAGTAAGTGCTCAATGTTATCAAGGTGCTGCTGGACATAACATGCCCTAGCAGATGTGTCACAGGCTCTGGACAATGCAGATGTTGACACCCTAAACTGGTGCTCCAATTTTGGTGCACCTCAGAACCACTAGGGAATTAGGCAAAAATATAGCTGCCTGGGCCCCTGCCCCAGCCCCTTGGGTGATTTCAGTGCCCACCAAAGTTTAACAACCCCTTCTGTAGAAAAAACTAGATTGATTATTTCCTTCACACACACACACACACACACACACACACACACACACACAAAATTGAAAAGCAAAGTGAAAGCAAGTCACCAGTCACTTTTTTCCCCCTAAGTTCTTTTAATTGGTGTAAGCTGGCGGGGGAGTGTGAAATGAAACAATGGGCTGACTTCTTACAGGAGCAGTGTGGGAAGCAAACAGAAGTACTGCGGTACTGCTGTGAACATCATCATTTGTGTCACTAACAATGGCAGGTAACAGCTCTATTCTTAAACACAGTGGCAATTTTGAAAGGTTCTGATTAGGAACCTACTTTTTAAAACCCATTTGTCATTCAAATTGTCACTGCAGATAACATATCACTCATCATTTTATACATAATAGAATTTCTTGTTGTGACTTGGTTCTGTCAAACATTGAATAATAAGCCTTAAAAATCATGTATGTTCATTTTCTCCTTTTTAAAAGAATCTTTCTTCTCTGATGAGGATAAGTTTTAAGTTCTGTATGAAGCAACTGACAGGACTGAAGTGGGATGGGGGAAGGGTTCACTCAGCCCTGAATAGCTATTTCATGTTTGGTTAGGATCACCAGAATTCTTACCAGGTGGTGAAGAGAGGCTACATGTTGGATACCATCACTTCCCATCCATCATCAATTGAGGTTCAGATTCTCAGCTGCCTGTGTTCAAGGAACTCAGTTTCATCACAGAATTGTCTTATTTTTTAAAAGCACTTGTGTTTCATCATTTCCTTCTTCATTCCTAATGTCTGTGCTCTCTTCTGTTTTACTACCTTGATCAGTCTAACCAGATTTTGTCTATGATCATCCCTTTTTGAAGTTTACTCAGAGAACCAGCTTGTAGCTTTGCTGATTCAATCATTTCTATCATATCTTTGTTTTCTACTACTTATATTTATTTATTTATTTTTTATTTCCTTCCCTCTACTTTCCTTGGGTTCATTCATTTTTTTTTCAACTTCTTAGTTTGATGCTTGGCTCATGTTCAATCTTTTTAGCTGCATCTCATGTTTTAATATGAACTTTTTAATTATTGTTAAGCTCTCAACTTTCCCCCTAGTTTTGTGATGTTTTTTTTTTTTTAACCAATGTGTTCTTCAGAAATCTGTTCTAAAATTTCCCAACATAAATGGGTTTTACCAGTTATCTTCTTGTTACTGATTTCTAATGAAATCTTATAGTGGTCAGAGAACTTTATACTAATTCTTGTTTATTTCTTGATACTTGCTTTATGGCTAGTCTGTGGTCAAGTCTTTAATTAATGATTGTATGTTTATATTAATTTCTTCCAGATTAAGTTTTCTAATTTTGTTTTTCAAATTTTCTTTAAATTTTATAATTATTTGTCTGCTTAATCTGTTAGTACTGAGAATAATGTGTTAAAATTCTATCACTATAGTTGTGGATTGAGAATCCATCAATTTTTTAATTATGCATGTTAAATTTGTTGTTATTAAGTACACTTGAGTTTAGAATCATTTTAGCTTCCTAACAAATTATTATGTATATGATTACATGGTAGCCATTTTTATTCCTAAATATATTTGATATCAAATGAGCACTACTAGCTTTCTTTTCATTAATATTTTCCTTGCTTATTTATTTGATTGTTTGCTTATTCATTTATTTTTGGCTGGCATTCTTTTGTTTTTAATCTTTATGAGTCTTTATTTTATACGACAAAGATATGACATACATTTTTAAATACCACATAGATGATATTTTATCTGAAAATAGTAGTTCTTCACAATATGTTAATTCTTTTAAAAATATTTTTACCTTCTTAGTTTGCATTTTCAATTTACTCCTTTTGTGCTTGACCACCTACCTTGAATAACTAATGTTATTTCTTTTTTGAAATGTATCTTTATTGTATTGTTCTCTCTTACCATTTAGTCCCCTTACACCCACAAACCCCTAGCAATCACCATACTGTTGTCCACGTCCATGAGACCTTTTCCCTTTTGCTCAGTCCCTCCCTCTCTTATCTGTTATCCTGCTCTCCATCTATGAGTCTTTTTATTTTCCTTGTTAGTTCAGTTTATTCATTAGATTCCACATATGAGTGAAATCACATGGTACTTGTCTTTTTCTGACTAGCTTATTTCACTTAGCATAATGTTCTTCAGGTGCATCCATACTGTCACAAAAAGTAAAATTTTCTTCTTTTTTATGGCCAAATAGTATTTTATTGTGCAAATATTTCATAGTTGTTTTATACACTCATCTACTGATGGACACTTGGACATTTGGGCTGCCTCCATATCTTGATGATTGTAAATAATGCTGCAGTGAACATAGGGGTGCTTATGTTCTTTCAAATTAGTGTTTGGGTCCCTTTGGCTATATTCCCAGAAGGGGGAGAGCTGTGTCTAAAGGTAGCTCCATTTTTAGTTTTTTTAGCTATCTCTATACCACCTCCACAGTGTCTGCACCAATTTGCATTCCCACCAACAGTGCAAAAGGGTGGGAATTCCTTTCTCCATATCCTCACCATGACTTGTTTGTTGATTTATTGATGATAGCCATTCTCCCAGGTGTGAGATGATACCTCACTGTGGTTTTAATTTGCATTGCTCTGATGATTAATGATGTTGAGCATCTTTTCATATGTCTATTGGCCATTTGTATATCCTCTTTGGAGAAGTGGCTATTCACATCCTTTTCCCATTTTTTAATTGGTTTGATTTTTTGGTGTTGAGTTTTATATGTTCTTTATAAATTTTGTATATTAATCACTTATCAGATATATCAACAAATATGTTTTCCCATTCTGTGGGTTGTCTTTTTATTTGTTGATGAATTCATTTATTGTGCAAAACATTTTTAGTCGATGTAGTCCCAGTTGTTTATTTATTATTTGGTTTCCCTTGCTTAGGGAGCTATATCCAATAAAATATTGCTACAAGTAATGTCTGAGATTTTGCTGCTTATGTTTTCTTCTAGGATATTTAAGGTTTTAGGTGTCACATTTAAGTATTTGATCTATTTTGATTTCTTCTGTGTGGTGTAAGAAGGTAGTTTAGTTTCATTTTTCAGCCTATATGTGTCCAATTTGCCCAACACTATTTATTGAATAAACTATCTTTAGCCCATTGTATGTGCTTGCTTCCTCTGTCTAATATTAATTCACTACAAAGGTATGGTTTATATCAGGGATCTTTGTGCTGTTTCATTGATCTACGTGTCTGTTTTTATGCCACTACCATGCTGTTTTGATTACTATGGCCTCATAGTACAGTTTCATATTAGGTAGTGTAATTTCTCCAGCTTTGTTCTTCTCTGTATTGTTGTTGCTATGCCACAGACCTCTGTGGTTCCATATATGTTTTTGAAATATTTTTTCTAGTTCTGTGAAATACATCATTGGGGTCTCGATTAAAATTGTGTTGAATCTATAGATTGCTTTGGGTAGTATGGACATTTTAATGATGTTAATTCTGCCTGTCTATGAACATGGTACATGCTTCCATTTACTTGTACCTTCTTCAAGTGCTTTCTTCACTGTCTAATGATTTTCTGGGTATAGATCTTTTACATCCTTGGTTAGGTTTATTCCTAAGTATTGTTTTTTTCTGTAGCAATTGTGAATGGGATTATTTTCTTAATTTCCCTTTCCACTGGTTCATCATCAGTATATAAGAATGCAACTGATCTCTGAATATCAGTTTTGTGTCCTGCTACTTTACTCAATTGATTTATCAGTCCTAATTGTTTCTTGGTGATATCTTTGAAGTTCTTAATGTAAAGAATCATGTCATCTGCAAATAATGACAGCTTTATTTCTTCCTTTTCACCTCAGATGCTTTTCATTTCTTCTTGTACTATTGCTGTGGCTTGTTTGATTCCAGTACTATGTTGAATAAGAGAGGTGAAAGCAGACATCCTTGCTTGTTTGTGATCTTAAGAGAAACACTTGTAGTTTTTGCCCATTAAGTGTGATGCTGGCAGTGGGTTTATCATATAAGGCCTTTATTATTTTTAGGTATGTTCCCTCTAATTCCACTTTGCTGAGAGTGTTTATCATAAATGGGTGCCAGAATTTATCAATTTTTTTGCTCTATGGACATGAAAATGTGGTTTTTATCCTTAATTTTGCTTTTGTAGTGAATCAAATGTGCTGATTTGTGCTTGTTGTACCATTCTTGCATTCCCAGAATAAATCCCACATGATCATAGCATATCATCTTTTGGCTGCATTGCTTTATTTGGTTCACTAACATTTTTTTTTAACATTTTGTTGAGAATTTTCACGTCTATATTCATCAGAGATAATAGCCTAATTTTTTTTGTAGTGTCTTAGTCTGGTTTTGGAATTAGGATAATGCTGGCCTCATAAAATGAATTTGGGAGCCTTCTCTCCTCTTAATTTTATGAACTTTGAGAAGGAGAGGTGTTAGGTCTTCTCAGAATATTTGGTAAAATTCACCTGTCTTCACAAGGCTTTTAGTCCTTCTAGTCCAGGGCTTTTGTTTGTTGGGAGGTGTTTTGGGTTTTTTTTTTTAATTACTGCTTCAGTTTCACCACGTATAAAATGTCTATTCAGATTCTCTGATTTTTCCCGATCTAATTTTGGAAGAGTATATGTTTAAATTTACCCATGTTGTCCAGTTTGTTGGCATATAGTTTTTCACCATATTTTCTTACAATTCTTTGTATATTGTTGTTGTCCATTATTATTGCTCTCCTTTCATTTCTAATTTTATTTATTTGGGTCTTCTTCCTTTTCTGGTTAGGGGTTTGTGAATCTTGTTATCTTTTCAAAGAACCAGATCTTGGATTCACTGACCTTTTGTATCATTTTTTAAGACTCTATTTCATTTCTTTCTGCTCTGATCTTTGTTATTTCCTTCCTTCTACTCACCTGAGGTTTTGATTGTTGTTCTTTTTCAAGTTCCTTTAAGTACAAAGTTATATGTTTATTTGAGCTTTTTCTTATTCTTGAAGAAATAAGAAAAAGTCCTACCTTGACATAGGACCAAAATCTGTGTCCCACAGATTATGGATTGTGTGTCATCATTTTCATTTGTTTGAAGGTATCTTTTGATTTCTTCCTTATCTTGTTGACCCATTCATTGCATACCTACATGTAATTTAGCTTTTATGTCTTTGCATGCTTTTCAATGATCTTGTTATAGATTTTTAGTTTCATAGCATTGTGGTCAGAGAAGATGCTTGATGTGTTTTAAATCTTCTTAAATTTATTGAGACTCGTTTTGTGTTCAACACATGTGGTCTATCCTAGAAAATTTTCCATGTGCACCTGAAAAGTATTATTATTCTGTTTTGAGGTGAAATGCTCTGAAGATATCAATTAAGTCCATTTAATGTAGTATATCATTTAAGGCAGACATGTCCTTGTTGATTTTCTGTCTGGAAGAAGTCAAAGTGATTTCAAATCCTCAACTATGACTGTATTTCTACTAATCTCTCCCTTTATGTCCATCAATATTTGCTCTGCATATTTAGGTGCTCTATGCTGGGTGCATAAATATTTATTAGAGTTATATCCTCTTGTTGGATTGTTCCCTTTATCATTATATAGTGTCCTTTTTTGCCTCTTACTATGGCCTTGGTTTTAAAGTCTATTTTGTTGTGTAAAAGTACTGCTAACCCAGCTTTTTTTTCTTTTCCATTAGCATAAAATATCTTTCTCCAAACCTTTACCTTTAGTGTGTATGTATCTTTTGATCTGAGATGTGTTTCTTGGAGCCAATATATGGGTCTTGTATTCTTAATTATTCAACTACCCTATGTCTTTTGGGTGGAACATATAAGCCATTTACATTTAAGGTGATTATCAATAGATATGTTTTTAGTGCCATTTTTTTTGGTAGACTATTTTCCTGTTTGTTTTTCTTTTTCTTTCTTCTTCTTCTTAAAGCAAGCCCTTAAACATTTGTTGCAGTACTGGTTTGGTGTTTACAAACTCCTTTATCTTTTTCTTGTCTGGAAAGATCCTTATTTCTCCTTCAATTTTAAACAGTAGCCTTGCTGTGTAAAGTCAGCCTGGTTGTAGGTCCTTGCTTTTTATCACCTTGGTATTTCACGCTATTCTCTTCTGTCCTGCAATGTTTCTATTGAGAAATTGGATGGCATTGTAACTGATGCTCCCTTGTATGTAACTCCCTGCTTTTCATTTATGGCTTTTAGAATTTTTTTTTTTGTCTTTAAGCCCTGTCATTTTAATTATGATGTGTCTCGGTGTAGGTCTCTTTGGGTCCAACTTGTTTGGGACCGTCTGAGCTTCCTGGACTTCTGTGTCTTTTTCTTTCACCTGATAAGGGAATTTTTCAGTTATTGTTTCTTCAAATAGGTTCTTGATCTCTTGTTTGCTCTCTTCTCCTACTAGTGTTCCCATGATGCAAATGTTGTTATGCTTCATGTTGTTTAAAATGTTTCTTAAGCTTTATTATTTTTTAAATTGTGTTTTCTTTTTCCTGCTCTGCCTGACCATCTTTTTTCTACATTGTCTTCCAAATCACCAATTCAATCCTCTGCTTCATCTAATCTATAGTTTATTCCTTCCGGTGTATTATTTATTTTTTATGGTTTCTATGCCTTTTTATGCTGTTGGGTATCCTTATAATACTCTAAACTCTCTGATAAATTGCTTGCCTCCATTTCATTTATTTCTTCTTCTGGAAATTTCTCTTGTTCTTTCTTTTGGGGTCTGTTTCTTTGCATTCTCATTTTGGCTGCTTCTTTGTGTTTGTTTCTATGTATTTAGAGCTGCAAAGACTCTGGTATAGGCCTTTGTCAGGTGCCACCTGTTACTGGCCCTGACCAACCTGTTTGGTGCTCTCAGCAATCCATAGCATGTAGCTCCCTCTGCTCAACCATTTTGTGTGCAGAAAGAACCAGCCTGCACAACGAGGCTGGCTTATATCAGCATTTGGCCCTGGGGACAGTTATACGAAGTCTCATAGAACTCCCAGAGAAATGTGTCCTTAAATAAATCAGTTATAGCCTCAAGCTGTAATCAGCAGTGAAGCTTAAGCTCCACGGGGTGGAGCAGGGTAATCCTTATGGGTGGGACCATTGCTTCTCCCTCCTGTCTATGCCACTTGGAGAGGAGTGCTATACTTGAGAAAGGTGGCTTCTGAAGTATGGAGAATGACTAAACACACAGATCCTGGCAGCTGTTCCTTCAGTTCTCTCCCCAGAGCCACAAACCCAACTCTCCTCAAGCATCTCTAGTTCACTCTACCCTCCCTCTCTTGGAGCCCAGGGTAATTGGCTGCAAATGAAATTTTATGCATTGGCTTTTTAAGAGGCTCTCTGAGTATCCAGCCATCTCTCCCTGGCATACAGAAACTCTACTGCTTTTCACAGCTGGATGCTATTTGGGTTCCTTTCCAGTTCTGGTGCTGTAGGCTGGGGAGCCCAGCTTGGGGTTTATAACCCACACTTCTCACAGGAATGCCCCATGGCCACTGAAATATCCATCTGGATCTTCAACTGACACCATGGGAGCCCAGCCAGCCCTGTGGCACCTCCTCTGCATGCCCTACCAGTCATGTTGTGATTAAATGGTTTCTTCTGTCTGTCCATGGTAATAAGGCTTCTCTCCAGCTTGTGTTCTACTGGTTATTCAGGATGATTTCTCTACAATTTAGTTGTAATTCCAGATTGGTTGGGGGAGGGGGTTAGTGTAGCTTCAACTTACTCCTCCACCATCCTGGATCTCCTACTTATTTCTATTGGTTTAGCTTTTTTTTTTTTTAATTCCTCACCAACATGCACAGGACTGAAAATTTTCTAGTCTATAGCTTTTCTTTAAAAAATTATAACACAACTTTTCATTAAAATATTTAAGACTTACAAAAGTTTCAAAAATAGTATAAAGAATCCCCACATTCCTTGTCTTTACCCAGGTTCTCTAAATAGTAGTATCTCACATAAGCACAGAACAATGACCAAAAACAAACTAGTACTATGGATACAATTTATTATTAACTAGTCTACAGATTTTATTCAGAATTCACCAATTGTCTCACTATCCTTTTTCTGGTTGAGGATCCAATTCAGATCACACAATGCATTTAGTTATCATGTCTCCAACTTGAGAAAGTGCCTCAGCCTTTATCTTCTATTGTAGAATTTGACACCTATGAAGAATATTAGTTTGGTGTTTCATAGACTGTCCCTCACTTTGCTTGTTTAATGCTTCCTTGTGATTAAATTCAAGTTATGAGCATCACTTCTTTGGTATTGTTGCCAAAAATACATTAATGCTGCCTGTTGGAAAACTGGAGGTATTACCATTTCAATGTGCTTCTTCCTCCAGATATGCTAATTAGGTCCTGTTCTTCTATCCCATACCTTCTAATTCACACACAGGAGAAGACTCAGAATCAGTCAGCCTACTGACCTTCAAGTCCTGGACCATGATGGTCAACAGGCTAAAGAGAAGATCCCCTTAATAGCTCCTGTGTATAGTTGAATGTGGGGACTCTTGGGAACTGGTCTGAAGAACATATAATTTGAGACTATCTCCATTCCAATACTACTTAGAAGGAAAAGTGATTTATTTAATTCCCTTTAAAGTCTAAGATTTTGATAATGTGCTTACTTCTTGAGATTAATGTCATATTCTAAATTGTTATTTTGAAAATCAATTAAAAGTTATAGAGAGAAGCCTTATTTAATGAATAGGAGCTAAGGAGCAAGTCAGGAATACTGCTTTATAGCAGTCTTACTTGAATTTATTTGAGGCAGAGAACACATTTGGCTTTGCTGAGTATCTGATTAAGTCTTTAAAATAATGCTTTCAACTCATATGGGGTAATATACCTATAGAACAAAGACAGTGATTCTCCAAGAGCCTCAGGAGCAAGTCAAACAAATCAAGCTTGGGACCTCTAACTTCTGATTTGCAATTTAACTACTTGAACAAAACCACTTTTAACAAGCCAACAGTCTAGTGCTTGATATAGAACAACATTGTCTGTAAGTAACATCTATATATATTTTTGAGCATTAAAAGAGAATAAAAACTAGTCAACATTATAGATTATAAAAGTAAGTACTTAGAAAAGTGATATTTATTCAGCATATTTACTGAGCAACTGCTTGCACATGATTATCTAAAATTCCACTATTAGTGCTCTTCTGCTTCTGCAATCACCCTAAAATTTCAGAGCATTTTGTGTGCATCTATGTCCAATGATTCATTATACAGATGAGTAAAAAGAGGCTTCAAAATGTGAAGTGACTTTCCCAGCATTGTGCAGAGTTGATGACAGAACCAAAAGGAGAAACCAGATAAGCATCTTTTGATTTTGTTTTCTTTATGGCTTATGCATTTTCTCTTTCATTGATTACTACTCTATTAATTTCTTTCATTCCACTTACTTGGGGTTGAATTTGTTCTTCTTTTTAAATGTCTTAGCATAAAAATTTAAATCATTGATTTATAGCTATTTTTAATCTAATATAGCCATTTATTTATTTATTTATTTATTTATTTATTTATTTATTATTTTATTGTTATTCAAGTACAGTTGTCTTCATTACCCCCACATCTCCCCCCACCCCAGCCATCCTTACCTTCCTCCCCTGATTCCACCCCCGCTTGGTTTTTGTCCATGTGTCCTTTACAGTTGTTCCTGAAAACCCTTCCCCACCCCACCCTCCGTTATCCCCTCCCACCTCTCCTCTGGTTACTGTCAGATTGTTCTTAATTGCAATGTTTCTGGCTATATTTTGCTGCTTGTTTGCTTTGATTAGGTTCCACTTAAATGTGAGATTATATGGTATTTGTCTTTCACCATCTGGCTTATATCACTTAGCATAATGCTCTCCATGTCCATCCATGCTATTGCAATGGGTAGGAGCTCTTTCTTTCTTCCTTCTGTGTAATATTTTGTGTAAATGTACCATAGTTTTTGATCCACTCATTTATTGATGGGCACTTAGGCAATTCCACTGCTGGGATTATATCCTGAGAACCCTAAAACACCAATCTATAAGAATTTATGCACCCCAGTGTTCATAGCAGCACAATTGCCAAGAACTGGAAGCAATTTACAATAGCCAAGAATTGGAAGCAACCAAAGTAATACAACCATTTAGAATTGTACGTTTTTCTCCAAACACTCTAGCTGGGTCCCTTGGACTTTTGGTGTTTTATCTTTCAGTCAGTTCATTTACTTTTGTCAAGGAATTGTCCTTTTCACCAACCCATCACCAACAGGGAACCCCTAATTTGGGGTGTAGTGAAGAAGGAAATTTTATTTGGTGCCAACAGCTCAATTGTTTTACAGCATGAATGCAAAAAAAAGCACAGCTATGGACAGCTCAAAAGTATTATAGCACAATTATGAAGCAGATCGTGCAAGGCTGCCCTGGTGCAAGGTGGCTCTGTGGTGAGGCCCCTCTGGCTATAAAGCATTGTTCCACTTCGGTCCAATGAGATATTTTCTGTGTGTTCTTTTTGGTAGGGAAAACAGCCTTTTTTTATTTTAATTGTTCAAATACAGTTTTCTGCCTTTCCCCCCATTCCAGCCCACTCCCTCCAGCACTCCCCACCTGCCTCCCATTTCCACCCCACCCCTTGTTACAGTCCATGTGTCCTTTATACTCATTCCTCTAAATTCTTCACCCTTTTCCTGTGAAATTCCCTCCACTCTCTGCTCTAGTTTTTGATGGAGAATGAAAGTGTGCTTTTCCAACCAGAGAGGAGCTGACTTATACAAAGTACTCACCCTAGTCCCCCGACAGGTCAATCCTCATGCAAATGAAGACTACAAAAGAAATTTTAAAATGGGACCACTGTAATAACATAATTGATAAATGTATTTTTAAAAATCAGTTCAGTTTTTGTACATGTACATATACATTATTTTTGTGTTTATCAATTATAGCCCATGTTCAAAATTATTTTGTTTGTTTCAGGTGTACAGCACAATGGTTAGACACTTACATAATTTAAACTGTGATTATCGCCATAAGTCTAGTAGCCACCTGGCATCAGGCACAGTTATCAAAATATTATTATTGACTATATTCCCTATGCTGTACTTTACATACCAGTGACTATTTTGTAAGTGTCAATTTGTACTTCTTAATCCTTTACCCTCTTTTACTCAACCCCCTTCCCATCTGGCAAACATCAGTTTGTTCTCTGTCACTATGAGCCCTTTTCTTTTTCATCCATTTATTTTGTTCTGTGGACCCACAATATATGGGAAATCATATAGTATTTGTCTTTCTCTGCCTGACTTTCTGTCTTTCACTTAGCATAATACCCTCTAGGTCCATCCATGTTTTCAAAAATTGTAAGATTTCATTTTGTTGTTGTTGTTGTGGCTGAGTAATATTGCAACAGTGTGCAGCCAAGACGGGGGCTCCAAATAGGGATTTGTAATGAGGTCCAGAGGAGCTTGGAGATAATTGACTCCACACCACAGGGCCACACCTGCCCAGAATGCTAGTACCTGTGGCCAATTGTGGGAGGAGCCAGAAATGGGGCTGCAGAGGAAGATTGGCTCTAAAATTTAAATCCGGGCAAGGCAGCAATTTGGCATCTCTTTTTGGGACCACAGGACTTTTGGGTGACCACGTGGCTTTGAAAGTGCTACTTCTTTTGCCATGTGGATAGTACCAAGAGCCGGAATCATGGACTTCTTCTTTCCTGAGATAAGGTACCCTGGACTGGGCAGAGGAAGAAAGAAGGACTGTGTGCATTTGTGGGTATTCTGAAGGACTTTAGTCTGTATAACCTTTAAATAAGTAATAATTCCTTTCCTTTTCACTGATATTTCGACATCTCTGGTATTTAGAGACGTCCTTCCTCTGGTGGCAGGCAAATCAAACCTAGTACGGGAGAAGAACCCCCAGAGAAAAGGGGCATCGTGTATATCATTCAGCCCCATCCCCAGGCCTGTTCTGTAAATTTTTGGTGACACAGGTGGAACGATAATTGCCCATGGCAGACCAACCAACCCCCTCAGGTGTGAATGAGTGAGATTTCAGAAATTTTTCCAGTCTCTGAGAATTTCTTTGCACTCCTCCTGAGGGCATCAGCCGCCTAATCACACCTGGAAATGTGAAAAAGAAATAAAATGGGGAAGGGAGCAGAGAAGTGAAATGGGTTGGTTGAAAACTTGTTTCTGAACACTATTTTGGAATAATGGAGTTGTGGATAATGGTTTGGTTAGTATACTGCTTCTAGGTTGCCCCTGTCTGCTCACTTACAGTTTTAGTGGGCTCAGGTGGCACTAAGGGAACCTGTACTCAGGTTTGGGGAGGAAGCAAACCCCTAGGCTCTGTAAGCCCAGCCTGCCTGTATGTTGGGGATTGAATAGCAAGCCATGTGGGTGCACCGCCATTTTGGGTAAAATGGAGGATGAGTTACGTGAATGCCCCATGATGGAGTACAGGTCATGCATGCCCGTCACCATCTTGGACAACCCAGCATGCATGGGTGCTGCCATCTGGGGCAATGGGTCACGTGAGAGTTCTGCCATCTTGGTACTGGGCAAGGTGATGGGCTAAGGGTTCCCTTCAGATCATGGGCTGTGTGTTGCTGCTCTGTGGGCGCTGCATCAGTCAGGTTCTCTGCGCAACTGGTTCTGATAGGAAGGGCTCTGGTTCTGAAGGTAATGAACTGGAGTCCAAGGGTGACCATCTGATTTATAGGGTATTTGCAAAATCTAAGCTTCAGAAAGCTGCAGGATGTCCCTGAAAATCTAGGGACTTTTAGTGGAAGGTACCTATAGTGCTAGGGACTTTTGGCTGCCAGATACTGAGTTTAAGTATAGTCCTTCCGAGTGTGGGAAAAGAACAGGGATTAAAAGTGAATTGTAGTTAAATCTGAATGGGAAAAACTATGTAAGAAAAATTGTGAAAGTTTTAAACCTAGGAATGGGAACCTCAGCTACTTGTTTTCTGGTTTTATCAGAATGTTGTTTCAATTTGGTTCTATTTCTGATCAGAAATCCTCTGTATCTGAAGACCTGTTTAAGGTCACCTGTAAGTCCTAGTTCAGGTCACCTGAAGACCCAGTGAAGGTTGCCTGTGTAACTGGTTGGGGAGAATACCTTTGACACTCAGGACCCAGAAAATGGTCATTCAGGGCTGATAAGTATTTCAGCCTGAGGCAAAGGAACAAGTCTCTGCCATTGGTTCTGTTTCTGATAAAAAAATCCTCTCTATCTGAAGACCTGTTTAAGGTCATCTGTAAGACCTAGGAAAGGTCATCTGTAACCAATTGGGGAGAACGCCTTTACCACTCAGGACCATGAGTGCAAAGGAACATGAGGCAAAGGAACATGTCTCTGCATTGAGAACCAGCTTGAAAGAACATGACTCTGAGGAGGCACCAGTGGACACACTGGTACAAAATAATGCTTCTAGCTGTGTACTGTTCTATTTTGCTCTGTATCGGCTGAAAAGAAAATTGAGGATTCCAGGGAAGGTTAAAACTTCATACGCTATAGGAAAATAAACAAGGGAAACTGTGAGATATGTAAATGAAAGAAGGTATATAAAAGGATATCAGAAGAAAAAGGATTTTCCTTCACACTTGATATTTTTCTCTCTATGTGATCCCTCCAAAATTTGGCATTACATAGGTTTCTTTGCATAAATCCATTAAGACCAGTCATTAATGGTGATTTGTTCATTGAAATTTTAACTGGAATTTCATGCCTAAAGGAAGTGTGTCTGAGTTCTGGTCATCACCAGAAAGCCCCCAAGGAACTGGGATTAACTTGCAAAACTAGCGAAAGTCCACAAGAAAAGCCTAGTACCTCGGTTGGTTGTATGGTTCGTAGCAGTCTTTCCAGGGAAGGAACCAAGGTTGCTTTCCTGAAAGATGGCTAAAAAAAAAACTGTAGGCACAATGGAAGCCTCAAGGATTTGAGTGAAACAACTGGTACAGGCAAAGCCAGATGGCAGATGTGTGGCTCTGCTTCTGTACCCCAAGGGGTCAACTGAAAAAGTCAACCTAAAGGTTCCCTGTGTGAATTCCAATAAAGCAGATTAAAGATCATAGATGATCCAGGCTACTTTTAGTGTGTTTATGCAAACAAAGAGTAAAAATTGAAAGCTGGACTAGAAGTAGTCCCTTTGATAACAATGAGTGTGATCTTAGGAAGAAAAATTATCGTTCAAGGAAAATCACAATAGTCAGTATTGGACATCAGAAATGGTGCAACTAACTGTCTTGAAAGTTTGCTTTTCAATTTACAGGCATGAAGGACCTGTCATATTGCCACTGTTAGATATGATTGCAGCAAGGGCCTTGCAACAAGATGTTTTCCCCAAAGACAGTCTCACAGGCACAAAGACTGGCTTGGGAATTTTTGTGTAAATTAACATGTGTTCTCCTTTTTTCATAGGGTGTATGCTTAGAACCTCATTACCTGAGTGATTGACTGCAATATAGGCCTCACTTAAGGAGCCCATCTCATCACTGCCCCCTGAGACTCAATGGTTAGACTGAACTAAGTGGTTGAGTTGGGGCAGTCTGTGGGCTTCATTTTAGAACTGATTTTCCCTTTTCTGTCCTAAAGGCTTGGACATAAAGGTCCCAGAAATCTGAAGAGAGGGAAATTCTAATATATACCCCTCAGCCCAAGTGAAGTATAGTGGGCCACAGGGGTTTTGGATAGGTGTAGCATGCCTTGCACACCTTCCTCCAGATAAGCTATTCTTTATCAAAGTCCCTGCTTTTGTCATTTAGTGGCTATGATTTAATTGTGCTTCCAACTCTCTTTCCAAATCTGTCACCTCCAGGATATGACTAGGATGCCAACTGTCTAGTGATGCCAGTTTTTGGACACCAAGCCTGCAACTTCCTAGCAACAGCCAACTGACCTGGATTCTGTAAGATCCTTCCCCTTACAGGAAGGACTCCCTCCATGCTGCACCCCCCACTTTCAGGGCACCCTTGACCCAAGGGTAGGTAGGACTATGTCCATGTCCAGTCAGAAGTAGTTACAAGAAGATGAGACCTTCGTCCAGTGTCCAAATATGATTAAAAGGGGTTACATATCTGAAAGGAGGGATTTGTAACGGGGTGCAGCAAAAAGGGGAGCCCCAAATAGAGATTTGTAATGGGGTCCAGAAGAGCTTGGAGATAATTGTCTCCACACCAGAGGGCCACACCTTCCTGGAATGCTCACAGCTGTGGCCAGTAGTGGGAGGAGCCAGAAATGAGGCTACAGAAGAAGATTGGCACTGGGATTTAAACAGAGGCTTGGCAGTCATTCTCTCTTTTTTGGACCACACATCTGTTTAGGACCACGCAGCTTTGGTGTCTTGGCTGGGACCACACAGCTTGGGTGAGAGTCAGGACCACAGCGCTTTGGAAGTGCTCCCTTTTACCACGTGGAGGGTGCTGGGAGGACTGTGTGTGTTTGTGGAGACCTTTAGTTTGTATTATTTCAAGTAAATAATAAATTCCTTTTCTTTTCACTGACCTCTGGTGTTAAGAGACGTCTTCCCTCTGATGGTGGGCAAAATGAACCCAGTAGGTGGGGGTGGGGAATCTCTGGAGTGGATTTCCAGTAGAGGAAAAGGGCGGGGGGGGGGGTCTTTTATATCACTCAGCTCCATCCCCCAGTCTGTTCTATAACATTTTATTGTATATTACCACCTCTACATTATCTAATAATCTATTGATGAGCATGTGGGTTGTTTCTATATCTTGGCTATTGTAAATAACACTGCAAAGAACGTGAGGGAGAGGTGTATATATCTTTTTTAATTAGTTTTGGGACTTCCTTGGATAAATATTCAGAAGTGAAATATTCACAAGTGAAATTGCTGGATCATAAGGTACTTCTACTTTGATGAAACTCTACACTGTTTTCTATAGTGGTTGCACCAATTTGCAGTACCTCAAAAAGTACACAAGAATTCTGCTTACTTCACATCTTCATCAACACTTCTTTGTTGATTTATTGATGATAGTCATTCTGACATGTGTGAGTTGATATCTTAATGTGGTTTAAATTTGCAATTATCTCATGATTACTTATATTGATCATCTTTTCATATGTCTGTTGTATGTTTTCCTTGGAGAACTACCTATTCAAGTCCTCTGCTCATATTTTAACTGCATTGTTTGGGTGTTTTGGTGCTAAGTCGTATGAATTCTTTATAAATTTAGGATACTTACCTATTATCAGGTATACCATTGGTGACTATGTTTTCCCATTCAGTTGGAGATATGACAGAATTTTTGTTGATGGTTTCCTTTGCTGTATGTACAAAAGCTTTTAGTTTGATATAGTCCAATTTGTTTATTCTTTTGTTTCTGTTGCCTGAGAAGATATATGAGAAAAAAATATTACTAAGAGCAATATCAGAGAGTTTACTTCCTATGCTTTTTTCCTGGGAGTTTTGTGGTTTCAGGTCTTACATTTAAGTCTTTAAGCCTCTTTGAATGTATTGTTGTTTATGGTATAAGAAGGTGACTTAGATTTTTTTTTTTTGCATGTATCTGTCTAGTTATCCCAACATTATCTATTGAATACTGTCTTTACTCCATTTTATATTTTTACATTCTTAGTTATGTATCAATGGCCTACATCAGTATGGGCTTATTTCAGGACTCTCTATTCTGTTCCATTGATTTATGTGGTTTTTTATGTCAGTACCATGCTGTTTTGATTACTATAAATTTATAGTATAGTTGATATCAGACAGCCAGATACATCCAACTTTGTTCTTCTCAAGATCGCCTTGGTGATTCAGGGTCTTTTTGGATTGCTTGTTCTTTTATTTAATATAATTTGTTGATTATGCTATTACAGATTACTTGTTCAAGTTCTGTGAAAAATACCATTTTTTTTTTGACAAGGATTGCATTGAACTTACAGATTGCTTTAGGTCATACAGACATTTTAATGATATTAATTCTTCCTATCAATAACCACAATATATGCTTCCATTTATTTGTATATTCTTTAATTTCTTTCTTCAGTGTCTTATAATTTTTTAGTACAAGTCTTTTACATACTTGGTTAAATTTATTCCTAGGTATTTTTTATTCAATTGTAAATGGAATTTTTTTCTTAGTTTCTCTTTCTATTGGTGTATAAAATGCAACCAATTTCTGCATATTTACTTTGTATCCAACTACTTCACTGAATTCATTGATCAGTTCTAGTAGTTTTTTGTACAGTAAAATCTTAAGATTTCTCTATGTATCCATGTCATCTAAAATAATGACAATTTTCTTCTTCCTTTCCAATTTGGATGCCTTTTTCCTTTTCTTGTTTGATTGCTGTGGCTGGGACTTCCAATACTATGTTGAATAAAAGTAGTGAAATTGGGCATCCCTGTCTTGTTCCTGATCTTAAGGAAAACACTTTTAACTTTTTACTTTTCAGTATGATGTTAGCTGTGCATTTCTCACATATGTCATTTATTATATCGAAGTGTGGTCCTTCTTTTCTCACTTTGTTGTGAGTTTTAACATAAATAGATGCTTTTTCTGCATCTACATATATGATCACATACTTATTAACCTTCACTTTATTCATGTATTGTACCATGTTAACTGATATTCAGGCAATAAACCAAGCTTGTATCCCAGGAATAAATCACAAAGATCATTTGTGTATAATCTTTTTAATGTATTGCTGATTTTGGTTTGCTAATATTGAGTTGATAATTTTTT
This sequence comes from Sturnira hondurensis, assembly GCF_014824575.4. Classification (NCBI taxonomy): domain Eukaryota; kingdom Metazoa; phylum Chordata; class Mammalia; order Chiroptera; family Phyllostomidae; genus Sturnira; species Sturnira hondurensis. The sequence goes on along the minus strand of NW_028073935.1, from coordinate 5,524,620 downwards.
CATCAGGGATATTGAGCTAAAATTTTCTTTTTTTTGTAATGTCTTCCTCTGGTTTTAAAATTAAGGTAGTGGTGACCTCACAAAATAAGCATGGCAGAGTCTCTCGATTTGAATTTTTTGGATTAGTTTGAGAAAGACAGGTGGTAATTCTGTAAATGCTTGTTAAAATTCCCCTGTGAAACCATCTGGTTCAGAAATTTTTTTTAAAGTTTTTGATTACTGATTTTATTTCATTGGTAGTCTCTTCTGATTTTCTGTTTTTTTTTTAATTCAATCTTGAAAAACTGTATTTTTCTTCAAAGTATCCATTTCTTCCAGATTGTCTAATTTGTTGGCACATAATTATTTGTAATATTTTCTTTAAAATCTTTTGTATTTCTTTGTTGTCATCTGTCACTTCTTCTGTTTCATTTATGATTTAATTGGATTCTCTCTCTTTGTCTTACATTATGGTGAAAGGTTTATCAATCTTTTTTTCCAATTTCCAAAGTTTTCATTACATGCATTGATTTCAAAATTTTCTTAGGCTTTGTCTCTAATGTGTCACTGTGCAAACTGTCTCTCATTCCAAAGAAACCTGGAGGCTGGAGACCCAGAACACAGTGAGGGCCTCAGGCCTCCCAGACATGCTTCAGGAGCTCTTATCTTGGGCCAAAAAAGGAGCCTCTGCAAAAGTAAGACACCCCGTGCTCCCTCAGGTGCACATTAGCATGCTTCCTTGGTTGATGACACATTTCCATAGCATCAAGTGGTCCACAATGAAATCCCTTTAATCTTTCATCACACTCTTTAAAAAAACAGAAGATATCAGGAATTGAATGACCTTAAGTCAATGTTACAGAAATGAGGAGAGAAAGTTAATGTACACAGAAATACAATACACAAAAGAAAATATGCAGTGTTTTATAAGCTTCATACAGTTCAACAAAAAATTTGAGGAATGCAGATTTGGTAATTTAGATTATGGAAAACATTTATTACTAGAAGATAATCTTTCCAATTTTAAAAAGAAAACATATGACTAGAAACTGAGTTAAACAATTCCCAAGTCCTGATCAAATAAGGTATCAATAAAGAAAAATATATGTTGGAACTTAAAATTAGAGAAGCCTATTTACAATTTAAATGAGGGGAAGAAAAAAACAAACTGAGGGGAATTAAAAAGCTATTTAATGTATTTCTCCATAAACTTTTTGTGAGATTCAGATCCCAGTGTTATCACTGACAAATCTTTTGTCTTTCATCTGATCATCTACTCCTTTTGCACAGTTCTTGAAAACAGCATTATCATCCCAACTTCTTCTAACTTTGAATTTGGCCTGAGGCTCGGATAGACCAGTAAGGTTAAGGAATGGGTTTTCACTCAGAATGTTTTCAGTACGAATCCTTTCTTCTTCAGCTTCTTGCTCTTGTCCCTTCCTGGCTTGCTCTTCAGCTCTTTCTTTTTCAATTTTTTTCCAATTCTGCAAGAAGAGTTGCAGTGTCATCATCATCACTCCCTTCTTCAAAATCTTTATCTTCATCTTCCTCCCCTGTTAGAGGATCATCTGCATCAAGGTTGGCAGCAGGAATCTGGTCTAACCTGGGCTTCTTTGACACTGAAGACGAGGTTGTATGTTCTCAAGTTCAACAATCTGTTTTCTTCCCTTTCAGCAGTTCACTTTCTCTTTTCCAGCTCTCTTCTGAAGTCATGGATCTGAACTTCTTCAGGGGCATCCTGTGTGGCCTGTCTATATTTTTCTTTGTATGGGAAGGTAAGTCTCTACTAGAATGCTGCTTTGAGAATTGGCTCAAATCACCTTCTCCTTTTCTTTTCCCACATCTCACAGGTTCAAACGTTGGCCAAGCTCTTGTCATCTTTTATGCATTGGCCAAGGTCTGATCCAGTAGCCTCTGCAGATCACACAGACACCATAATGACTCTTCAGGTTTATCAATTTTGTTTAGCTTTTCAGAGAACAAGCTCTTGGTTTTATTAATCTTTTGTATTTTTAAGACTCAATTTTATTTCTACTTTGATCTCCATTATTTCCTTCCTTCTACTCATTTTTGGCTTTGTTTCTTGTTCTTTTTCTAGGTCCTTTAGGTATAAGGTTAGATTACCTATTGGATATTTTTCTTATTCCTCCAAGTCAGCCTGTATTCCTATGAATTTTCCACTTATAACTGCTTTTGCTGTGTCCCATAGATTTTGGCCATTTTTTCATTTTCATTTGCCTGAAGATATATATTGATTTTTTTCCTTGATCTCATTGTTAATCCATTCATAGTTTAATAACATATTAGACTCCATGTATTGGTGTACTTTTCATTTTTTCTTGTAATTAATTTCTAGTTTCATACCATTGTCACTGGAGAACATGCTTGATATTATTTCAATCCTCTTAAATTTATTGACTTGTTTTGTGGCCTAGTACATAGTATATGCTGGAAAATGTTCCAAGTGTACTTGAAAAGAATGTATATTCTGTTGCGTTGGGTTAAAATGTTCTAAAACATCAATTAAATCCATCTGAGGTAATGTGTCATTTAAGGCCATTGTTTCATTGCTGATTTTCTATCTGGAAGACCTCTGCATTGATGCCAATGCAGTCTTAAACTCCCCTGCTATACCATATTATTGTTGCTCTCTCATTTTATGTTCTGTTAACACTTGCTTTATGTATTTGGGTGCTTCTATGTTGCATACATAAATGCTTGCAAGGGTTATAACCTCTTGTTGTTTTGATCCCTTCATCATCATGAAATAGCCTTCTTTGTGTCCTGTGTTTTAAAGTTTCTTTTGTCCGATATAAGTATTGTTTCCCTAGCTTTTTAAATTTACATTTATTTTAAATATATTATTCCATCTGTTTACTTTCAATCCGTGTTTGTTTTGATACAAAGTGTGTTTCTTGTAGATAGCATATATGGGTCTTTTTTGGTTATCTATTCAGTTACCCTATGTCTTTTGATTAGATCATTTAATCCATTTACATTAAAATGATCATTGATAGGTACAAAATTGATATTGCCATATTATTACTCATATCTGTGTTCCCCTTTCCCCTTCTTCTTTTTAAAGAAGTTTCTTTACTATGTCTTATAATTCTAATTTGGTGGTGATGAACCCTTGTAGTTTTTTATTGTCTGTGGAGCTCTTTATCTCTTCTTCAATTTCAAATGTTAGCCTTGTTGGGTAATCTTGGTCGTGCATATTTGATTATCATCACTTTGAGTTTTTTGTGCCAGTCAGTTCTGGCCTGCAGAGTTTCTGTTGAGAAATCAGCTGACAATCTTATGGGAGTTCTCTTGTAGTTAACTTCCTTTCTCAGGTGGCCTTAAAGTTTCTCTAATTTTTGATATTTTAATTCTGATTTGTCTTGGTATGGTTTTTGGAGTTCATCTTATTTGGGACTCTTTTTTTTTAAAGATTTTATTTATTTAACTTTAGAGGGGAAGGGAAGGAGAGAGGGAGAGAAATATCAATGTATGGTTGCCTCTCATGTGTCCCCTGCTGGGAATTGGCCTGCAACCCAGGCATGTGCCCTGACTGGGAATTGAACTGCAATACTGTGGTTTGCAGGCCCATGCTCAATCCACTGAGCTACACCAGCCAGGTATTTGGGACTCTTCACATCCTGGTATTGTGTGTCTTTCTCCTTCACCAGGCTAGGAAAGTTTTCAATCACTATATTTTAACTTCTTAACTATGTTTTATTGATTATGCTATTACAGTTGTCCCATTTACTTCCCTCCACCCTGCATCCCCCCCCCAGCAGCACCCCCCCCCACCTTCCCCAGTTCATGTCCATGGGTCATACACATAAGTTCTTTGGCTTCTACATTTCTGTACTAACCTTAACCTCCCGTCTGTTTTGTACCTACCATTTATGGTTCTTATTCTCTGTACTTCTCTCCCCATTCTCCCCAGTTCCCCTCCCTGCTGATACCCCTCCATGTGATTTCCATTTCTATGATTCTGTTCCTGTTCTAGTTGTTTGATTAGGTTTTTTTTTTTAGGTTTGCTTGTTGATAGTTGTGAGTATGTTATCATTTTACTGTTCATACTTTTGATTATGTTCATTTTCTTAGATAACTACCTTCAACATTTCATATAAGGGCTCAGTGATGATCAACTCCTTTAACTTGACCATACCTTGGAGGCACTTTATCTGCCCTTCAATTTCAAATGATAGGTTTGCTGGATAGAGTAATCTTGGGTGTAGGTCCTTGCCTTTCATGACTTGGAATACTTCTTTCCAGCCCCTTCTTGCCTGTAAGGTTTCTTATGAGAAATCAGCTGATAGCCTTATGAGAACTCCTTTGTAGGTAACTATCTCCTTCTCTCTTGCTGGTCTTAGGATTTTCTCTTTGCCTTTAATCTTGGGTAAATTAATGATGATGTGCCTTGGCGTGTTCCTGTTTGGGTCCAAATTCTTTGGGACTCTCTGGGCTTCCTGAAAGTTGATTTCCTTTGCCAGATTAGGGAAGTTCTTCATTATTTTTTCAAAAGAGTTTTCAATTTCTTGCTGTTGTTCTTCTCCTTCTGGCACCCCTATGATGTAGATGCTGGAATGTTTAAAGTTGTCCTGGAGGTTCTAAGCCTCTCCTTGTTTTTTTGAATTCTTGTTTCTTCATTCCTTTCTGGTTGAATGTTTATTTCTTCCTTCTGTTCCAAATTGTTGATATGAGTCCTGTTTTCTTTCTCTTCACTGTTGGTTCTCTGTCTATTTTTCTTCACTTTACCTACCTTTCATTTTTCCTCCTACTTTGTGATCATACTCAACCATTTCTGTGAGCATCCTGATTACCAATATTTTGAACTCTGCATCTGATAGGTTGGCTATCTCTCCATCACTTAGTTCTATTTTGAGAGCTTTGATCTGTTCTTTCATTTAGGCCATATTTCTTTGTCTCGATGCTCCTGTTACATCGTAAGAAGTGGAGCCTTAGGTATCTGCCAGGGTGGGGCAACCCATGTCACTGCATTTTGGCACTGTAACTGGGGGAGGGGTCTGAGAGGAAACAATGCTGCTTGTTCCACTCTTGGCTGGCTTTGTTACTTCCCCCTATTCCCACAAGTAAATTGGGCCCTGCTGGTGCTGATTACTGGGTGGGTGGATTTGTATATATTCTAGGACACTGTGGGTCTCTCCAACAAACTCTCCTGTGAGTCTGGAAGTTTCTCCCACTGCTGCAACCCCCACAGGGTTTTACAGCCAGGGGTATTAAGGTTTCATTTCCCCACACTGAAACCCTGGGTCATGTAGTCTTTCTTGTTGCCCAGTTTTCTTCCTCGTTTATCTACATGCAAATGTGGGACTGCCTGGTCCACCAGCCACCACCTTAACCACCAGGTCCTCCAGCCACCTTTCCAGAAATCCTCTTTGCCCCAGTTGCCTATCTCTGTCCCTCCTGACAGTCTGAAGGGAGCCAGTTCTTTAAGTCCTTGGTTGTTGGACATCCACACAGTTAAATTTTCTGGCAGTTCTGGTTATTTACTGTTTTTAAATTTGTTGTCCTTCTTTTGGTTGTGTGAGGAGGCAAAGTGTATCCAACTACACCTCCTTGATTGGAAGTCCAATCATTATATATGATTATATATATATATCATTATATATATATATCAATGTATTTTATTGATTATGCCATTACAGTTGTTCTATTCACCCCACTTCATTCCCCTCCACCCTGCACACCCCTTCCCCCACCATCCCCCCTTTAGTTTATGACCACGTGTCTCAAGTTCTTTAGATTCTATATTTCTTCTACTATTCTTGCCCTCCCCCTATTTTCTACCTACCATCTATGCTGCTTCTTTTCTGTACCTTCTCCCCCCTTCTCCTCCTCCCACTCCCCTGTTTCTAACCCTCCATGTGATCTCCATTTCTATGGTTCCACTCCTGATCTAGCTATCCTTTTAGTTTGCTTTTGTTTTAGGTGTGCTTGTTAATAACTGTGAGTTTGCTGTCCTTTCACTGTTCATATTTTCTATCTTCTTTTTCTTATATAAGTCCCTTTAACATTTCTTATAATAAGGGCTTGGTGATGATGAATTCCTTGAATTTGATCTTATCTGAGAAGCACTTTATCTGTCCTTCCATTCTAAATGAAAGCTTTGCTGGATAGAGCAATCTTGGCTGTAGGTCTTTGGATTTCATGACGTGGAATGCTTATTTCCAGCTCCTTCTTGCCTGGAAGGTCTCTTTTGAGAAATCCGCTGACAGTCTGATGGGAACTCCTTTGTAGGTGACTGTCCCCTTATCTCTTGCTGCTTCTAGGATTCTCTCCTTCATTTGAATCTTGGCTAATGTAATTATGATGTGCCTTGGTGTGTTCCTTCTTGGGTCCAACTTCTTTGGGACTCTCTGAGCTTCCTAGATTTCCTGGAAATCTATTTCCTTTGCCAGACTGGGGAAGTTCTCCTTTATTATTTGTTCAAATAAGTTTTCCACTCATGGCCATTCCTTTTCCCCTTCTGGTACCCCTATAATTTGGATGTTGGAATGTTCAAAGATGTCCTGGAGGTTCCTAAGCCTCTCCTAATTTTTTTGAATTCTTGTTTCTTCCTTCTTTCTTGTTTGGTTGTTTCTTTCTTCCTTCTGGTCCACTCCCTTGATTTGAGTCCCAGTTTCCTTTCCCTCACTATTGGTTTCCAGTGCATTTCCCTTCATTTCAATTAGTTTAGCCTTCATTTGTTCCTCTAATTTGTGACTAAAATCAACGAGTTCTGTGAGCATCCTGATCACCAGTATTTTGAATTGTGCATCTGAAAGTTTGGCTATCTCTTGGTCACTTAGAATTATTGGCTCTGGGGCTTTGAGCTGTTCATGAGCCATAATGTTTTAGTCTGTTCGCACCTGTTATGTATGAGGGGCGGAGCCTTAGGTGTTCGCCAGTGCAGGGCGACCTCGTTGCTGGGTTGTGATGCTGTATGTGGGGTTGGGGTCCAAGAGGAGCAATGGTGGTGCCCTCTGCTGCTTCCTGCTGCTGGGGCCCGTGCAGTCTGTCTCACTGCTAGATCCTTCGCTGGTTTATCTGCACATGAATGTGTGACCATGGTCAGCCTGCCGCCTTGCACCCTCACTGGGTCCACCCATTGCTACCCCACACTTGGGATCTGTCCACAGCTGCCTGGGTGCCTGGGTCAGGGGATCTTTCCTGCCCAACCCTGCTCCGCTGCTGGCTCCGCCCCCTCTTACCAGTCAGGTTGAAAGGTTCATTGTTGTCGGACTTCCATATAGTTCAGTTTTCTGTATTTTGGCTGTGTCTTTGTTTACTAAAACTTTGTTGTCTTTAAACATTGTTGTGGGAGAAGGCACAGTGTTTCCACCTATGCCTCCATCTTGGCAGAAGTCCCAATCATTATATTTTTCAATCCTTTTTGCTTTCTCTTATTGTTCTCATATTGCTATGATGTGACTGTTGTTATGCTTGATGTTGTTCCAGAGGTCCCTTAAACTGATGTTGTTCCAGAGGTCCCTTAAACTGATGTTGTTCCAGAGGTCCCTTAAACTGATGTTGTTCTAGAGGTCCCTTAAACTGATGTTGTTCCAGAGGTCCCTTAAACTATCTTCATTTCTTTTTTTAAATGATCTGACTTTTTAATCATTTTTCATAAATGTACATATTTATGAGAAAATGGAAGGGTTTTCAGGAACATTTATCTTCATTTCTTTCCATTTCTTTTAAATTTGGTTCTCTGAGTGTTTTCTGTCATCTTATCTTCCAAGTCACTGATTCAACCTTTACTTCATTTTCTCTGCTGTTGCTTGCTTCTAGTGTAGTCTTAGTTTTGGTTATTGTATACTTTATTTCTGAATGATTCTTTTTTATGGTTTCTATGTCCTTTTCAATGTTTACTATCTCATTGTCAAAGTTCTACATTCCTTGTGCAGCCTTAAAACCAATATTTTGAACTGTCTATCTGGTATACTACTTGCCTCCAATTTGTTTAATTATCTTGTGGAGATTTCTCCTGTTCTTTCATTTGGAACCTGTTTCTCTGTTTCCTTATTTTGGCTGATTCTCTGTATTTGTTTCTGTGTATTAGGTAGATCTGTTATGCCTCCCAGTCTTGGGAAGGCAGTCTACATAGTAGGTATTTGTGGATCCCAGTAATGCTGTGTACCTGATCACATGATCCTGGTTCTCCAGCTGTGTCCCTTATGTGGGCAGTGTGTAACCTCCTGTAATTGAGACTTGATTTCTGTTAGTACATTAGTGTGGTTGGGCATTATTGACCCTCAGGCTGACTGGCTGTGGGGATTGACCATGATTACAGTGTATGAGCATTGTGCAGGGACTGACCTCATAAAGAGCTATTTGCCCCATCAGACTCTGCTGGCTGCTGTCTCCACCCATTGGGTGTGCTACTTGTGGAGCTAGTTGAGTAGTATTCTATTGTGGTCTGAAGCTGGCCACCAGGTATGTTTGTTCGGGGGTTTCTTAGGAGGGTCTGGTGTAGACCAAATTCAACTGCTGGCTATGATTGACTCAGGGGTACCTGGGAGGAGCTAAAAAGTAATCAATGGTTTGCAGCTGATAGTGCTGGACATGGAGGCAAGTGGGAGAGACCATGCTGTAAACTGAGTCTCCCTCTTACCAGGACAGTGCTGTGGCCAGTCAGCAAAATGCTCAGGACACCCTGAGGTCTGCTGCCACTTGCCAGCTGGCCATGAAGTTCAGTCATTGAAATAATCTCAAGCTGTACAAGTGCTGGGTATTTGGGGTCTCAGGGTGGAGTGGTTTGTGTTCACCAGGTTAATACATATTGAGTTTTTTTGTTTTGTTTTGTTTTGTTTTTTTCAAAAAGACTGCAGCATGGGCCAAGGCCAGCTGCCTATCTCCAAAAGTGACTCTGGTATTGCACAAGTATGTTGCGGTGGAGTGTCAGGGAGTCATTAGGGTGGAGCAAGTAGAGTTCACCAGACTAATGCAAATTCAGATTTGGTCACTTGGTGAGGCATGGGTCAGCAATTATGGCTGTCTCTCTAACGCCTGCCCTGAAGCCACACAACTCAGTTACTCCCTGTGTCTCTGAATGAAAGAGAGAGCCTCTTGAGTCACTGTTCCTCCACTAGAGCCCAGGGTGAGTTCCTGTGAGCAAGTAAGTCTTTGAGTAGGCACTTTAAGACATCTGACCCAAAGAAACCAAAAATGACGTGGTCACCAGCCCGCAGTGCTCGTGGTGTCATGGATGAGACATGACACAAATTCAAATGGACTACTGAGTCCTGTGGAGGAAAAGGGATGACATGGCTACTCCCTCAAGGGGGAGCGCCTTAGAGCAGCTTGGCCACTCTCTCAAGGGAAGAGCGCACACGCCCTTGTGTAGACAGACTTTTACTGTTTTTTTTTTTTTTTTTTTTTTTTTTGCAGGAGTACAGGTACAACTTATTAATCATTGTCAGGCAGTAAGGATCAAACAATAGATAGCATACGAAGAACTATTAGGGCTTCTTCTGAGTCAGGGTCTATCAGCTAAAAGGCTACAAACTTTGGGAAACAAACTCATTTCCTACTCGGGCCTTTATCATTTAACTAAGAGCATTCCTAGCAAAGCAGACTTCACAGGATTTTACATATCCTTTCTCAGGCCTGATCGCTCGGGGAGCCTGCACTTTCCAGAACAAGGCTGCACTGCCCTCTCTCATTGTTTCAGGCTTAAGTCAAGCAGAGGAGGCTAGATAGCCAAGGAATTTAGGAGACTTCTCGCAGACAGAATGAGGACTCAGGCTTTGTCAAAGCTGAGGGGCAATGGTCCATCACCCCCTTTCTCCATAGCTCCCAAGTCCTTCCCTGGAACCACCACATGATCATGCCTGCCTTAGGTCATTCCCTCTTTGGGGAATCTTATCCATCATTGGCTAACTGATCAAGCATTGGTGGCCAGTTATGAAAAAAGGAGCAGAAGCCGTGCTCCTGCCAGGTAGATAAGCTTTGTCTTTCTAGTGGCTTATGGGCCAAAGGTCGCTCACTCAGCTCATATGGGTGTGTGTGCATTATAGCTCCTGAAAGCAGGCAGGGTGGTTCCCAACACAAAAACACTAATTTAAAAGAATATATGCGCCCCTGTGTTCTTTGTAGCATTACCTACAATAGTCAAGATTTGGAGGCAGCTCAAGTGTTCCTCAGTAGATAAGTGGATAAACCTACTATGGTATATTTACACTATGAAATACCACTCAGACCTAAAAGAGAAAATTTTTTTTACCATTTGCAACAGCATGGATGGAGCTAGGGAACATTATCTTACGTGAAATATGCCAGTCATATAAAGACAAATCCCCTATGATCCCACTCATATGTGGAATCTAATGAACAAACTGAACTAACAAGAAAAATAGAGACAGACTCATAAAGAGCAGGCTGACAGCTCTAGTTGTGGGGGTTAGGAGTTGGGGGTTTGAGGGGTGGAGGGATCAAGTAAAAAAATAGGAGAAAGAACTCATAGACAAGGATAACAGTGTGGTGGTTGAGGGAGGGGCACGTGGGGTGGGTAGAGGTGGAAGAGGATATAAGGGAAATAAGTGGTAATGGAAAAATACAACAAAAAATAAATACATTAGTAAATATATATGACATTACTAGACTAAAAATTTTTAAAAAGGAACAGGACACTTGGGTTTCCAGTAGCCTTCTGTCACTTGGACAGAATCCTGGTTACAGCCATATGTCTTGAATGTCCTCTTCCTGGTATTGGCACTCGGGGCTTGGGAGTACACTGTGGGCCTAGGTCCCCTGTGCTCCTCAGCGTGGTCTTCTGCAGCTGAGATATCCCTTCAGATTCTCATATGGGTGTAAGGCCAGCTGGTTCCTGTCCTTTCCCCTCCTACCAGTCTCCACAAGCTTCTTTATAATTTTAGTTATAGGACATCAGCTAGTTTTAAATGATTCTTCAGGTCGAATGTTCCATAATTTAGCTGCAATTTTGATGTAGTCAAAATTGACTCGAGCATTCAAAATCCTGTTTGGTCTTAAAGCACTGTCCTGACTGGTCAGAGTTTAGCCATACTGGTTGATTGGTGAAGATGCTGAAGGTGTTATAGTTGTGCACTTCTAATTGGATATGGAAAGTCTTAGCCCTATTGGTTGAAATAGGATTCCAGAAACTCCTTTTTTAACGATTGGCTCAGGTGACTGAAACACATGCTGCAGTTCAGTGTAGGAGGCAGGCAATTCAGTACAGGCTTCTCCCTAAAGTGGGGCTTGCATGAGAGGGTTTTAATGTTTGACCCCAGTTAGGCATCAAAAGCCCTTCTTGGTAGGTATCTTTTATCACAGGTTCCACATTTCATATTCAGTTTTAGATATCTAATTTTCCTAGTGATTTCTTCCTTACTCGTGGGTTACTTAGGGTTTTCTAGATACTTTACCATTATTGATATTCAGTTTAATTCCCACTGTGGTCAGAGGGCAAACTCTGTATGATTTTGAGTATTTTTAGGCACTATGCAACTTAGAATATATATTGTACAGTTGTCGAGTGTAGTGTTTTATAAGCATTAATCAAATTGAGGTAGTCAGTAGTATTGTTCAGAATCTGCTGATATTTTGTCTAGTTGTTTTTATCAATTTCTGAGTTTGATATGAATATGATCGATGGAATTGGCTATTTCTCCCATTAACTGTCAATTTTTGCTTCATGTATTTTAGTACTCTTCATGTGATGTCCTCTTATTAGGCTGGAGACATGTATGATTGTTATGACTAACCATTTTGTAATTATGAAAAGTCTTTCCTTATCTCTAATAACATTTTTGTCTTAAAATATACTTTATCTAATATCAATACACCCACTCCAAACTACTGTCTGCATGGTGCATTTTTTCCCCATCCAGTTACTTTCAACCTGTACCTTAAAGTACATCTTTTCTGCTTTTCTAAATATAACATCCATCTCTAGTATATGAATACACCATATAGATGGGTCCATTTGGACCACCTCTGCCTTTCACTGAAATGTCCGATCATTCGTGCTTAGTGATATTATTGCTGTAGTTATATCTAAGTAAACCACTCTATTATTTGTCTTCTATTTTCTTCTTCCTTTCATGTATTTTAAACATTTGAATGTATTAAAATTCAGTTATAATCTTCCTACTGGCTTTTTAGCTATACTTTTCTACATTACTGTTTTACTGATTGTCCTGGACTTATAATATATATCCTTAACTTTTCACAGTCCATTTGCAGTTTTATATAAATGTAGAAATCTTGTAACCATATATAGGTCCATATCCCCCTCTCCTCTGTTACATCTATATATGCTATCAAGCTCACATCACAATGACATCATTTTTGGTCTAAATGGTCATGTATTATATATATATATATATATATATATATATATATATATATATATATATCATATGTATTATAAATTTTTAAGAAATAAAAAGCAGGAAAATATTTATATTTACCCAGCTATTTACTATTTCAGAGACTTTTCACTGCTCTCCAAGGATCTGGGGTTCCATTAGGTATCACTTCCTTTAAGTTCAAAAAACTCTCTTAGCATTTTTTTTATTGTGCACATCTGCAGGCAACAAATTGTCTTAGTTTTACTTGACAATATGTTTATTTTGCTTGCATTCTGAAAGAATATTTCCACTTGCTATAGAACTGCAGGTTGACAGGTGTTTTCTTTTACTACTTCAGACATAGTTCTTTCACTGCCCTCTGGCCTCTACAGTTTCTGATGTCAAGTCAGAAGTGAATTCAAATGTTCCCCTACATGTAATATGTTGTTCTTCTACTGGTGCTTGCTGTTGTAGATTTAATCTTTAGTTTTGACTTTAATAGTTTGCCTTGGGGTAGCAGGTGTTTATTCTTTTTGCTGAGCATCTTGAATCTGAAAATGTGTCTTTCATTAGATTTGGGAAATTGCAAGCCATTATTTTTTGAAAAATTGTTGACCCAATTCTCTACTTGTTCTCCAGTTACCCGAGTGACACCATCTGCTTACATCTAACAAGGGGCTATGAGATTGTATGTTCACCTGATCCCATTTTCCTCTCTATTCTTCACAGGTAATACCCATTGACCTGATGAGGCTGGTCTCAGGTGATTTTTCTGTTCTCTATGCGCTTCCGTTTTCCTTCACACATCTGAAAATTTTGGGTTTTACTGTATTTTTTCATGATAAATGAAAAGTGAATAATTTGGATCCCATTGTTTTCATTTGGTTTAACAAGTAATTACCTTCACTGAATTTGAACAGCAAACTCAGTTTCTTAAATTTTAAGGTTTAATCTCAGTTAAAATCTTTGTCTTTAGCTCAAATGTTCTGAGTCTGCTTCATGCATTTGCTTTTCAGGGTGTCAGCCAGGGATTTAGACCAAAAGAATGTGGGGATTGCTTCAATGGATCTTCCTTTCTTAAAGGTCTTCCTCTCTCTCCAGTAACTGTAATTTTCTGGGTACAAAATTCTGAGTCCTGACAGGAGAAAAACATCAGTTTTTCCATTGGCCCCCCTGCCATCCTACTCAATGTCAGTTGTACCTGGTTCCTGGCCAAAAGCCACAAAAATAGGAAATTACTCTAAGTACCTGTGGTAGTCTTAAGTGTGGATTCTGTCTGCTTCTGTTCACTCCTTAGTGCATTCAGGTTATAGCTTTATGGTTTATGGCTGTTATTTGCAAGTGTCAATTTAATAGGAATTTACCCAGCAAGGAGAATTAGGACTCAGTATCTTTTGAAATATTAAGGTTTGGCCCTGGCTTAAAGGCTCGGCGAACTGAGTGGCTCGGTGAACTGAGAGCCAGCCTACAAACCAAAGGGTTGATGGTTCTATTCCCAGTCAGGGCACATGCCTGGGTTGCAGGCCAGGTCCCCAGTAGGGGACATGTGAGAAGCAACCACACACTGCTATTTCTCTCCCTATCTTTCTCCCTCCCTTCTCCTCTCTAAAAATAAATTTAAAAATAAAAAAAGAAATATTAAGATTTACTCTATATTGCTCTATATTACTTTAATAAACATCCTTTAAATGTTAGTAATCCTAGTGTGCATAATTAAAGAGAAATAACTTTTTCTTTTTTAAAAGATTTTGTTTTTTAGAGAGAAGAGAAAGGAGGGAGAAAGAGAGGGAGAGAAACATTGATCAATTGCCTCTTGATCATCCCCAACCGGGGACTTGGCCCACAATGCAGGCATGTGCCCTGACTGGGATTCAAATTGGTGACCTTTTGTTTCACAGGCCAGCAAGCACTCCACCCACAGAGACACACTAGCCAGTGCAACTTTCTTTTCAGTGTAAAATGATCCCCTTTTCTAGAGATCTCCTTTTTTTCCTAAGATTTATTTTCACAATTTATCCACAACAAGGAAGGGAATACGTTTATTTAATCTCCTAGAATACGTATCTGTTGTCATAGCAACAGCCACTTTCTACCCTTAGTTAACACTGTAGCTATGATTCCTCATGAAGTGATCTGTGAGCACTCATCCTTAACCCAGATGCCTCAGCCCACATCTTTTTTGTTTTAGCAGTACATGCAGACAAATACAACTGATACTATGGCTCCTTTGCCTCTTGCAGGTGTCTAAAGCCCAACCACTCCCCAGTCATCTTTTTCTAATCATGAAAGGATTTGGTATTAGTTACCTGCACTTGTTCAACTGATTATACTTTAGTATAAATGAGCTGCTACCTTTTTATGTTTTTCCTAGTTAAATTTTTTATTATGGAAAATTTCCTTTATATTAAAAGTGAAGAGAACATTATAGTTACAATAAAGCATAATTTTCCTATAACGCAATCTCAGCTCATGGCCACTCTTATTTCATCAACATCCTACTCTCTTCCCTTACTCTCTCCACTGAAACCTTCCTCAAATATTTTTGAGGCAAATCTCAGACATCTTATCATTTGTAAAGAGTTAAAAGATAATCATACACACAGTCAGTAGATTAAATTTTAGAGCAGTTCAGTTCACAGCAAAATTGAGCAGCAAGTACAGAGATCTGCTACATTCTCTCCGTTAGATACGCTTAGGCTCCTGCACTGTCAGCATCCCCATCATGTGGTACATTTGTTACAACTGAAGAACCCACACTAATATATCACCCAAAGTCCACAGATTACATTAGGGTTCAGTCTTGGTGGTGTACATTTTGTCGGTTTGGACAAATGTATAATGACATGCACCCACAATTATAGTATCATATAGAACAGTTTGGCTGACAAAAATTCTCTGTGTTCCACCTATTCATCCCTCCCTCCCTAATAACTCATGATCTTTTTAGTGTTTCCATACTTTCACCTTTTCCAGAATATCACATAGTTGGAATTATACAGTATGTAGCCTTTTCCCATTGGCATCTTTCATTTAGTAATATGCATTTAAGGTTCCTCCTCTTCCATGTCTTTTCATAAATCTTCTAAATCTTTTCACAGAAATGGAGAAATCTAAAATTATCTAAGTAATATTCTATTGTCTGGATGTACCACAGACTATTCACCCTTTCACCTATTGAAAGGCATCTCAGTTGCTTCCAAATTTTGGCGATTATAAATAACTGTTTTATCTAAAAAGTCATCATCAAACCCAAAGTCATCCAGATTTTGTCTTACTAGTTTTATAGCTTTGCATTTTATATTTAGGTTTACAATCTGAGTTTTCTATGAAGGGTATAAGGTTTCTGTCTAGCCTCTGTTTGCACTGGATGTCCAGTTGTTCTAGCACCACTTGTTGAAAAGACGATCTTTTCTCTATTATTTACCATCGCTCCTTTGTCCAACATCAGTTGACTCTTTGAATGGGATTATTTTGGGGCTATGTAGTCTGTCCTATTGATCTATTTGTCTGTTCTTTTGGCAATATGATAACTGATAGCCTGCCTGGCCAAACTGCATGGCATAGGAAGAGCTGAATAAGGGAACTGCCCTATGGCGGGGTAGAGCCACATTCTAGTACCTTGTGTACACATCAGGGTAGCATGTTACAACAGATTCCCCACTAACAGGCAGAGACATAGCAAGAGGAAGTCACTGTGCAGAACTAAGTGTGAGGCTGCTGATGACTGACAAGAGGGAAAAGCTCTCCTACTCCCAAACATGGTGACAGGGGAGTGCTGACCTGCCAGTTTATCCTGGGAACAGGGCTGGATTGGCTGGGGCACTGAACCCTTCCAGAGTGCATGGAAGTTTGGGTCAGAAGATTTAAACAGAGGGGAGAAAATCCTTCTCCTCTTCTGGGACCCATGGACAGAGGCCCTGCATGACTGGCTGCAGCAGCTGGCAGAGGCCCCAGGCCCCTGGCAAGAGAAGTCACAGTGTGCTGACAGCACCAGCCCCACACACAGACTCCAGGGAGCCTAAAGCTTGAGAACAGTCCACATCTCAGCTTTGTGCTCTGAAGGACAGATAAGGATGAAGCAGGATATCTGGGCAAGGTTTTGGGTTTCAGTATTTTGGGGAAAAAAATTTTTTTTTTCTGTTTTGCAAATAGAACCTGGAGCCAGGAAGTCCCTTATTCCTCCAAACTGTGCAACATTTTAATAAAAGACATTTTTTCCTTCCCCACCAACCTTTTCTTCAGAATACGCCTTTGTTTGGCAGCAGGCGGCTGAACACCACTTTTTTTGGCACCGCACTGTTATGGTTACTGTAGCTTTACACTGACATCTTATATGCCATGTCATTTGCAAAGAGTTAAAAGATGACTTTAAAAACCATAGCCACACATAATTTCTTAATATTGTGTTTAAATAATATTAAGATGTTGCTTAACCTTTATTTCTTAAAAAGATTATATTTATTTTTTAGAGAGAGGATAAGGAAGGAGAAAGAGAGGGAGAGAAACAATGATGTGTGAAAAAAACATCTATTGGTTGCCTTTCAAATGCCTCCTACTGCGGACTTGGCCCCACAACCCAGGCATGTGCCCTGACTAGGAATTGAACCAATAACCTTTTGGTTCACTGGCCAGTGCTCAATCCACTGAGCCACATCAGCCAGGGAAAAAAATTAAATTCCTTTTAATTAAAAAATAATCTGTTGGTTCAATTCAAATAATATTTATGTAATGCAATTAACTGATAAATACCTGAAGTATATTTTATTATACAGGATACCCTCTGACCTCTCACTTTCTCTAATTTTGTCTGAAGTTTCTTTGTTGAAAAATGGGGTTATTTGCTTTTAGAGTTTTCTGCAATACAGATTTTGCTGATTACTCACTGATACATTCTTCTATCCCTTGCATTTTCTATATATTAAGTAGATGTATGTTGGGAACTGCCCTGACTGGTTTCAAAATCTGTAATCCCTCAAGGCTAAGGCTGAGTAGAAAGACCTTAGGACCACAAGCCACTTAGGAGACAAAGCTATCTTCCTGGCAGAGGCGCCGCCTCTGCCCCTTTTACTTCACCCTGCTTGGCCCCGAGCCTGGCCGGTTAGCAAATGACAGGTAAGATTCCTCAAGGGAGGAACAACCTAAGACAGGCATGGTCACGGTGGCACTCAGGGAAGGACTGGTGGGGGGCTATAGCAAAAGGGGGGTGATGGACCCTCGCCCCTTGTCCTTGACATAGCCAGAGTTCTCATTCTGTGTTCGAGAAGTCTCCCATCTCTTGGCTGCCTTACTTTCCCTGCCTGAACCTGAAACAATGACAAAAGGCGGTGCAGCCCTGTGCTGGAAAGGGTGGATTCCCCAGGGTGATCAGGCCTAAGAAAGAATATATAAAATCCTGTGAAACCTGCTTTATTAAGCATGCTCTCAATTTTCTGATAAGGGTCCCAGCAGGAAATGAGTTTGTTTCCCAAAGTTCTATAGCCCTTTACCTATCTGACCCTGACTCAGAGTAAGACCTCATAGTTCTTTGTATGTTATCTATTTAATCATTACTGCCTGACAATGATTGATGAGTTTTACCTGTATTCCCGTGCAAATTAAACCAAATAAAACCCCATTGAGGAAAAGGCTCTTGGCCCTTCTCCTTTGAGAGATCGGCCACCTTTCTTCCCCAAGCAGATCACGTCTTGGTAGACTTATTCTCATCCCTGGTGGCTGGGGGCAGGGGTGAGCGGGGGGTCCCTGTGGGCGGAGCCCTACCACAGATGTAGACAACCAAGTTTCACTTTTTTTGGTAAGAAAATGTCATTGATTTATTGTATGAGTTGTTTCTAATTATGGAATTGAGATATTTTCTGCATGCCAGTCCTGGTTTTATACCTTTAGCACCTAGGAGTGCAGAGTAGGGTTGTCAGAAGAGAAGGCCCACAGCTTCTCTCCACTAATACTCCCTTCAATTTTTAAAGGTTTCAGTAAAGAATCATATCTTATGAACAAATGTAAACCATATAAACAGCTTTATATATTATGATAAAATAAAACAAAGAATTAATCTGAACTTTATAGAGGGCAGACTGAAACCACAAACTGACCTTAGCTCTAACCAAAACTATAAAAATGACAGTGCAGTTTTGTGTGTGTGTATATACATAGGATATATACACCTTTTATATTCTGTATACATCTATATATGCACACTAAGTAAACTGCACATTATATATAATTACATATAGTTAGTAAGACAGTTAAATATATATATATATATATGTATATATATATAAAAGGTATAAGTCCACAAAGAAAAAGATAAATATGAAAGGGTTATAAATAACAGCTAGAAGAATTTGAAAGTTGCCAAATGTATGGGTGAGTGAAAACTAATTTAGCAGACCTAAAAACATCGCAGCCTAAACTGGCAGTAAAACAAAGGTGCCATCTAGTTTATACTGTAAAATTCCAAAAAGGCCCAAGAATTTGTGGTAAGAAAACTTCTGGAATGAGCATAAAAGTTAGGATTAAAATCAAATGATCAGTTTAAAGGCTATTTAACAGCCAGCCAGCCCTGGCTGGTGTGTCTTGGTTGGAGTGTGTTGTCCTGTGAACCAAAAAGTCATGGATTTGAATAGCAGTCAGGGCACATACTTATGTTGCAGGTTCAGTCCCTGGTCAGAATGCATGAGAGGGGCAACTGATCAACGTATCTGTCCTTCTCACTTCCTCCCTTCCCCTCTCTCTAAAATCAGTAAGTATATCCTTGGGTGAAGATTTAAAGAAAAGTGAGTCAGATGTTCCCAGGACTCTTCCTTCTCACGCAGTTGGGTAATGTTCTCCATCTTCCCACTGCAGCAGAAGACTAGAGCTTTATTTCCTGAAGAGGGAAAATGGGATACTAAATCCAAATGTGAGCAAGGGTACTGCCCTGACAAAAGTGATGTTCCAAGCCTTCTTCCTTTTCTTCCTTCCAGAAAAGATGAAATTGAAAGAACCCTCTCAGGGAAATCTTACCACTCCCAGAAAAATGACCTAACTAAAATGTTAGAGATTCCCCAATGAAAAGGCCTATATATACTATTCTAACTGAAGCTCAGTTGATAAGACCCACCCACTGCATGGAGCTTGCAATGCTATTCAGCTTTTTAGAGCCAACTGTGAGTAGGTATCCAAAGCTTGCTAGAAATCTGAAAAAGCTTATGATATTTATTCTAATATCAAGACAAAGGGATAACACAAATTAGAGAAAGAAGAAAAAAATTTCTGAAACAACATTCTTATTCCAAGAGAAATAATTAATAAATAGGACTCTATAAAAAAAGAATATTCAGGACAAAAAACTCCTTATAAATTAAAAAAAAAAGCAACAGAAAGATTGTACAATTGTAAGGAAGCGTCTCAGAAAGCAGAATAAAGACATGAGATAAAACATGAGGATAAGTATGATAAAATTTTTATAAAGGACAAGGATAGGAGAGCCAACTACTAAAGGTAAAGGAAAAAAACAGAGGTAGCGGGATCTGAAGAAATAATTCAAGAAAAACTCCCAGAATCTAAACACATTAGACTCACCACTAGGAATATAAGGGCATGACACCCAGAACATTGTGAACTTTCAGAAAACTGGGAAAAGGATGTTCTACAAGCAGAGAGAGACAGATGGATACTGGAGAACAATAGTGCAAAGGCACGAGAATGCTGGAGAAAAATGATTTCCAAACTAGAATTCAATGTCCAGCCAAGCAGTCATAAAGATTTTCACCATATATTCAAGGTTTCAAAAGTTTTCCTTCCCCTATACTCTCTTCTCACAAAGTTACCAGAGGCTGAGAAAGAGGACAACACAGGTCAAAAATAGTAGTTGGTCCAATATAGAAGAGACACAGTCAGAAGAAAATTCCAGAATGATAATATTGATAAGAGATCCCAAGCTGACAGGCATGAGACTAACCTAGAGCATGCCCAATCCAAACTACAGGAGGATGAACAGCTGTGGGTGAGACTGTTCAAAATAAACTTGATAAAATACCTATGTGTTTGAAAAACAACTGTTGTTCTAATTGAAGTATGTGTGTCAAGTATTCAGTCTTTTAGATTTTCAGAGAAGTTTATAAATCCATGTGAAAACCTGTATGATAGTACTGCTACCAAATGTTTAATGGCAAAAATATATGCAAATTTCAATCTACAGTAAAACAATTATTTAAGCATATTTTAAAATATAATGAACCATACTTGTTAGAAACCTAATCTTTATTTTAAAATTACTAATTTATAAGTTTCAGAAAATACATAATATCCTTAAGCCACTAATAATAAAACATCCCACACCACACAATCAAAACAAACACACATGACCATCTTTCACCAAACTGGAATTAAAATGTAATTTTTCCTATTCATCCCTTTAAGAAAACTGCATGCAAGGATGGCAGAAATAGGAGCGTGACTCAGGGAGCTGTGCCTACTGCCATGATGCTTAGTTTGTAATGCTGGAATCATTTCTAGAACATGCCACTTTTGTGGTACACTGATATAGAAAGTCTCAGTAAGACCGAATTACTTCTAATACTTTTCAGCACTGAAAGCGAGGCCGACTTTACTAACTCACGTGAAACTAGGCTGACAACAGAGGCGTGATGTGCTAAACCCTGATGCTACCTGGGTGTGAAAGCAAGCACCTTTGAGTAACTTAAATTTCTCAGCTAACTCTTTGTAAATCTGCTCCAAGTCTCTCAGATCTTTTCTTACATTATATTCAACCATTTCCTTTTAACCACTAAATTCTTCTGTAGCTTAGACAGCTCTTAAAATTCCCCTTTCTTCCAAGAAGTCCCCCTTGACTTGTTGGAACTGTAGTCCTTGAACCACCTCATTTGGGTATGGGTTTTTTTTATGTGCCTGCCCTCTATTCTCTGAGCCATATAAGCCCTTTACCTGTTTCTATTTTGCTTACATTTTATTATCCTCTTGTGTTCATGTGCTTCCCTGACCTTTGCCTCTAGAGGAGGGACAGCAGAAAGCATATTCATCTGGGAGGAAGACCTGGCTCTGGTTAAGAAGGGATGAAGTAGATAGCTCTGAGTCTGACATAGACTTGAGCCCTTTCCAGCCTTGTGGTCTCTGAGAAGTCGCTAACTTCTAAGTCTCAACTACCTTGTCTGTGAAATGAACATAATACCTCCTAGTTCATAATGTCTGCATAAGGCTGTTGGGAGCACTGAGATACTTTAGTGCAGTGCTTAGCATACAGTAAGCCCCCACTAGTAGAACACCTGGTAAGTGCTTTCTGACAGTGATTAGACAAACATAAGGTAAACTGGAATTTAAGTATTTATTGTGAGTGTTAAATAGACTTACAAGAAGTTATATAGCTAATAAAAATGTAGACATAAAGACTTAGAGAAAAATGTCCACTAAATTACATATATTGAAGACACAGAGTTTATTGGCTGAATGCTCTATATTAGATATCTAAAATAACACAAATATTCAGAATTGCAGTTGTAAAATTTAATTCATAGTCATGTTAGCTACAATGGTTAACATGCTTAAGAGATATTATTTTGTATATTTCTCAATAAGCTTTGTCAAGCACATTTATAGAAAAGTAACTTCCAGTTACTATGATTTTCCATCATATATCAAATGAACAGACATAAAACATTAACTTATTTCAAATAATGGGTACTGTATATAGCTATACTGTACTCTAAAATTAGTTATATTAATAGATAGTCATTTCAGCATTAAAGAAAGGACATTCTGTGAAAACCCATAAAAAATTAAAACCATGACACATAGACTACAAATAGAGAATTACTCAATTTTCTTAGTGACTGAGGGGCATCTTCACATCTTCTGAAAACACAGACTCAGCCAGAGCAGCCTTCTCTTAGGTTCTGAGCAAGACACTTCAAAGGGTAAGAAGTGGTGAGAAAGGAAACTGCCAGAGGGGAAGGAGCAAAGAGCACTGGCCCCAAGGTCTGGGTTATTCTCAGGAGACAGTGAGTAAAGGCTGCAGCTGTTCCAAGCAAGTTCCACCACATGTAACAGAGGGGCGTTCTTCGGGGACAGGCAACACACTGACCTGAAGTGACACATTAAGAGTGAATGAGACCCAAAATAAATAAATAAATAAATAAATAAATAAGTAAATAAATAAATAAAACATAAATAAAATAACATCTACACTGAAAAGATGCTTAGCACTGTGAATAATAAAAAGTAGGCAGCTAAATGCAAAGGTACCTCATGAATATCTGGACCACAAATAATCTACCTGAAATGTAACATTTTTCTTATGAAGACTGCAAATTTTCTAAAATCTACTTGAATAGAAGAATTAGAGCTATATGTATGAAACACTGTTTTTAAGGACAACTGAACAGCTTAGGAGAGTTAAAGCCCCAAAGATATCTAGATATAACTTCTCAAATCTCTTCTATCATTTTGTTTCTATGTCATGAAAGCTACTGATGTTAAAATTTTAGTAAATAAGATGCTGACAAGAATGCTTTAGTATACATCATATGCCATCTCAAAAACACTCCCTGAAAAGTAACTCTTCCTGTGGCATTCACCATGAAATATTTAGCTAAGGAAAAAACTATATATATAATTATGTGTATATATATATAATTGTATATATATATAATATATAAAATACATTTCATATATTTTACATTTTATATATTTTATTGGGGGTTAAAGAAAGAAATACATATAAATTTAAAGTCATACAGAACCCTAATATAATAAAAATGACAAAACAAATACTGAAATACTGCTGCTCGGGCATTTTAAATAAGGGTACTTTTGTTGAAATAAAACATACACCAATATCTTTCTACACTACTAATTCTGGAGAAAAAAACTGCAAACCTAATGCTTTATATACAAATACCTTTAGAACACTTAAGAAAGTTCTAATTTTATTACTTGTTATTTTGGGGTTGCCCTAATTTGGAGGTACTTATGTCTTCGTCACGGTTGAAGAAGTGGCTTGGAAGCAGGTGAGCTGTAAGTGCATGCTGCTCTTGAACTTGTTCAGCAGCTCTTCCAGTAACCTGTGGGGATCAGAGATGGTTTGCAACCTGACATAATGAAGCTTGGAAAACAGGCCGGGGAGCCAACTGTGTTACAGAAACATATTTACATTTACATATGAAAAATCTCCCTCTTCTCTTACTGAAGATTAGATTCCTCCCTAAATCAGATAGTACCTGTACATTTTAATTCACTTTTCAAAAATTTACATACACTGAATGTACTCTTTTTAGCATATGGTTCTATGAATGCTGATAAATACATCTCAGCAGCCTCACAACTCCCATAATCAGGCTGAAGAATAGGTCTGTCATCCTCCATATTCTCTTATGCTGCCCCTTGCAGTACTTTTCCCTTTACTCCCACCCCTGGGAAACAATTTGTCTACTCTGTGTTCCTCTTATTTTATTTTTTAACAAATATTGACAAGTAATAAACTAAAGTGGTGAATTAAACACCAAAAGAATCAGGGCTACTTCTAATTCCACCAGGTAAATAATTCTATTATGTACTTGATAACTCAACTTGCTTCCTTATAGTCTGATATGTCTATGTAATTTTAGCGCCAGAAAGGATCTTAGCTTCAACTGGTTCAGATGAAGAAACCAAGAAGGGAGCCCACTGGCATTGTGGTCCAGATATTATTGCATTAACAATGCTCAGTTATTAGACCACTGACCCAATAGCAAATCTAAGCTCTAGATCCCATCTAGGACTATAGCAGGCTGGCTGTTTTTCTTGATGCCCCCCAAAGCACTAACTAGCCTTTTGAGACATGTTCTTTATGTTAAAATATTAGTTTTGCCCTGGCTGGCGTAGCTCAGTGGATTGAGTGCGGGCCTGCGAACCACACAATCATGGTTCGATTCCCAGTCAGGGCACATGCCTGGGTTGCAGGCCAGTTTCCAGCAGGGGACTCACGAGAGGCAACCACACATTGATACTTCTTTCCTTCTCTCCTTCCTTTCCCCTCTAAAGATAAATAAATAAAATCTTAAAAAAATAATAGTTTTAATCTTTTTCATATTTGTTTTAAAGAAATGAACAGGGTTTAAAAGTAATTCAGGTAGAGCTTGAAAGTTAAGTGTGAGTAGTAGGAAAACAGCCAATAGGGTGCAGGTGTGATATGTTTGTACAGCCATCCACTTGCCCATTTAGGGACATACATAGGGGCATATAAACAAAAGAAGTGGTCTGCCACCCATTCTCCCTGGCCCAGTCAAAGTCTCCATATGACACTGGCCCAGTTCCATGTGTTTTCTCTGTCCCCCGAGTTTCCACAACATTCATTTGTGCTAGATCACAGAGCCCACAATGAATTTTTCACGCAGTTTACCACCACCATAAATACTGGGTTGGCCAAAAAGCTTGTTTAGTTTTTTCCATACGATGACTCTAGGAGTGCTTAGTTGTCTTTAAGTTCATTTGAAACAATTTTGTTAGATTGTATAGTGACAGCTGTCACATCACTGTATATTTAAAATAAGTTATCAAAATCAGTGAATTTTTGTGTGTCCATTTTAGTACTGAAGATGGAAGAAAATATGCAACATTTTTGGCATAGTATGCTTTATTATTTCAAGAATGGTAAAAGTGCAACTGAAACACAAAAAAATATTTGTATAGTGTATGGAGAATGTGCTGTGACTGATCAAACATGTAAAAAGATGTTTGTGAAGTTTCTTGGTACTCTTGACATTTTGGCCAAATAATCCTTTGCTGTGGAGTTGTCTTATGCATTGGAAGATATTTTGCAGCACCCCTGGCCTCTATGCACTGGAAGCCAATAGCGAGAGATAGACGACATACTGAAAATAATGCAAATCAAAAAGTTATTGGTGAAAATAAAAAATGTTTCTTTTATTTTAAAGAAAAAAAACTAAGTGGACTTTTTGGCCAACCCAGTAACTTGTTTATGGGCTAATAAGCCAAATGCAAAAGCGGGTGGATTTCAATTACCTTGGTGAAGGAGCAATGATCTATAATGTTTTCTCTGACTCAGCTGAGGGTAGGTTAGGCATTTATTAAATTTACCTGGCCTAGATTTTGCCTCAGGTCAGAATTTGTTACATGAGTAGCAAAGTTTAAACTCAGACCGAGACAATCAATACAGTATTAGTGAGACATATGTAACTTTATTATGTCATATTTACAAATCTATTCTTTCTTCATACTTTGTATTATATAGAGCACAAAATGTACATGGCTGAGCTACTCAAGGGAAAAACAATCATTGAGCCCTGCATTTTATATGTTGTCCAGTCTTTTACATTTCTCTAAGTATTATCTTAAAAATTTAGGATAATGATATAGTTTATTGAGTAAGTCAAAATAAACTTTCTTGTGACATTTTCTGTACTGGTCACTCTTGTGACATTCTCTATACTAGTAGTTTAAGACAAGAAAAGAACTAATGTCTAAATTGTCATAAATACAGAAGAAAGGTGTTAACCTTATTCTGTCACTTGGAAGGCAAGCAAAGAACAGTATGTATTATGATACATAATACATAATACAGTATGTATTATGATACATACTGTTAAGGGCTACTAAATACTTATCTTCCTCAAATTCAAATTATTACTTATAAAAAGAGTACTGTTCAACACATTTAACTGGCTCCTAAGAATAGCATACAGAACTTACTTTTTATCTGCTCCACTGGAAAGCTGAGGTAGGGCTTCCAAAGCCTGTTTAAAACTAGACCTGGAACACAAGTAGCAACATTTAAGTTGAAATATTTTATGCTTCTAAGTGGAATTAAGAGCATATTTTAAAAATAAATAAACTAGTATAAACCAATGAAGCATGCAGAAATATGAAAAAAGTAAAAGTGGAAAACAATAGAAAAAGTAAAAGTGAGGGTATAGTTACCAAAGCCTTGGGAGGAGCAGGGTCAAAAAACTCATCTAAGAAATGAAATATAACTTGAAAAATGGTAGTAGGAACTAAATTTTATATAAGAATACTACTCGTGATAGATGAAAGCTTAATGTGGATGTTTAATTTTTTAAAATTCTATTTTCAAAACAAGACTGAACTCTAGACAAAGCAAATATACGAAAGAAAGGAAACTGAGTAGAAATACGATGTTGTGAAAGGTCACACAAATGGAGACACAGAGTACTGATGTGTCCACGGCCTGATTTACAGCCAATGTCTTATTATAACTGAAGTTTTTACAGAATTTAGATATTATTATGTTTAAAATTTGTAGAATAGTGGAGAAATGCATTCATATTTTAAAATTCAACACTATTTCATTTCATAAAAAAAGAAACTGAATTTTAAAACTAGCAATTTGGTATGTTTAACTTGTTAATGTAGAGAGTACCAGAAAAATTACTGAATCAAATGAAAAGCATTTAGAAGAGAATATCTGGTAATAATTTGTACCATTCACTAAGAAACAGTTGGCTAAGGTGAAGCAATTAATATAATTATTCATGATTTCAAAGTGGTCTTTGATATTGTATTGTAAAAACATTCTCATCAGTATACCATGAAATAACTTTTGACCAGGATTTCTCAGGCTAGGGGCAGGTATCCTAGCAAAATATAGTGAGACTGCAAAGTCCCAGTATAGTCAGGTAGCTACCCAGAGCACCGGGTCGCTTCAGTTGTTCACGATTGGGGCAGGGCGTGGGTGCGGGGATATCTCGTAACTTGTAGGCATGTTTCACTCCCTTCCCAGTAGGAAACTGGCTCTCCTCACTCCTGATGTCGAGGAAAGTCTCTGCCGTATCTCCACAATGATGTTGTTTCTTGTAAAGCTCTTCTCAATTAATCAAAATAAATGTGATGCTATTAGTCTTTATTTTTACATTATGACAATAATAATGAGGAGGAGGAGGATACCACTTATTTGTAGTGCACCAAGAGTTTAGTAGGTGACTTGACATATTTTCTCATTTAATTTCCCCAAAACTTTGGCTACAAAGTATTATTATCTTTGTTTTATAAATGAGGAACTTAGCCTCTGAAAGGTTAAATTAGTGAGAATAAATACACAAGACATGCATACAAATCAAATATAGAAGGAATGCTTTCTGTCATCATTTAGCACTCTGTGCAGAAAAGCAACCATTAGGAAAAGTTGTGCTTCAGTAACCAATATGGGAGCCACCTGGTCAGCCTGAGGAACAAGAACAAGAAGCTAAATTTGGGCTGGGATGGGAGTAAAAGGCAGAAAATTGTACTTGAACAACAATTAAAATAAAATTTTTTAAAAAGAAGCTAACTTTGTTAGGAAAAAATGTAAGAAGTCTTTCAGTTGTAATGATGGCAGTAAGAATGATGGTATTAGCCATATTATCAAAAGCTGGAAATGAATAAACATATTACACAAATATCCTTGAACAATTTATTTGTATACTACTTGGCTTCTCACGCACATTATCAGTACAACCCAAAATTTCCTAGGTAATGTTGCCAGTGGAGTAAACAAGTTTGTAAAAGCAAGTAGTCTGTAGTACTGTTTCAGTTCACCTACTGATATTTCAATGATAGGAAATCCTGACTTTCATTCAAAACAGCTAAAAATCATCAAATTTCCACTACAAAATTTTTCAGAGAAACCACAAGGCTTCCTCTGATAATTACAACACTTAAACAGTCCTTCAAAGTCTGATATGAAGATACTTATTTTCTCCGCTTTTTAAAAAAAAAAGAGCGCAATGTTCTGCTACATTGATTATTATAAGACTAAGATTTATCATATAGAATGAAAAACATAAAATTACATTATCTTTTCTTCTTTATATTACATGAAGAACCAGTCTTAGAGCCCAAGACTTAATATAGATGTATGTTTTTAACTAAAAATTTGATCAATCAAATTTAAACATTTATATACCACAAAATCATGAGCGTTCACTCTGCCCAGTTATCTTTACAGAAGATTTTATACACGAGTCAGACCAGCTTTATTATTAATGAAGCACTCAGAATGAGAATATTTAGCATCTCACTTGCTTTCAGGAGTCAGGTGAACAGCCACAGTATCCCTCAAAGCACAGATTTCAAGCCTTGCCTGAAGATGAGAGAAGGACAAAATGACAATAAGGATTTGTGATGGTTATCAAATAGAAATGGGTGGTGAAGGGGACGGCCTCCACCCTGTTCCCAGCGGGCACAGTGCTGACAGAACATGATAGGCACATGGTTGGTTACCTCCACCCCCACATGATTATTAGTTAGGAACAAACTTCTGAAAACAGTCCAAAGAAATTGGCTGTGACAAAATTTCCTTTGACTGAAAATTAATTTACAGTCAGGTATGACTGTGTGAAGGCAGGCAGCTACATATCTTGCTATAGAAGGACAAACTACACAAGGATTTCCCAGCAATCTGTATTTACTATCTAACCAGTAATTTTTCTTTTAGTCTGCATGTGAGAGGAAGGAAAGTCTGAAACACTGTCCCTGAATTATTCCCCTCCTCCACAGATTTAAGGAAGTGGGTTGGCTTACTTCCTTACACCTATGCACTTGCAGGCACACTGACTTGAACCTCAAAAGTTAAGCTAAAAGTTAAGCTATAGATTCAGTGCAATGCCATTAAAATCAAATACCTTTAAAAAAACAAAAAAACCACAAAAATTACACGCTGATTACAAATAGACAAAACAATCTTGAAAAACAGTAACACAACTGGAGAAATTCACACTTCCTGATGTAAAAACTTACTATAAAGCTATAATAACCAAGGCAATGTGACACTGGTATATGGACAGACATAGAGGTCAACAGAATAGGATTGGGTATCCTTATGCTCAAGATCAACTGATTTCTGACATGGGTGCCAAGGCTATTCAATAGGCAAAGAATAGTCTCTTAACAAATGATGCTCAGACAACTGGATATCCTCATGCAAAAGAATGAAATTATCTGGTCGGCCAAAGAGTCCACTTAGTTTTTTCCCATAAAATAAAAGAAACATTTTTTTCATTTTTACCAGTAACTTTTCTGATTCAGATATTCTGAGAATGTTGGCTATCTCCAGCCATTGGCTCCTATTGGGTAGTGGGGAGGGCTGCAGGTAAACATCTTCCAATGCATAAGACAGCCTCACAGCAAAGAATTATTTGGCCAAAATGTCAAGAGTACCAAGAAACTTCACAAACAACTTCTGACATGTTCGATCAGTTACAGCACCTTCTCCATACAATGTACAAATATTTTTTGTGTTTCAGTTGCACTTTTACCATTCTTGAAATAATAAAGCAAAATATGCCAAAAATGTTGCATATTTTCTTCCATCTTCAATACCAAAATGGCTACACAAGAAATCATTAATTTTGGTAATGTATTTTAAATGCACAGTGATGTGACAGCTGTCATCATACAATCTAACAAAATTTTTTCAAATGAAGTTAAAGACAACTAAGCATTACTACAGCCACTGTGTGGAAAAAACTAAATGAACTTTTTGGTCAACCCAATAGATCTCTTCCTTAACATAATATTAACTCAAAATGGACCTAACTGTAAGTAATAAAGCTACAAAATGTTTAAAATAAAATGAGTAAATCTTTAGATGTTGGATTGGGTAAGCCTTCTTAGAAATGAAATTGAAGTACAAGCAATGAAAGAAAAAAATAGATAAATTGGACTTCATCAAAATTAAAAAATTCTGTCCTCAAAAGAAAACCACCAATAAAATGAAAAGAATAAGATACCACTTCTCACACACAAGGATGGCTTAATGTGAAAGACTGACAGTAACATGTATTGACAAGGATATAGAGTAATTGGAATCTTTATATATCATTGGTAGAAAAGCAAAATGATATAGCTGCTTTGAAAATAGTCTGCTACCAATGGGGAGCAGGGGGAGGGATAATGGGGGAAAATAAAGGAAGGGCCATCAAGGAACACATATAAAGGACACACGGACAAAGCCAAGGGGTAGGTTCCAGGGTGGGAAGCAGGGACATGTGGGGTGGAGGGGGTTGGCGTGGGGGGTGTGTGAAAATGATGACAACTGTACTTGAACAACAACAAAAATAAATGAAAGAAAGAAAGAAAGGAAGGAAGGAAGAAAGAAAGTCAGTCCGGCAGTTCATTAAAAGATAAATAGAGTAACAACCATATGACCTAGCAATTATACTCCTAGGTACATAACCAAGATAAATGAAAACATATGTCCACAAAAACTTGTAAATTAATGTTCACAGAGGCATTCTTCATATTATCCAAAAGTGGGAACAGCCCAAATACTCATCAAATAATGAATGGATAAATAAAGTGTGGTATATTTATACCACGGAATATTATTCAGTCATAAAAAGATATGATACGTGCTACAACATGGATGAACCTTTCAAACATTATGTTAAGTGAAAGAAACCAGTTTCAAAAGCCGTATTTATATGATTCTGTTTATATGTAATTATCAGAATGTGCAAATCAGCAGATGGAAAACAGACTTGTGCTTGTCTAATGCTGGGGAGAAGGGATGGAAGGAAATGGGAAGTGATTGCTAATGGGTCTGGGGTTTCTTTCTGGGTGATGCAACATTCTAAAATTGATTGTGGTGGTGATTACCTAACTGTGAACACAGTAAAAAAAAAAATGACTGAATTGTATATTCTTTTTATCTTGTGGATACATTGTATGCTACTGGAATTTTATCTGCACAAAACTTTTATGACAGAAAAGATAACCTAAAGCTTACACTTGTTTGCAAGCTTGAAGAAGTGTGACTTTACATAGTTTTCCTCAGAATACTAGAAAAGCCTCTAAAGAGAAAGCCTACATCCTCTACCTGTGACTCAGGTACCCACAGTGTGGGTGATGCTCAGGAGTCTATATGAAACAAATAGCTCTTATTCTCTAGGAGTGTATAAAATGTAAAACAATCATAAAAGACATGGCTAGTTCTTTAAATCAGACTTATTAGGTATTCTGTAACCAATCTAGATAACAGCTGATAAGATATGCTATAGTCAGTGAAACTTTTCTGTTTGGAAAGCAATTGTTTGGTTTCATTTTTCAGTGCCTTAGAAGCCTGAAAAATAGTTTGTAACTAGAAAGCACATGTATGACAATTGACCTCTATTGTTTATACTCTAGTTTATGTTAAAAACATACCTACAAGGAAAAATATCAAAGAGAAAAGAATAAGGTAGAGCTTTTAGTTGAATATTTTAGGATTAAATAAATCACTGCAAAACTAATCTTTGTGTAGAAACTTTATTCAAAGAAGGTGTATTAATTTCCCTATGGATTATGCTAATTATAAAGGTGGTGGTTATTTACATAATACACAAGAAACTGTATGCCAAAAACTACCATGCTAAAAGGTCAGCTACAATCACCAAACTGCCACTCAACTCCTCTGTCCTCTCTAAACTGGTTCTCAGGAAGGTTTTGAAGACTGATGCACTGCCTTGTTATGTAAACAACAAGTAAAGATTATTAAACTCTAATCTTTCTCAGAGTTATCTGTCCAAAAGGAGGATGTCAAAAACAGCCATTCTCAATGGGAAAGAGTGAGGTAGGGAAGTTACAATCATTTGAACTTTTTCAAAGTGAAAAAATGCCTGCCCAATTCCTATGAAGTAGCAAAACATTAGAGGTTGAAATGGTCAAGTGTCCAGTATTCTCCTGGATATGTGAACAGTAGGTCCTCACTTAATGTCATTGATAGGATCTTGGAATCTGTGACGATAAGAGAAATGGTGTAGAATGAAACCAATTTTACCATAGGCTAACTAAGTTCTATGGCACATTTCTGGTCACAAAAACATCACCAAGCTTTTAATTAAGGACTCTAAACACTTCTAATATTAAACACTGAAATAACAGTGAGCTCTACATACATTTAAGAAAGGTTACTACAAACATATAAAATGATTATTTTCTAACTCATTCGTTCCAGTTCAGGGTTGCAGGTGGCAGACGCCCATCCTGGCAGCTGAGGGTGCAGGCAGGCCCCTGTGACACACCTCTATCACAGGCACCTCACACATCTCACACTCACAAAGAAGAGACAACATAGACACATGCACAGCTCTAGGGTGTGGGAGCAAACTGGAGTCCCCAGAGAAAACCTTACAGACTTGGGGAGAATGTGCAAACCCCAAACACCCAGGAATCATTTTTTTCCATCAACATTACTATGAAATGATATTGAACAAAAGAATGTTATTTGAGGACCTGCGGTATATGAGAGAAGTTCTCCAGCTGACTCTAGTATTTCTTCCTAACCTCTTCCTGCTAACTTTGAGAGAAGTTTTGCCATCAAGTAAATGGGTTGCAGAGAAAATTTGCCTGGAGGAGAGATTTTTGTTATTGTATAATTTCAAAACTGCCTTGGTCAACTGTAGTTACTGCAACTTCCTTTTAATTAATCTTTAGTACCACATCATCTATGCTACCTTTCTCCTGAAATAGAGCTATTATAATAATATCCTTTTAACTTTATATCTAAAGTTGGATAAGCCAAAGTTTTAGAGAAAATTGGTGGCAACTAGAAATACAGTAGAAGAAGTTTTTGTAATAGATTTTTCTTCAACCAACTTGCCAAATTAGCAAATGCTCTCCATTTCTTCTGCCCCCCAATATTTTTGTATGAAATTTTTCAAATGTATAGAGACTGTGAAAGAATTTACAGTGAACAGCTGTAAACCAATACACTCTACTATAAACATTAACCATCACTACTGTTTATCCAATTACCAATCTGTCACATTCTTTTGCTATTCTTCACCATGCATGACTAATTACAGTAGCCTGTTTCTTTTTAAAAAGATTTTATTTATTTATTTATTTATTTATTTATTTATTTACTTACTTATTTATAGAGAGAGGGGGAGGGAGAAAAAAGGGAGAGAAACATCAGTGTGTGAGAGATACATCGACAGGCTGACTCTTGCATGCCCCCACCTGGGGACCTGGCCTGCAGGCCAGGCATACGCCCTGACTGAGAATCGATCAATACTATTTTAATTTTTTTGAGTTAAAATTTACATGCTACACAATGGACCAATCTTACAGTGTACCAGGTGATGAGTCTGAATGAGGCATACGCCTGAGCAATGGAAAGCCATATCAAGGTACAGAACCACCCCCCTCAAGCCCCTTTCTACTTTATCTCAACAATCCAGAGGAAAGCACTTTCCTGAGATTTTTTCTTCCTACCAGAAAAGAAAACTATATAGTAATATGTGTGCTTTGGTGTGAGGATTCCTTCACTAAACTAAACACTCCTGAGTTTCATTTAGATCAGGGATGTCAAACTCATTTTCACCAGGGGCCACATCAGCCTCGCAGTTGCCTTCAAAGGGCTGATGTAATTTTAGGACGGTATAA
Source organism: Sturnira hondurensis (assembly GCF_014824575.4). Classification (NCBI taxonomy): domain Eukaryota; kingdom Metazoa; phylum Chordata; class Mammalia; order Chiroptera; family Phyllostomidae; genus Sturnira; species Sturnira hondurensis. The sequence continues at coordinate 5,490,979 of NW_028073935.1, read as the reverse complement.
ATGTAACTACTCCTTAACTGTTAAGCAAGAGCTCGGCACTGCGTAGAAACAAGGTGCTGGGCCGGATTAAACAAGGAGGAGGGCTGGATTCAGCCTGCGGGCTTTGTGTTTGCCACCTGTGCTTTAGGTGGTAGCAGTAGTTTGTCTTCCTTAATGCTCAATAGCAGTTGGTTATATGAACATACTGCAGTTTGTTTATTCTGTTGATAAACACCTGGGCTGTTTCCAGATTTTGGCTATTAAGAAGAAAATTTATGGGCATTCTTGTATGTTTTTTCATAAACATATTCTTAGTTCTCTTGGCTAAATACCTACGATTAGAATGGCTGGGTCATAGGGGATGTGTGTTTAGTTTTCAAAGAAACTGCAAGAGTGTTTTCCAAAGTAGTTGTATGATTTACATGCCCAACAATGTGTGAAAGGCTGACCATCTTTCACATGCTGACTGGCCATTCTGACGCTTTCACAAATTCAATTACGTTTAAGCTAGTCCTTTTGATGTTGCCCCAAGGGTCCCTAGTGCTCTGTTAATCTTTTCCCAATCATTCCTTTCTCTTTTTTTCACACGGGATCTGCAAATCCAGTGACTTTTCCTTTTGTCCCCTCCATTCAGCAGTTATTCTTGTAGGAGACCATTCTGTGTGCTCGGGCCCAGCTCCCACTCAGAGATGTACAGGACCCATGCCCACGGATAGGTTCTCCCATGGGGAATCAGGCCTGCATTGTACCTAGAGTGCTATGAGATTTGCTTTTGCTAAAATTCCCTCATCCTGAATTGAGACAGAAAATATTTACTGCAAAGTAACTTCCTAAAATCCATGCTAAACCTTCCAAGGATGACTGTAACTGGTTTAATCACTTTTCCCTTTGCATTTGCAAATATCCTTCTGTGATGTGATTAGTGGCGTCCTCTCCTTTGTTTTCTGTAAAAGGTAATCACCAAAAGTGAATCTGTGCATAGTAAATGAGGGCCATCATGTAATGTGCCCAGAAAAAGAAATAAAGGCCTGTCATGGCAGAGGCTGTGACTTTTTCCCCTTGAGAGAAAAACCATGCCATCCCTTTTCCTCCACAGGACTCAGTAGTCTGTGTGAATTTCTCATAACCCATCCACAATTTGGTGGACCCCATGAGCCAGGGTCTGCATCAATTCTAATCTAGCAGACTGTAAAAAAAAATACATATGTTTTCTGTCCGAGAATTTCCATTTAGGTATTCTTTTAAGATTTCTTTTTCTGCTGAAATTTCCTATCTCTTCATTCATTGAACATAGTCTCCTTTCCATTACTAAACACAACTGCTTAAAATTCTTGTCTTTAGCCCTGGCTGGTGTAGCTCAGTGGATTGAGCACGGGCCTGTGAAGCAAAGGCTCGCCAGTTCGATTCCCAGTCAGGGCACATGCCTGAGCTGCAGGCCAGGTCCCCAGTAGGGGACACATGACAGACAACCACACACTGATGTTTCTCTCCAACTCTTTCTCCTTCCCTTCCCCTCTCTCTAAAAATAAATATATAAAATATGTTTTAAAAAATCCTTGTCTTTAGATTCCAACAACTGGGTCATCTCAGCATTGCTCTCAGTTGCTTGTCTTTTCTATTGAAAATGGGTCATGTTTTCCCGCTTTGTTCTGTTTTTACATTTCAATAAAATTTGGATTGTATCCCAGACACTGTGTATGTCATACTGGGGAGACTGTGGATTCTGTAAAACACCTCTGAAGAGTACTGATTTTGTTCTACTTGTTTTAACAAGCAATTTACTTATTTGTACTCAAACTGAAAACCCCTGGCTCTTGGGCAGCATTTTAGTTCTTACTTCAGTGCTTTTAGTTTTAATTGGGCTAGTATATAGTGAAGTCCAGCCATGCATGTATAGTTTATGGGCCAACTAGAGACTTAAGTGGCTTGTACACTCAATTTATAGCTCTTGCTTTCTGTACTCTGGGATAGCTTCCTCACTTTCCTGTAGTACTTTGCCCTATTCTTCAAGGCTAAAGATGTAGGTTTTGTGAAGTTTTAGGTATCTATGGACCTGCCTTCAGGCTAAAATCCATAAAAAAGTGAGGAATTCACCCAAGTGCCATTTCTTCCACAATCACTTAACTAATCGTCACTTCTCCAAGTGTTTTTTATGTTTTTGATTATTAATATTTAAAATTTTTTATATTTCATTTAAAATTACAGTTGTTTTCTATAGGGGGTTGGCCTAATAAGAACTTCTTCAGCCATTACTGAAAGAAAAACTGCCAGTACTTTTTAAAAAACACAGTATGTTCTAGATAACTGAAAGCTTACATGTAGGACGTCACTCTCCCACATGCCTGAACACCTTGGCTCCTCCCTTGGTTGCATGCATACCAAGATTATCTGGTTCATATAAGTTATATTTGTTACTGTAATTACATAATTTAAAAAACTACAACATAAACCAATGGAATATTAAAGCAAAGAGATGTTTCAATGCAAACTACACTGACTAGTTTGAAAAGACTTAATAAAAGAAAGTTGTGGATTGGTGGATTGAGCACCAGCCTGCCTACGAAAGGAAAGGTTGCTGATTCAATTTGTGTTCAGGACACATGCCTAGGTTGCCAGCCAGGTCCCCAGTTGAGGGCGTGTGAAAGGTTATCTGTTCATCTATATTTCTCTCCCTCTCTTTCTCCCTTCCTACCCCTCTCTCTAAAAATAGATTTAAAAATCTTAAAAAAATAAATAAAATTCCTAAATTTATTTTTTTTAAAGTTGCTAAAAATTTCTTGTGAAATTAAATGTTGTAAAGACAACTATAAAATAAAACAAAGATAACTGCAGAACTTTAGAAGGAATCTGCAGTCAAGATAATTTCACAGGGATTTTTAAGGTCTTGCTCTGCTCTAAAGACACAGAAACTCTGGAACTTCTGGACAAGACATAATGAGTAAGACTTATGCAGGAGAGACAATGTGGGTCCCAAATCAGCAGATCCATAAAATAATCTGTGTATAAGACTGATGATTAAAAATATACCTGTGTGTTTAAATGAACTGAAAGTCTGACATGGACCTTTGAGTAATTCTGGTACCTGTAATGCTCCATTTTTGCTGAAGGATGAAACACACTGCATGAGTCGACTGAGCTCTTCAGAAACTGCTTCCACCACCTTGGACAGGACCCGAGGCACCAACTCCTTGGAAATAGTGAATACCTGAAAGAAGGTTTAAAATAAGGAGAAATGGTGCATTATGGGGACCCGTCCTGACTTTAATTTGTTAAACACAAAGGAATGCACAAAAAGTTGGGAAAAAAGGCCACCATAAAAAACACAAATTAGCCTTTTTCTCCTTTTCCAGTTACTCATCTCTCTTAGGAACATCAAATGATAGCTTACCTCTGCGTGTACTGCAATTATATTCACCAATGCTTCTTTCAAATAGTTTCTGACACCTGAAAACAAGGTGGGGGAGGGAAAAGGCATTTAATAGAAACACAAGCTGCCTGTCCCTGCTGCTGGCATCACTGCACAGTTGTCTAAGGAGAAACAGAAAGTAACACCACCACTGTCAATTTCCTTTTGAAAACCAAATGGTGAAAGGACTATTTTTGTACAGGTTTTTTTTTTTAAGGTTAAATTACTTAAGAGTTTTCTTTCATTATTTTCCATTGTCATTGTTTATGTTCTGTATAAGTGTTTGTCAGCCTCCTTCAAAATGGACAGTTTAAAATGTCCTATGGTTTCTTCATATGTTTTCATCATATATGTGCATACACACACTCAAGTTAACAACCAAAAAACTCACAACAGAAGAATACTTATCAAAACTTATAAAACACATGCTAAATATTATAGCATTATAATGCCAAAGATGAAAGTCAAATTATTATGCAGAATAATTATTTTGACCTTAAAAATTACTTTTGGGAGACATTTTTGACAAAACCACATTCAATCTGATTCTGTAAAACATGTTAAACACTGGACAAAATACCAGATTTCAGGTTCATTAATACCAGAATTAATGAACACTAGTTCACTTAAAAGCAGGCACAAAGATTTAACAGTATAAAAGTCTGAAGTCAGATTATCTTGGATCAGACCCCAATTTCATAACCTACAAGTTGTAACTTTTGGCAAGAAGACTGTGAGCCCAGTTTTTCTTTTAATAATAAACTTAAGAAGAGTGAGTCTTAAAGAAGATAATGCATTTAATAAACAAACTTGTGCTCAAGACCAGAGATGCTGGTATTTACAGGGTTCATTAACAGCTTCATTATAATGCAAGGGAAAAAAAACATAAAAACAAAATACTGCTTTATTGTAACTCCAAAACAATTAGTTGGATTTGGAGTGGAATATTTCAGAATGCCTTCTAAATTAACTGCATGCACTGAGAATTCCTTCTCTATGGAACAGGAAAATTTCTACTGCACTGTAAAATCATATGTATTAACAGTTATGGCATTAAAGAGAATCTTTTCCCAAATGTCATTCAAGCTATTGATTAAGAGAAGTTGAGATAAATACTAAGAACAAGAACTATAATCAACTTTTTGAACTGACATTTGCAGATTCTAAATACATAACTAGCTTTTGATACCTGTCATATATGATGGTGTATATATAGGTACACTGTTTTTCTTTTGAGGAGCAAATTTCATATACATTTCTTTAAGATATGAAAGTTCAAATGTTATTAATTATATTTTGCTGATGAAAAAAATTATAAACCTGATTGGAGAGTAATTAAATATAATCCAGAAATTAGTTGACTTCCTGAGAAAAGATAATTGCAAGATAACAAGTCTTATCTGGGAGGAAGGAGAAAATAATATAAGAATCTACCATAAGTGGAAGTGAAATAAACTAACTTGTGCTCAAGACCAGAGAAGCTTTCTTCTGTAAGAAGAAAGCCACACCACAGGGATGTTCCTTGGATTGTTCACGGCTATAGTTATGGCATGAGGTCTGACCTGGCTGTGACAATCATGACCATTGGGGTCAATACATCTCATCTTGTTCCCTGTTCCCTGGCAGTTGTCCCAATGTGAGCAGAGGGAGGCAAGGAAGGGCACTTTGGTTCAACAGTCCAAAATCACTACACTCAGGTCTAGAATCTTTAAATTGAAACCCTATGGGAGACTAGCTTATAAATGCATACATATATAAAATATAGTTACTAAAATATAAGCACAAAAGCACAATATTAGGCCAGTGATGATGTAATCACCTTAAGAATAAGAAATTCAAGAGTCTCCACCCTCCATGAAAACCGGGGTCTTGTCAATGCTACTATATGAACATGAGGTTGGTTTCTAGTATTGAGTGAAAATATGAGGGCAGCTTTTAAGCTGTAAAATTCTTTAGTGTGAAGACAAGAGTGGGGCCAGAGTGCTGACTAAAAAGCAAAAAATTAAACTTAGAATGAAATAAGACAATGTCACATGCTTAGTATGCTATAAAGTCAACTCCCACTCTGACCCTGATAGGAAAAACATTTCCTGGCAAGAACCCATCAGACTAAGCATTACTAATAAAACACCCTGTAAACAAGATAAATCTAAATTACTCAACACAATTCGAAAAACAAAGCTGTGAATAGCAGGAAAAAAAGCACAGGATGCTTTCAACCTGTAGAATCATACTTTTGTTGACAGAAAATTTGAAAGAATAAATCAATCTTCCTGTTTTATGTTATTCTGACCACAGGTTTCACAAGAATAATGTATTGGAAGGATGACAGAATTCTAACCTTCGACAAGTAAAAAAATCCTGAATTTCTCAGAGATCTTATTTTTGTGAACAGAAAAAAGTGATATAACTGTCCCTCTGCCCCCAAGAGCAATGACAAACTACTTCAAGGGGTAAGTGGTAATGTTGGAAAAAACAGAAGGAAAAAAATTGGGCCCTAGGGAGAAGAGAAAAAGAGCTCCTAGTCAAGTCACAGTAACTCAGTAAAGGTTCAAAAAGATAGAATTAAACTGAACACATCTGAAAAATGCATGCTAGCTCAAGATAAAGTTCACTGAAATGTAATTATAACCTCCCAAAGTAATGCATATGCTGGTGTTATAACTTAACAAAAAACTTAAATATAAAAAAAATCATTGACTGCTTCTCTCCAAAAAGCTACTCATTGTGTTAAATGCAAACAAAAGTTTTTTGTATTGTCTATTAGGCTAAAATTGCTTAGTACTAATGGAATATCTCAAAGTGCTCATTCATTTAACATTAACCTGTTGAGATTCTGCTCCCTGGTGAACACTGCTAGGCACACATCAGAGGCAGTCAGACATTGGGTACTTCCAGTAGAATATGGACGTATACCCAATATAAGACCCCGAAGTGCTTAGTTATTTTTGCCCTAACTTATTGGTGTTTGTGTATGTATCTAGCTGTACATATAAATTAGTGTTAAGTGGCTATATGAAAGGGTCTTACATGTTTTTTAAAATCTCTGCATTCCAATTCAATTTGTGAAACATTTACTCTCTATTTCTGTTTTGTGACATCCTTAAAAGGTTAAAGAATAGCATTGTGGGAGGGGTGGCAAAGTCAGGGCAAAGGTCTTAAAGACTAGACAGAGTCTGTGTCTAGGGAGTGAGGGATGAAAGTTTGTAAACATGAAACAGATAAGATCTTTGTGGTCTTCCTAGTTAAGAATTTCAATTCCTTTCTCATTGCTCCATCCTACAGCCAGTGATCTATAATGAGAAACAAAGCCAGCATCAGACTCTGCTCACTAGCCTTCTCCCTTCCCTAACCTCTACCCTATACTCACTCTGGGGTCCACACTGAGACTTTAAGATGGGTTTCTAACAAACTAAATGCAGATTAACTCTTTCAGTTTATCTGTAGAGTTGTCATACCATGTTGCTCCAAGTCCAACTGTGGGGGAGGATTGTCAGCTCTTTAAAAAATCTGTATCAAAAGAAGCCAGTAACAGTCACAGGTGCCGGAGATTGCCTCACTTGCTCCATGCTGTACTGACATCTTTGACTGTCTTTGATGTACTGACCATCAAAGAATCCCACCAAAACACAGCTGGCAGCAGGTAGCTGTCTTCTTTTCAGTAGCAAAAGTGGCTGTTTGCTCTTGTCTGACTGGGAAAAGAAAGTATTGGAATCATGCCAAAAGAATGAAAATGCAAACACTCCAAGCTGAAAGAGAACAGATTTGGTTTTGGAGAAGTGTAAAGGTGGGTGTTCCCGATGATTTCACTGACAGCTGAGTTAAACTTGACAGTCTCTCACGTCGATGGAAAGGGTTTGGTTTGGAAAGTAAGAGAGAGGTAGTAATAACGCTAAGAAAGATGTTGCCCGAGAAAGATTCTGGAGCTGTCAGAGAAAGACTACACATACATTTTGTCATCAGTGTGGTTGAGGCCTTAGAGCAGATGGCAGAATGAAGAATGAGTTCAAAGGGACCATAGTCATGGCACTTAGGGACAGGACCAGGATTTGATTTTGGTTACTGTTTTCAAAAGGTCTGTGATTATAAAAAAGGGACCATTTTGTAGTTAATTTGGGTGGTGTGTGTTCCTTCTTTTCCCACTACTATATTCTAATTTTAATATTATTAACATTTAATGTTGATGATGATTTCTAGTTTATTGAGGTAACAGAAAGAATATTCAATAGAAAGTCAGAAAACTTGGGATCCAGGTCTGGCTTACCTATATACCAATAATATGGCCTTACACAGAAATCAGTTTGCTTTTTAGGCAATTGCATACTGTTTTGTTAACAAAGCTATTATAAAAATGTAACATGTTTATTCCTTTATTCTTCGAATATCTGTTGTATATGTACTATTTCCAATGCACAAAAGTGAGAAAAAGAGACGTAACCCACCCTGAGAGAGATTATCATTTAGTGGTAAGAAGCATTTTAGAGATTACAATAGCACATATGCAAGGGGAGACCACCCCAAAAAACAAAATTTTTCATTAAAAATTGTTATTCTTATATTTCAGTCAATTTCAAAGTGCTCTCCATTTGATGAAATACAGCTATCAAGACATTTTTTCCATTGCTCAAAACATTTTTGAGCTCATCGATTTTGATTCCTTTTAGTTCTTCTGCTGTTTTTTTTTTTTTTTTTATTTCACCTCTTCCACGTTGGTAAAACATTTGCCTTTAAGGACTTTTTTCATTCAGGGAAACAAAAAAGTCACTCCAGGGAAAGATCAGGTGAATAGGGAAGGTGGAGCGTGGGGTTCGTGTTATTTTTGGTCAAAAGCTTCTGAGCACTCAGTGTGGTGTGGGCAGGTGTGCTCGTAAATCAACCTTCATGAAATGGGCAAACATGTTGAGAGTCTTCAAAAAAATTTTTTTCACCGAAGCAGAATGCAGCCTCTCACAACAATGCCAGGTGGTACACTCATACAGATGGGTTCCTAGAACACTCACCTACCAGGGGAAGCCTGTAATATAAGGCGCCTGACCTCCAGAAGATAATTCTGTTTTTTTGAGGTGTCTCCCCTCATATTTGAGGTGCCAGTTTTTAAATAAAGACATAAACAGTTGGGTAAAATGTATGATGATTAAAAAAAACCACTAATTTCTTTTTCTGAAACACATAGTGTAGAAGTATGAACAATGTAACCCATCAAAACTGTCATCTTGCTGTGGCTAAGTGGTTTAGTTGGGTGGTACACCAAAAGATTGTGAGTTCAATTCCTGGCCAAAGCACATACTGGAAGGGATGGATGTTTCTCTCTCTCTCCCTTCCTTTCTCTCTAAAATCAATAAATATATCCTCAGGTAAGGATTAAAAACAAAGCAAAGAAAAAAAGCCTGTCATCTTGTCGTCTTGCTGCAGCATATGTGAATTGTAGGCAAAGTTCTTTCGAGGGGCAAAAGGAATCTGGGGACAGCTGAAAGTGCATGGGAACATGACAACAGCAGACAGCCCAGATACAATATCAAGTGTCACAGTAATGTGCTGTTACTGGAGAGACTTGTCTTTCACGATACTCTCATTTCGCTGGTTTACACAAAATTCTCTGGAAGCTGGAATTTTAATGGAACTCTTTTGTCATACTGGTTTTGAAAAGAATGGTTAAACACCACATCCTGGAGAAGGCTAGGAAGGTTGTCCCATGGTGGCGTCTGAAGAGTGGCTTGAATTAGAATTCTCCAGGGTGTGGCAAAAGTAGGTCTGCAGTTGTGAGTACACAAAACAGAGTTTATTCTTGCATCACTACTGATTATTGTATTATTTTCCATGCAAACTGTAAACTTACTTCCCTCCCATGCTGTATATATGTGAAGAGAAGGCAGAAGCAGATGCTGACCTCAAATACCCATGATACTTATTAGTCAGTCACCTTTGAGCAAGTTTCTGAACAGCTCTAACTTGTTTTCTCTTTATAAAACAGAGATACCATTTATTAAATGAAATATTGTTAAGCAGCTGATAACAGCAGGCGGCCATCGATGGAAGGCAGTATTACCGGTAACACCCACTGACTTTCCCTTGTACTCTGCTGCACTTAGCTCCATGTCATGTCTTCACTGCTGGGTCTCCTTACTCCTACTGCCACAGCTTCCTATTTGTGTGACTACACAATTAATCTCTCTCCTCTGCTAGACTGTAAACTACATGCGCAATCCTTGTAGTTTACTTACCTCACTTACCTCATCTTTGTATCCTCAGCAACTGCCACAGTGGCTGGCTTATAGCAGATGCTCACAAATATTTATGAGTTAAGAAATCAAAGAAGGCAAAGACCACGTGTGTCTTGCTCATTAGTAAGCTCCTAGGATTTAACCCTCTTATATAAATTATTAAGTGACTGACTGAATGAAAAAAATATATATGTAGAATTCTGTAATATAATATTCTATATTTGTAATCCACTAAAAACACAAATTGCTCACTTCATGTGCAAAGGAGATATTCTTTGCTAAAGCATGCATCTTTCACTTCTCACAGGATTTAAGAAAACAGTCCTTCTGAAATAATTTTTCAGAGTTCATTTGAAAAATATAATTTGAATGAAGAAAGTATAGCAGACTAAAATATTGCTGAGGCCAAATACATTTTTCTAAATGCTTTATTTTTCTAGCTATATACTTAAGCAAATATTGTAATCCAAAATAATAAACCATTAAATATTTGCTGAATGCTCACTATGCGCTAGATACTTAGGCAGATGCTCAGATATATTAGAACACAGTGCACTCTCAGTTAATGTGTTAAAAAATCTAGGTTTTCATAGTGGGCCATAAATGCCAAATTTATGATACTATTAGAAAAGGTGCTATCAATGTGGAGAGTATGACCAGGGAAAATAAGGCAAACTGACTTGCTCCTTGAAATTATAGACAGATGCTACATTATTATGGTGTAGTAATAAGCATTGCTTTTTAAAAGATTCCCCCTAGATAAACACCCACAACTTTCCATGTTACTTAGGCAAGGGAATGAGAACAGCTTCTAAACAATTAGTATATGTATCTCCTGTACTCTCTGAATATGAAATTAGAATGTGTCATGATATTTGACCAAAAAAGTGTCCCCGCCCACACAGTATCAATCTAGACCATCACTTAGCAATTAATCTAGTAGCCTAGTGTGGAAATTCCCCATGGAGAAAACAAAGCTCATCTCTGCTCTGAGCAAGAGACTGTAGGCTTCTTTTCATGGGGTGGGCTTCCTGTAAGTGGGCCTATATACCACATACGATCTTCTCCAAGAATGAAAGTCTTGTTTTTCATACATCAAAGTAGAAAAAGAGTCTTTTTTCTTGCTATATTTGTCAGTTTCTTTTTTTAACCTAACGAGGAGGGCATTCGATTTTTGTAATTGGCACACTGTTAAAAATTATTGAGTGCTTATTATTATTACATGCCAGACTCTATTTCAGGTGCTGGGGCTTTACTAGTAGTGACCAAATAAAAAAAAAAAGCAAAGCCACAAAAAACACAGTCCCTTCCCTCACAAGACCTACATTCTACTGGAACACAGCAAAATTTAAGAAAATGTCACCATAGTGCACACGGGAGAGGGTCTTCCATGTTCTCTAAAACAATACAAGAAAGTTACTGCATGGAATAAAACTGTTTGGCAAATAATAAAACTCACAATGGCACACACAGGGCTTCTGTTTGATTAGAATCTTTGGCACTGTTTATGAAAAAATGGTTCCCTGATACGTTCAAAAGATATAATGCCTAGCAATAATCTATAACAAATAATGTACGGTGTTGTATGCCATGACTTGGATGTAAATTTTAGCTAGAAAATCAATTGATTTATTGGGGCTTCAGGTTTTCTTTGAAATATCAGGGATGATTTATAAATTAAAACTGGCATACAGGCAAATTTGATTCTTCTTACAATTACTAATTTGGACAAATTGCTAGGCATACATTAAAGAACAGAATAGTGAACATTTTGGATTGATCATAACTTTATTCTTATTTTCTTATTTTGAGTAATTCATTGAAAAGAATTAACACAAACAGAAGCATAAGTTTTCATAATAAAAAATAAAAGTCCAATAAAGTTATCCTTCATCTTATCCCTAGTTTGTTGTATATTCTTCCAGATCTTTTCCAATATATTTTCCTATATATTTAGGGAAAAACATATTTTTCACTAAAATATGAGTACACCACACATTCTCTTCTTGAAACTTGCTTACTTCTTCCATAATATAATATCACAGAAGTTCTACCATGCCAGTGCACGCATAGTTACCATATAATTTTCAATGGCTGCCTAGTATACTATAGTATGGTTGCACATTTATTATTCATGCTCTTACTATTTATTCTAGGTTATTTTTATTATTCATTCCATTTATCCATAAGTTATTCCCCTACTGTTAGACAGTTATGTTGCCTTTCAGTGTGTACCACTATAAATAATGCTGCAATGGACATCGAACCTTGTATTTTCATGAAATAATCTATATAAGACATCTTCCTAGAAGTAGAATTGCTGATCCAAAGGTTTTTAGTTTTTATTAATTCTGTCAACCATTCAAAAGGCCACACAAAATTAGATCCCTGCTTCATGCCTTTCTGTTTTTAAACTGAATTCTCTAATTACTATAATTAATAACCATAGTAAATGCATGCACCTCCTCAACTATGATGACAAAACTTTCAATTAAAAAACTAAAAATTGCCCTGGCTGGTGTAGCTCAGTGGATTGAGTGCGGGCCTGTGAACCACACGATCGGGGTTCGATTCCCAGTCAGGGCACATGCCTGGGTTGCGGGCCAGTTCCCGGCGGGGGACTCACGGGAGGCAACCATACATTGATATTTCTCTCCTTCTCTCCTTCCCTTCCTCTCTAAAGATTAATAAATAAATTCTTTTAAAAAAGGAAATAAAATAAAATAAAAATTATTAAAAATACCAAAGGCCAAAGGAAATTTACTAAAAGTTACATAAGACATATTTAATCTTATGGGGTAAATGTTGTCTGAAAAAAGCTGAAGGGAAAGAACAGTGTGTAATTACAGAAAACAACTGCTACACAATTCGAACCTATACCAAGAAGGTAAACTTTTCCATGAAGCATTTCCTGTCATAATTGGACAGACAACTCCTTTAAACACAGACAGATTTCAAGGTATGCTGCCTAATGTTGTTTTGAAACATGATACCCTTCAGCCAATAGTATAAAAAATCAAACTTTGGAAACTCTGGAGATATTACTTACATTGTAAACCACATTTCCTGTTTTTAACCCCTATGCCCTAAATCAGTTATCAGTGTTAGTCTACAGATATAAATAGATTGAAAAATACTATAAATATCCCACAATGTACTTTTTTTTGGTCAAACTGAAACACAACATGAAAGAACTTTGGGGTATTATTTTTTCAAGTAAATTATCTATTTAATTACACTCTGAAGACACATTATCGAAATTACTGCCTATTAAACACAAAGTAACTAGAAACTGTATGAATATTGCCAAACACATAGAAAGGCCTAAATATTCTGCAACAAAAATAGCTTTTGTTGGAATAGGGCGTGCTGAGTCCCAGGTCTTCATGTTTTGGTTCACCCATTTCTAAATTGATGACTTTTCCTAAATTGATGAATGTCTTTTGCCATATAAGGAATTTTTAAAATGAATGTTCAAGGACAGGATACCCTTCATATGTAGTATACAAATGAATCACTTCACCCTCTACTGTTTTCTATTTTCTTTCTCAGAATCTTTTTTAGATGGGGGAGGAAGGAGGACTTCAATTAATATTATCCCCTAGCTTTTAAATGAATGGGAAAACTTCCTTCTATGAAAATAAAAAATATTGCCAGCAGTGAAAATAACAATAATATGATTATATGGCTTATTTTCTTTCCATTTGTCAGAAAGGTATTCAAAAGAATTTATTTAGCATTCACATATTTCACAGATAGCATTTAATACTGAATATGTGTAACAGAGTCATAACTTTTCCTATTTCAAAGTTAAAGTCTGATATGTAAAACAAAACATACTATTATAAACCATTACACGCTACTTTAGATTACTGTGCACAGAATACCAGTTTCTTTTGAAACTCAATACACTTAATTTTATGTTATTTTTCCATTTTTTAACATTTTAATATGCACTTAATTTTAGGCTTAAAGGTAAAAATTAACTAAACATTAACTGAGAAATCAAACTTATTTGTTTCAATTTAGTATTTTTCATGAGAAAGCAACTTCAACTGGGAAGGTGAAAATGACATGAATATAGGATGCTGTCTTTATATGCAAATGATATATTTGTTTTATAATATGAGGCATCACCACATTTATATGTAATATTTCATAAACTGGTCTGTAAACATTGTTCAATTTTCAAAATCTCAATCTTTTTGATTGAGTACTGATTGATATTTTGAGTTTTTTAAAAATAAAAATGACTACAATTAAATAAAAAGTAATAAATGCTTGGGATAGAATCCTGGATCCCCTGTTTAGCTGTGTGGCTCTGTGATGAAATGAGCTAACACACAGAAAGTGCTCCACCACTGTGTGGCCCACTGTAGACAGTATGAAAGTGCCCAGTAGTATTATTTTATGGAGCTGCTACTGCATTCTTATCATTGGAATCATTAACATGGAACATAGCAAAGAAGTAACAGGGCATGGTCCCCATTCCCAATATATGATTCCATATACAATTTAAGAAATAAAATCCAATGATATGTTTTAGCCATTAAACTAAAGGCCTTGAAATTAACAATTGAGTTGCAATAAAACTGAAGACAGAAATAATATGAAAAGCCAATAGCTAACTTGGGGTTTAAAGTGTCACTTACACAATAATAAACCTTTAAAAAATCTTCTAAATCTTTTAATGAACATCTTTTAGAAGCCAAATTTTGACTATTAGAACCTGTTGGGGATGATATAAGCTAAGTGAAGTAAGAAGCAGCATGGCAAGCTAGAAAGAGCTTGAACTGTGGCATCTAGGTCTGAGTCCATCCTTGGGTAAGCTGTCTACATACATTAGCCTGCACTTCTACTTGTGATACTAGTTTTTAAATTTTATTGTAAGGATTACCAAAACAAAGGCACAGGAGCTCAATGGTAGCAAGGAAAAGAAGTAGGAAGGGTAGTAACGATGCTTGTTTCATGTATACTATATTGTTTGACACTTCGTAAGAAAATCTTCATTCTAGTATCAGAATCCTAAGTTGTTTTTTTTCTCTTGGAGACTTTATTAACAATTATTCCCCTGCTTCAATATCAATGCTTGCTTTTACTACTCCACCAAATTTGTTTCTTACTGCCTGGTACAGTTTTGTGCAGATTCTTTATCCAAAAATAAAAGCAACTCCTTTATTCTTTTTACTAATATCTTTATTATTCATTATAATAAACTTTACAACTCTGCCATACTTTGAAATGATCCAGCATAAGCTGCTATTTGTTGGGGAAAAGGTCAGGTTAGACATACACACTGTTCTTTGGCTAAGCCACCACTTGTGCTGCACCTTGGACAGGGGAAAGCACAAAGTACCTTTTCAATCCAACTATTTAGAAAATATGAAAATATGCAAAATTATACCATATTGTTATTCATTCTGCATTGATCCATTTATGATGTCCCATACACTTCTCTGGTAAGAGTGACAAAATTAGAATTTGGAGACAGAACTGAGCTGAAGGCCTAGTTCTAGTACTTTGAATAAGTCACAGCCTTTTCTAATTCTCTAAATTTTATTTTATTTTTTTAAAGACTTTATTTATGTATTTATCTTTAGAGGGGAAGGGAAGGAGAAAGGGAGGGAAACATCAATGTATGGTTGCCTCTTATGGGTCCCCTGCTGGGAACTAGCCTGCAACCAGGCATGTGCCCTGACTGGGAATCGAACCGCGATCGTGTGGTTCACAGGCCCGCATTCAATCCACTGAGCTACACAAGCCAGGGCCTAATTCTCCAAATTTTAAAAATCTGTCAAATGGAAAAAATAATACTTTATCCCAACAGGGTTGTTGGGACAAAATGCAATAATATGTATAAAAATAACAGCTAAACTGTAAAATATTTAAAAATAGATCAAATGAAATAATCTTAACAAATTTATCAAACTTTCAATATGAGCTGAACAAACTGATGTTTGGAACTTTATTTTCAGTGCTAGAAGCTTTAAAAAATGCAAAAATGGGCCAACCCTACAACTCCATGTTTTCATTCAACACTGTTACTACTTGAATGGTGTATCATCAGGTTCTCTCTCATCCACCATTTCCACAGCAATGTATAGATGGGGCATCACCTACATTTCTACAGGTACCTGGAAACATTAGGACTTCCTGTATGAGACGTTTTCTTATTAAGAGAAAAGGTTAAGACTTAGAATAATTCTCCAGTTGGTAAACCATTCATTCACTTATTAAATCATCCATTTGTTCATAGATATGTTGAGAATCCATTATGTAAAGGGGACTTCCTATGGTAGGGACCCCAGAGATGACTAAGGCATGGAGCCTGTTATCAAGAGAAACAGTTTAATAGAGTAGTCTTCAAACTTTTTTGATTATGCAAGTAACAGGTAAAAGAATTTTATGCCTTCTGATACATGTATTTTTATATGGAAATATATATAAGGTTATACTATATAATACACAACTTCTAATTTATAGATAAGTGTCATTATAATAACACACATAAAATATATATGTAAACTTATAAAACACATAATTTATATATATATGTATACTATATATTTTATACATTATAAATAAAAAATCAGAAAAGGTAGTGATAAAGAAAAAATAAAGATCATTTATTAATTTGAATAAGCTAGGTTATGCTAAAATTAAAAAAAAACACTAAAATGCCAGCAAGTTAAGATAATGGCAAATGTACTTCTTACTCATGCATGAGACATGTCCAATGGAGGGTTGAGGGGTCACTGTAATCATTCACGGGTCTTAGCTTACAGAAGTTAACAAAAACTCCTGTAAGCACAGAGCAGGAGAGAAAGAGCAGGAAAAAACCACTGGTGGTGCTCAAGGCTCTGGCTGGGTCACCTACACTACTTGTACGGGGCCATGTCTAACCTCAAGAGGTACAGCACTCTCCTGCTGAGGAAAATGGGGACTCGGATAAGTGGTAACAGATTCTACTACAGGTTTTTTTTAAGTTTCACATTTAACAGTATTAAAAGTGTTTCTGAGTTAAAATCACAATGATTTGAAGGTCAAATCTAAGTTCACTTTTTTGGATACTTGGATTTAGTGGCTTTCACAGCTGAAAATACTGGTCCTTTACAAAGTATTACACAAAGACATGCTTCTGGAAAAGGTATGTAATTGTCTGTACTTACTAAATCATAATATATGGTCTGCTGTCAAACTTTTTAAGTCTGAGAAGATGATGATGGACAAGTAGGTGGAAGCTGAGTCTACTTGTTCTTGCCCCCAACTCGGATGCTCAACTGATCTTCTGATAAACAGACTGATCATTCAACAGAATCTTAGCGAATATGAAGTTTGGAAGCCAAGAGGTACAGTAGATGTTTCACAATGGGCAGTGAAAGGGTCAGGCCAGATCCCCAACCCACCAGACTGCTCATAACTGCCAGGCCAGTTTTCTAACCAGCTGGACTGTCCATGACTCAGTTATCCCAACTTATTTGACAGCCCACAGCTTAACTGAACTCTCTCCCACTGCACACAGTAGATATCTGGCACTAGACACCATGGTGTTGGTGGTCAGACTGACCCTCCTGTACCTGGGAACAGCCTGGCCCTTTACCTAACCTATTGTTCCTGCTCACATCATGAAACCTTGAGGCACCCACCTGAAGGAACAAGAGACTCACCCCTCCCCTTTCCCCTCACAAACCCTGTGATTTTTCTTCTAAAAAACCCATTCCGACCTCCCTTCCCACTGCAGTTGATCCCTACTCAGCCCGCCTTAAGCACAGCATCAAATAAAGGCACTTGGATCAGATCATCCAGTTCCTCCCACCTCTACTCCTTGCACATTTCTAGCAGGTGGTAAGGAGATTTTATAGTTTGAAGGGGAAATACCCTGTGTGTGGTGCTTGCAGCCATGGAGAGCCTAGTCAGAAATCTCGGCTTTGTGACTCCCTCCCCTCTCAGGGCAGAAAACCCCCAGGCACTGGTAGGGAGTGATTTGGACACACAAAGTCAGGGAGATCCAGGCTACACACAGTGAGCAGTGTACCCATAGCTGCAGCAGCAAATGCCAATCAGAAGAGTGCCAGAGAGAGAGAGAGAGAGAGAGAGAGATTGATTGATTGATTTTTGGAGAGGTGGTGTGTGTATGAAAAACTGGACAGTGATTCAGTATTGCAGTGGCTATGCCCACAGACTTTTTAAAAGGGGACGTGAAGTGTGCTGGGCAGAGACTCTGTGGGAACCTGCTCTGCCAGCAAAGGGATTTCTCAGCCCCAGCACAGCACAACTAGCAGGCCAGAAACTGCATAGAGTGGAGAGTTAGGGACTTGTGTCTATAGTGAAGGCATGGGCTGGAACTGGACAGGCAAGAGCTGAGTACCTGAGATTATTTAGAGCCAGGCAGAGCCCCCTTCCCCTGGGAGAGATCAAACCTCCGGGAAGGGAAAAATGCACCCTGCCCCCACTTCCTGCAGGATTGCAAGCACCACCACATCCAAGGGGAAGCTCTGCAAAACAGGTAGGACAGGCTCAAGCACCCATGCAGGGTGCATATCCTTAAGAGAAAGACAGAAAACTGACTAAAGAGCCCGTTTTGAACTTCTCTCAGGGAAACAAACACATTGGTTCCTAGGGCCCTATTCCACTGAGGCCAGTAAAGCAGGGAGATCTGAAATCTGTGCAACAAGGGGGAATCAGGGCCCCACCTGGCCTTGGCTTGCACACAGAGCTGCCATTAGCACCACACAGGACAGAATTGACCCTCTTACACAGA
The DNA here is from genome assembly GCF_014824575.4 of Sturnira hondurensis. NCBI lineage: Eukaryota > Metazoa > Chordata > Mammalia > Chiroptera > Phyllostomidae > Sturnira > Sturnira hondurensis. The sequence goes on along the minus strand of NW_028073935.1, from coordinate 5,472,612 downwards.
TGGGCCCTTCCCTTGAAACAAAGAGCTAGTGCATCAGAAACTACACATTGAAAATAAGCTGGGATGGATGAAGATGGGTGGTACAGGGGCAAGGGGAACACACCCATAATTTTCCCAGAAGATAGAACAGTGACTCCCAGGGGAGACCCAGGCGCCCCACCCTCCCAATCACAATAGAAACCCTCTCTACAGGCAGGTGAAGGTGATACAGGTGGTGCTTCCAGAAGTTGGACTACGCCTCCCTGGACCTTGAGCTGATAAAAAGCCAGAGGCGGATCCAGAAAGTGAAGACAGGAGGCAAACACCAAACTCCGCTGAGACAAATTCTACCTCATCCTTCTTCAGAATTTGTTACTTTTTTCTTTTGCATAGCCTCTAAATACTTGTTTCAGTTATATTTTAACTAATTTACTATTCTTTGTCTTTCATTTTTATCCTTTTATTTTATATTTATATTTATTTCAAAGCTTACATTGTACCCTTACCTTATCTTACTCCATTTTGCCTTCCTTCTGCCCTTGCTTATTTGAGTTTGGATTTTTTTTCCTTTTTTTACCTTAAGAAAAGGATTCTATTCCTTACTCTTATTATTTCTCCTTCCTCTACCCTCTCAAAATAATTTTTCTTTACTGTAGACATCTCATATTCTCTTTTCTCTTTCATATAATATTCTTATTCTCTTTACATCTTTACTAATCTTTGCTCAGCTATCACAGTTATTGACACTGCTATGTTTTTTCTGCAATTTTGTTCCCTTTGGTTCACTGTTTTTTAAATTTTATTTTAAACCTTATATTATACTCTTCCCTTTTCTTACTCCATTTTCCCATTGCCCTTCCCTATTTTACTTACATTTTAAATTTTATTTTCTCCTTTTCTTTACCTTGTTTCTATTCTCCTCTTATCAATTCTCCTCCCTTTTCCTGCTCAAAATAACTTTTCTTTCCTTTAGTCATCTCATATTCCCTTTTTATTATCTTGTAATATTCTTAATATCTCTCCACCTTTATTAATCTTTGCACAATCGCTGTTGATATTGCTGATGTGGTAGGGTAGTACTTTTGCTGGCCTGGGTCTGGTTTTCTGGGTAGTGTTGCTTTGTTAACCAAACCTAGATGCAGATCAGGATATCAAAGACAGTGCACCACTGAGTGCCACAGAAAGCCACCTCATGAAGACAGGCAGTCAAAGCAGATCAACCTGAGACACAGAAACAAACAAAAAAAAGAGTCACCTAAAATGGGGAGACAAAGAAATAACCCCCAACCAAAACGAAAAGAGGAATCCTCAGAAAAGAATCTAAATGAAATTGAGGCAAGCAATCTATCAGACACAGAATTAAAAATAATGGTTATAAGGATGCTCAAGGAACCCAGTGAGGACTGTAAGGAACTTTATGGGAGCTATAAAGAACTTAGTGGGAACTAGAGCAGCAGGAAAAAGGACATAGACACTATGAATATGAACCAGGAAGAGATGAAGAATTCAATATCTGAAATGAAAAATACACTAAAAGAAAAATACAATTAAAAGCAAACTAGATGAAGCAGAGGAATGAATTAGTGAGCTAGAAGACACTGTATGAAGAAATACAATCAGAGCAACAAAATAAAAAAAAGACTCAAAAAGAACAAGGATAGTTTAAGGGAGCTTCAGGACAACATGAAATGTAACATTTGTGTCATAGGAAAATCAGAAAGAGAAGAGGAGCAAGGGATAGAAAATCTGTCTGAAAAACTAATGACAGAAAACGTCACTCACTGGAGGAGGGAAAAAGTCATTCAAGTTCAGGAAGCACACAGGGTCTCAATCAAGATGAACCTAAAGAAGCCTATTCCAAGACACATCAAAATTAAAATGGCAAATTTTAAAGACATAGGGAGAACCTTAAAAGACAGCAAGGAACAAACAGCTATTAACATATACAGGAGCTCTGATAAGGCTGATTACTCTGCAGAAACAGAAGCCTGAAGGGAATGACCGGAAACAGTCCAGGTAATGAAAATCAAGGACCTAATACTGAGACTACTCTATCTAGCAAGGCTCTCATTAAAAACAGAAGGTGAAATAAAGAGGTTCCCAGAAAAAGAAGGGCAAAAGAGTGTATCTCCACCAAGCCAGCACTGCAAGATATGCTAAAGGAACTGCTTTAAGAAGAAGAAAGGGGGACGGGGAGGAACAAAGGTACAGAAAGAAATGGCAATGAATAAGTACCTGTCAAATAACCTTAAATGTAAATGGCTTAAATGTTCTAATCACAAGACATAGCATAGTTGAATGGACAAGAAAACATGACCTGAACATATGCTGCCTCTAAGAGACCAACCTCAGAAAAAAAGATTCACACAGGCTGAAAGTGAAGGGATTGAAATAAATATTCCATGCAAATGGACATGAAAAAATAAGCTGGGGTAGAAATTCTTGTATCAGACAAAACAGACTTCAAAGCAAAGGCCATACATGAGACAAAGAAGGTCACTACATAATACTTGAGGGAGTAGTATAACAGGAGGATTTACCTTGGTAAACATATGTGCACCAAACACAGGTGCACCTAAATATTTAGAGTATCTTGGAGGATTTCAAGAAAGATATTGACAACAACACAGTCATTGCACAGGATTTTAATAACACACTGTCAACATAGATAAATCTTCCAAACATAAAATCAACAAGGATATTGTGGCACTGAATGACACCATGGACTTGATATATGCAGCAAATTTCACCCCAAAGAAGCAAAATACGTATTTTTTTCAAATGCACATGGAACATTTTCAGATGGAATACATGGCAGGATACAAAACAAGCCTCAACAAATTCAAGAAAATTGAAATCATATCAAGCATGTGCTCTGATCTCAATGGATTGAAACTAGAAACCAACCTCAAGGGAAAAACTCAAAAACACTCAAATACATGGAGACTGTATAAGATGTTGTTAAATAATGAATGGGTCAACAATGAGATCAAGGAAGAATCAAAAAGTATCAGGAAGCAAATGAAAATAATCACACAACAACCAAAATCTATGGGACACAGGGAAGGTAGTGCTGAAGGGAAGTTCACAGCAATATGGGCCTACCTAAAGAAGACAGAAAATCTCAAATAAACAACATAACCCTACATCTACAAGAACTAGAGGAACAACAACAAACAGCCCAGAGCAAACAGAAAGAAGGAAATAATCAAGATCAAAGCAGAGTTAAATGACATAGAGACTAAATTTAAGGGATCAATAAATCCATGAGCTGGTTCTTTGAGAAGATAAATAAAATTCACAAACCTTTAAGCAGACTCATCTGGAAAAAAAGAAACAGTATCCAAATAGATAAAATCAGAAATAAAAGACAAGTTACAACTGATATCACAGAAACAGAAAGGATTGTAAGAAATTACTATGAACAAGCATATGCCAAAAAATGGATAACATGGGTAAAATGTACAAATTTCTAGAGTCATATCATGTTCCAAAATGGAATCAAGAAGAAGCAGAAAGCCCGAATGGCCCTATAGCAACTAGTGAAATTGAAGCAGTAATAAAAAAACTCCTGGCACACAGAAGTCCTGAACCGGATGGCTTCACAGGTGAATTTTACCAAATATTTAAGAAGAACTAACACCCATACTTCTCAAAGTATTCCAAAAAATTTAAGAAAAGGGAAGCCTCCCCAACTCTTTTTATGAGGTAAGTAGCATCCTAATCCCAAACCCAGAAAAAAGACACAACTGAGAAAGAAAACTATAGGCCATTATTGCTGATGAACATTGATAAGGTCAAGTTAAAGGAGTTCATCATGACCAAACCATTGTTATATGAAATGTTAAGTGGACTTATCTAAGAAAAAGTAGAAGATCAAAATTAGGAATAATAAAATTGACAACTAAACCTAAAAAAAAAAAAAGCTAAGCAAACACCTAGAACAGGAACATAATCACAGAAATAGAGATTCTGGATAGCCCACATGTAGCAATGTGTAGCATTGCTAATGTAGCATTGCTAATCTACATTAGCAATGTAGATTCAGCAATACATTAAAAATATCATATACCACAATCAAGTGGGATTCACACCAGGCATGCCAAAATGGTACAATTGGCACATCAATAAACATAATATGCCACATAGACCAAAAAAGAACAAAATTCACACAATCATGTCAATCGATGCTGAAAAAGCATTTGATAAAATCCAGCACTAATTTTTTTTAAGGTTTTATTTATTTCTCTTTAGAGGGGAAGGAAAGGAGAGAGGGAGAGAAATATCAATGTATGGTTGCCTCCCCTGCGTCCCCCGCCAGGGGCTGGCCTGTAACCCAGGAATGTGCCCTAACTGGGAATCAAACTGCAATCCTTTGGTTCACAGTCCCGCGCTAAATCCATTAAGCTACACCAGCCAGGGCCAGCACAGATTTTTAAAATATATTTTATTAATTATGATATTACAGTTGTACCATTATTTCCCCCTTTTTACCACTCCACCCTGCACCCCCCACCTGCATTCCCTCCTTAGTTCATGTCCATGGCTCCTACATTTAAGTTCTTTGACTTCTCCATTTCCTATACTATTCTTAATGTCCCTCTGCCTATTTTGTATCTAACATTTATACTTCTTATTCCTTGAATCTTTTCCCTCATTCTCCAGCCTCCACTTCCCTGCTGATAGCCCTCCATGTGGGCTATCCAGAATCTCTATTTCTGTGATTATGTTCCTGTTCTAGGTGTTTGCTTAGCTTTTTTTTTTTTAGGTTTAGTTGTCATTTTATTATTCCTAATTTTGATCTTCTACTTTTTCTTAGATAAGTCCACTTAACATTTCATATAACAATGGTTTGGTCATGATGAACTCCTTTAACTTGACCTTATCTGGAAATCACTTTATCTGCCCTTCCATTCTAAGTGATAGCTTTGCTGGATAGAGTAAGCTTGGATGTAGGTACTTACCTTTCATAACTTCCAATACTTCTTTCCAATGCCTTCTCGCCTGAAAGGTTTCTTTTGAGAAGTCAGCTGATAGTCTTATGAGAACCTCTTTGTAAGAAGCTCTCTTCTTTTTTCTTGCTGCTTTTAAAATTTTCTCCTTATCTTTAATCTTGGGTAACAGAATTATGATTAGTATGTGCTTCTTTCGCTCCCACTTTCTGAGGACTCTCTGAGCTTCCTGGACTTCCTGGAAGTCTCTTTCCTTCAGCAGACTGGGGAAGCTCTTCTTCATTATTTTTTCAAATAAGTTTTCAATTTCTTTCTCTCCCTCTTCTCCTTCTGGCACCCCTATGATTCTGATGTTAGAACATTTAAAGTTGTCCTATAGGTTCCTAAGCCTCTCCTTATATTTTTGAATTCTTGTTTCCTCCTTCAGGTCCAAAGTGTTGATCTGAATCCCAGTTTCCTTCCCATAACTGTTGGTTCCATGTGCATTTTCCTTTATTTCACTTTCCAGAGCCTTCACTCTTTCCTCTGTTTTGCAAAACAATCAATGTTTCGCTCACACATCCATGTTCCTCTCCCTCTTGTTCTCCCTCCCTTTCCCTCTCTCTAAAATAAATAAATTCATTTTTAAAAAGTAATTGAAAAAAAGATTGGGTGAAGGACCTGAATAGATACTACTCCAAGGAGGACATACATGTGGCCAACAGACATGGAAAATGGTATATTTACACAATGGAATACTACTCAGCAGGAAGAAAGAAAGAGCTCCTACTCTTTGTGACAGTGTGGATGGAACTAAAGAGCATTATGCTAAGTGAAATAAGACAGAAGGTGAAGGACAAGTACCATATGATCTCACCTATAATAGGAACCTAATCAACAAACAAGCAAGCAAAATATAACCAGAGACAGTGAAATTAAGAACAAACAGACAGTAACCAGAGGGGAGGTAGGAGAGCATAATGGGGGAAGAAGGGGGAAGGGCTTTCAGAAACATCTATAAAGGACACACAAACAAAACCAAATGGGAATAGGAGCGAGGGTGGGTGGTGGGGATTGCTGCGGTCGGGGGAGTGCTGGGAGGAAAATGGAGACAACTGTTCTTGAACAACAATAAGAACAAAGATAAATAAATAAATAAATATTAAAAAATGCTCAAAATCACTAGTCATCAGAGATGCAAATTAAAACCACAATGAGATATCACCTCACACCAGTCAGAATGGCCATCATTAATAAATCAACAAATAACAAGTGCTGGCAAGGATGCAGAGAAAAGGGAACCCTAGTACACAACTGGTTGGAACGTAGATTGATGCAGCCACTGTGAAAAACAGTATGGAATTTCCTTAAAACAATAAAAATAGAACTGCCTTTTGACCCAGGAACTCCACTGCTGGGAATATACCCTAAGGATCCTGAAACACCAATTCAAAAGAACCTATGAACCCCAATGTTCATTGCAGTGTTATTTACAATAGCCAAGTGCTGAAAGTAAACTAAGTGCCTACCAGTAAATGAATGGATGAAAAAACTGTGGTACTTTGACACATAAGAATACTAAGCAGAAGTGCCCTGGCTGGTGTAGCTCAGTGGATTGAGTGCGGGCCTGCGAACCACACGATCGTAGTTTGATTCCCAGTCAGGGCTCATGCCTGGGTTGCAGGCCAGTCCTCAGCAGGGGACTCACGAGAGGCAACCATACATTGATATTTCTCTCCTTCCCTTCCCCTCTAAAGATAAATAAAAAAGTATTTTTTAAAAAAGGAATTGCCCCACCCCCCCAAAAGAATGCTAAGCAGAAGAAAGAAAGAAGGAGCTTCTACCCTTTGTGACAGCATGGATGGAACTGGAGAGCATTATACTAAGTGAAATAAGCCAGCTGGTGAAAGACAAATACCATATGATCTCACCTGTAAGAGGGATCTAATGAACAAAATAAACAAACAAAAGAGAACCACAGGCATGGAGATGTGGAACAAACTAAGGGGAGAATGGTGGGGGTAATGGTGGAAAGAAGGGGAAGGGACTAATCAAAGAGAATGTATGAATGACCAACGGAGATGGACAACAGTGTGGGAATGGACTGTGGGAGTGGAGTTGTGATGGGTGGAGAAAAGCAAAGGGGAAAAACTGGGATGACTATAATAAAATAACAACAAAAACAAAGATTTTTAAGTTTGAAAATAGGAGTTTTCCCCTCACTGTTAAATTAAGTATAACTTACTCATAGCAAAATACACAAATCTTATGTGTATAAACTAGTGATTTTATATTTATATATACTATTTAACCATCATCCAACCAAGATACAAAATAATTATTTCCATTACCCTAGCAGATTCTACTGTACTCCTTCTCAGACAACATACCTACCTGAAAGGTAATCACTATTCTGACTTCTGTCTCTATTGATCGGTGTGCCTGGTTTTCATATAAATGTAGTAATTAACTCATATAGAAACAGATGGTGTATATTATTTTGAACCCGGCTTCTTCCCCTCAACATTACATATATCAGAATTATTCATGTCTTTGCATATAGAAGAGTCTGGTGGTTCTCACTGCTATACAGAATTTTACTACCACTGTACCACAATTTATGTATCTAGTCCACTGCTTTGGATATCTGCGGTTGTTTCCATTTTTTAACTATATCAAATAGCTGCTATGAATATTGTTGTCCATATCTTCTGGTCAGCACAAACACTAATTTCTCTTACATAATTTCCTGAAATAGAATTGGTTCCTTACAAAAATGCGTATTTATCTTTAGTAGGAATTGCCTGTATTTTAATGGAGAGAGAAGCAGGAATGTATGCCCTACCATAAGTACTTCTTACTCAACATTACTTTATATACAGTCTTTCTGAGTATGGGTCCATGTGTCTAAAAGTAAAACTTGCTGTAGCTGGCAAAAAAAGAAAGAAAAGGATTTCCTTAGCAGAAAATTAAAAGAAAAAAAGCCATGGCACAAAACCAAAATGAAGAGGAAAAAGCCCAAGAATATCCACTGATTTTACTTTGCATTATTATAACCCACCCAGAGTATAATAATATTAATTTTTTCATATACATCATATTTAAAGTCCCTAAAGGTAAACTTCTGTGATTTCATAAATCTATCATTAAACTCCTTCAACACATAAACTTTCCAAAAGTTATATTCATTCTATGTATAATTCTTAAAGTCCTTGTTACTATAATCATAAACTGTCATACATCTGCAATTAGAAATGACAGTAATTTCAAAAATAAAAAATGGGTTTTCAAATATATCATACTTATGAATTTACTTTGGTAGACACTCATATATTTTAATTGTTATTTTGAATATTATCAGAAAAGTAAAGTAAATTTATCCAAAGGAAAATCTATATCCCAAGTAAATATACTGTAAAATATAAAGATTTTATTAATATTATTTTTAGTTTGCTTTGTTAATGTCTATTGCTGCAATCACTTGAAATCTAGTCCCAAACTCAGTTCTGGATTCAAATTCCACTGTTGGACTGTTTATTCAACATATAATTTACCACATTAATGAATTTGCTAATAAGTGATAAAATTGAGAGAGAAACATCCTAGTTTTGTCAACAAAATGGTCCTCAGTGTCCTTAGGTAACCTTTACCTGGGCTTTGGTTTCCTCAGCTACTAAGGGAAGGAAGTACCTATTGAGGACTCCCAGGAAATAAAGGTTATAAAAATAACAAAAAATAAAAGGAAATAAAAGAAAATCTTGTAATCACCTTTAAAAATATGAGGCAACCAACTCATTCTGAAAATTGCTAAATAAAGAATCCATCATTGATTGCAGACTGGTACAACCACTATGGAAAACAGTATGGAATTTTCTCAGAAAACTAAAAATGGCCCTGCCTTTTGACCCAGCAATTCCGCTGCTGGGATTACATCCTAAGAACCCTGAAACACCAATCCCAAAGAACATATGCACCCCAATGTTCATAGCAGTACAATTTACAATAGCCAAGAGTTGGAAGCAACCTAGATGCCCATCAGTAAGTGAATGGATCAAAAAACTATGGTACATATACACAATGGAATTCTATGCAGCAGAAAGAAAGAAGGAGCTCCTACCCTTTGCAACAGCATGGATGGAACTGGAAAACATTATGCTGAGTGAAATAAGCCAGGCGGTGAAAGACAAATACCATATGATCTCACCTTTAACAGGTACTTAAACAATAAAGCAAACAAGCAAGCAAAATATGACCAAAGACACTGAAATTCAGTACAGGCTGACAGGGACCAGAGGGGAGAGGGGAGAGAATTTCAGGGGAAAAGGGGAAGGATTCACAGAAACTAGTATAAAGGACACATGGAGAACAACTAAGGGGGGAGTGGAAGTGGGAGAGAGGTGGGCTGGGATGGGAGTGGGGGATGGAATACTGTACTTGAACAAGAACTAAATTAAAAAAAAAAGATTAAAAAAGAAAGAATCCACCATTTACCCTGCCTTTCCTGTAAAAACTGTATTTCAGAGTAACCAGTTGATAAATTTAAAATTTTTTTATTTATTATTCCAGCTAACAATCATTAGTTTGCAATCCCTGAAATGGAATAAATCATGGAACGAATTACATATAGCACTAACGTAATTCAATGAAAGGTTATGATAAACTTTAAAAGGTGGAATAAGCTGTCCCACCTATATTCAATTTCAATTTAAACATCATTCAAAGAGAGATAACCAAACACTATGTACCTCTTGGTGACAATAAACAAAATTAAAACAAAACAAATCCTTAAACTGATAAAGCTTCTTTATTATTCATACATTTATAGGAAACAGAGGAACATGTTAAATGACACCATGAAGTAGCAATCTGAAAAGCCCAGAAAGTTAGAATATCTACAGAACTGATCTACTTAATACCTAAGTTGAAGAGGGGATCCTAGAGAGTAAATAAAATAATAATAATAAGAAGAAGAAGAAGACATATCAACCAAAAGCAACATGTAGACTAGAGGTGTCCAACCTTTTGGCATGTCTGGGCCACACTGGAAGAAGAGCTGTCTTGGGCCACACACTAAATACATTGTGACACATAATCACAAAAAAAATCTCATAATGTTTTAAGTAAATTTATGATTTTGTGATGGGCTGCATTCATAGCCGTCCTGTGATGCATGTGGCTGGTGGGTTGCAGGCTGGACACCCCTGATGTAGACCTTGGTTAAACCCTAATTTAAATGAACTGCCTAAAAAGCTTTAATGAGAATTTTTAACATTGATGGGATATTTGATGAAATTAAAGAATTATTGTTAATTTTTCCCAGATCTGATAAAGGTATTAGGATTATGGTTTAAAGAAAATAAGCCCTTATCTGATCTGTGTATGGATAAAATGATCTAATGTCTGGGATTTACTTCAATAATATATCCCAGAAATAGTGGGGAAGAGAGGGGGTAAGAGATAAAACAAGATTGGCTATGAGCTCATAATTACTGAAGCTGGCCAACAGGTCAATCAAGATTTGTTTAACTATTCTATATTGATATGTCTGAAAATGTCCAAAATAAAAAGTTTAAAAATGACTTTGACTATTTATTTGCACAATAATACACTGGTTTACTTTGATGCCAAGTATCATAGTTTTCAGCTATCAATTTAATACATAATAAAATAAGTACTTTAACAGACAAGGCATCTAATGAAGAAAATATGTAGGCCACAATTCATCTGAAAGTTAATAAATTTCACATTAAAGACCATTACAGCCAAAATTTAGTTTTATTGAAAAATCCTTGGCAAAGAAATTATAACCAAATGTCCAAAGCACTGTACAAAGGGTTTAGCAGCACTGCCTGTGATACATTAAACTACTTATTAAAAGGGAGAAAATGTCTGGGACAAAAAGTGAAGTGAAACTATGACTTTAAAAAAGATTACTATGGATTTCTGACAGATTTCTGGCTAGGATGTAGGTGTAGGTAGACATGTTTTGCCTCCTCACATAACCACAAAAAGAAATACAACTAAATCTCCCCCCCCACACACACACACACACACACAAAACCCACCCAGAACTATCAGCAAATTGAACTACTGGAAGTCTAACAACCAAGAATTTAAAGAAGCCACAATCATCCAGACAGATAGGAGGGGCGGAGAGGTGAGGAGATACAGTATGACACAGAGAGGTAGCGGCGGAATGGGTATGGGTAGCCCCACATTCACAAGTGGTAGATGGAACTCAGGAGGGATACCTTGAAAGTGAGTGATCCCAGGTCCAGGCCAGACCACACAGCCCAGGGTCCCAGTGCTGGGAAATAAAGCCTCATAACTTCTGGCTGAAAAAACCAGTGGAGGTTGGGGTGGCAGAAGAAACTGCTGAATTTTCAGGAAATATCACTAAAAGGACCCACTGGTCTTAAAACATATGTTAACCCACCTACTCTGGGATTTACTACCTGGGCAACAGCTGGACATGCAAGTCCAGGAAGCACACAGAGTCCCCAACAAGTCGGACCCAAAGTGGACCATACCAAGATACATCAGAATTAAAATGCCAAAGGTTAAAGATAATCTTAAAAGCAGCAAGACAAAAGCAGAGAGTTACCTACAAAGGAGTACCCATAAAACTATCAGTTGACTTCTCAAAAGAACCTTTGCAGGCAAGAAGGGACTGGCAAGAAGTATTCAAAGTGATGAAAAGCAAGAACCTACAACTTAGATCACTCCACCCAGCAAAGCTATCATTTAGAATAAAGTGCTTCTCAGGCAAGGTAAAAAGCTAGAGTTTATCATCACCGAGACGTTCTTACATGAAATGTTAGAGAGACTTATTTAAGAAAAAGATCAAAGCTACGGACATTAAAGAGGCAAGAAATTCACAACTATTAATAACTGAATCGAAACAAATGAAGCAAACAACTGGAACAGGAACAGAATCATAGGTATGCAGATCATTTGGAGGATTATCGGCTGGGAGGGGTAGGGGGAGAAAAGGGGAAAGGGTACAAGGATTAAAAAGCATAATTGGTAGGTAAAAAATACATAGGGGGATGTTAAGAATAGTATAGGAAATGGAGAAGCCAAAAAACTTGTATGTACAACCCATGGACATGAACTAAGGGGTGGGGGACTGCTGGAGGGAAGGTGGGTGGGCAAAGGGGGACAAAGAGGAAAAAAATGGGACAACTTAATATAATCAATAAAATATACTTTAAAAGATTACTATGATTATACTCTTTTAGAAAATATAAAATTGTTTTTCTCTTACAAATAGATCAAATACAAATTTATGAAAATCTACTTCATAATACTTTTTAAATGAAATTAATAAAAATAGTCCAAGGAATTCTAAAAACTATTTTTTCAGAGTTCAGTAAAGGAAAAGATATTGACTTAGACTTCTCTATTCAAAGATGAAGTACACTCAGTTGGCATCTTTTTTGATCAAAAGCAGAAGTAATGAACTGTCAAGCTACTTCATGACTAGGATGAAGAAAACCAGTGGAAGATGGATCATAAGAGAGAGAGCCACTTAACGGAGTGTTACCACCCACGTTCCAAATTCAGAGAATAAGGTTTTAAGTGTCCGACAACAGCACCAGGAATATGATGTTCATAAAATTCTGTCAGGATCAAAGATCCTTCAGAATAACTTTGGAAAGGTGAAATAAGAGACAATGGGTGTTACATATATTCTGTAATGTTCTAATTATTTCTAAATGGGTAGTTCACATGTTATTTTGGGGATCTATTTATCAACCAAAGTTCTCTTCTTTGACATTAATGGATTAAAAAAAAGATAATTCAATCGACATTCTGCTGAAAATATCTATTACTTTTAAAAACTAAACTATAAATTGGTATTTTAGTTGATGTTTATTTTTCCCTATCATCTCTGGCTGGAGTAGCTTATGCAAAAGAAATTTCTCATTAGTCAACTGACTGAATAAATCCACTGCCAAATGCTTACTAAAAGCCAGACACCATTTAGGAATTGTGGAGGCAGAGATGAGAAACAATGTGAAAGACCGGAAGAAAGGAGAGTTGATGGCACGCAGCCTCTAAGAGACTAGTAAAGATGGGGTTGGGAAGCAGGTGCAAGGAAGGTACTATATGTACACATGCAGTTGAATTGAAGTCACAGGCAGAAACAAGAGAAAATTGGAAGTGAGGGAAGTACTGATGTTGGATTCCATCACCCAGAAAACCCGAAGTTGGTTGTAGAGTGAAAAACATGTCCAGAGTCTATTTATAATTTTACAAACTATCTTTACAACTCATCCTTAAACTGTTGGCAGAGATATTTTATCTGTAATATAAATTAATATTTAGATTCTGAAATAATCTTCTTACACGCTATTTTATTTGCTGAAATCAGCTCTTATCTTTTGCCTGCACACCTATGACAGAGCTAGCTATAGCCTGCTGGAAGTTTATGTTGTGTTTTGAATGAGGGGAATGGTGTTTCCCCCATCTTCTAGTTTCTGTGAGCAAGATGCCCCCCCAACAAATACTCTTGGCCTCTTGGTCCATTCCCTACTCCTTTCCTACACAGGTGGAACTTCCTAGGTGGTGCTACACAGACATTAATTCACCTTTGGGTTGGGTTGAGCAAATTTACTAAATGCCTGCGCATGGGAGTTTGGTCTATTCCGTCTCTCCTTTCCACTCTAAACCAGTGTGAGGCAGTAACCCAGGCAGATATATTTGTTTTGCAGTCTCAGCCTTTCCCTTTGGTGGCCTGTTTCAAGGTGGAGGCTAAAGGCTAGGAAACCATATGGCTCTTATATCTAAACCATTCTCCAGTATCAGCTTTGTCATCTACAGACTCTACTGTCTTATTCAATTGGTTTGAAACTTGGGCAGAGAAAGGGGCTGTTAATTCACTGATTCCCCATTCCCAAAGATTCAAATACTGAGGGTTTTCCTGTCTTTCCTTCCATTTAGGTTTAGATATTGATGAGATATAGGCTCCTTTTTAAAGTCTAATGCCACACATTACTACTCATCAATAAAGATGATACAGAAAGCAATATAGTAACAGCTCTGTGTAGACCTTGTATCAGACTTCAAAATGCCTTTTAGTAAACTCCAAAAATTTCAGAAAAAAATTTTCCCTATGGGTGGTTAAAGTTTACCAACTGATGAGCTGAATGTTTAAATAGGAGATGCTGATTTTACAATATAAAGGGCAAGCAGCCTATCCACCACTTCAGAAGTCTTTACGCAGAAGTAAATGCAGTAGCTCACTGAAATACAACAATCTAGTTAAAATTCCAAGATAGTATTAGAAGAAAAATGTTGGCCAAAAAACCCATAATAACCAATCCAGATACTTTTCACATGGCAGTGGAAATATATTTTAACTTTGCATATGGTTTTATTTTTCTATCAATAAGTCATTAGTGATAGAAAATCTACTCAGTGAAAGAAAAATTATTCTACTTATTTAGGTGTTTGTAAGGATATTTAACTATGGGCAAGAACTCAGACTCAGTGATGAGTATATTTATGTTGGTGTAATCTTGTGACACATTAGTGTGGTCCCTGCCTCAGACACAGTCAACAGACTCACCCAATGATTGCCAAAGCAGACCCAACCAGGCAACTTACAGATGTTACAGGTCCAGAAAAATCTTGTCTAAATTTAAAAGTTGCTTTCTCAGGTTAACATTCCAGCAATGTCTCTAATACCATAACTGAGTAGTGATGTACACTAAAGTAAGTGAATTGAAATAACTGATTTCCCCCTGTTATTTCTAAACATACATGACAGTCAATTTCTGCTCTGGAAAGCAATTTTACATACTTAATTTTAAATTTAATTACTTTTCTAGCAAAAAGAAGAAAACAATAAATACACTTTGAATGAAATATGAAAATGGTTCTCTGACAACTGTCCCCAAGTTGTAAATATAATCTACTATATTTAATGCTATTACTTATCTACAGTTCATAAATGAAATCTATCTGTTCTCTCCTCTGATACCATCCAAGCTCACAATCCACTCACCTTAGTACCTCAAAACTTTCGATACGGCTTCCTTGTCACACCTCCTTAGCCACAACTATACCAACATGCCATCACTGCATTAAAAATTTCCCTTTAAATATCACTTCAAGTACATTACTTAGTTTTTTTTTTTTAAACAAAACAAAACAAAACTTCAGGGGCTGCCCTTGCTGGTGGCTCAGTGAACTGAGTGTCAGTCTATGAACTGAAGGTGACGGGTTTGATTCCCAGTCAAAGCACATGCCTGGGTTGCAGTCCAGGTCACCAGTTGGGGGTGTGCAAGAAGCAACCACACATTGATGTTTCTCTCCCTCTCTTTCTCCCTCCCTTCCCCTCTCTCTAGAAATAAGTAAATAAAATCCTGAACACACATACACACACAAATCCTTCAGGGACTTAGAATGTCCTACTATATTAATTTTAATTTCTCAAATGCTACTTGTTCCTCAAGATACCTACCACATAATGGCAAGTCTGATTATTCCAGCTAATCGTAGCAGAGTATCAGAGTCTGCAAGTCTTGAGGCCATTCAGACCAAACAAGAGTCTCTGGTAACAGTAAATCTAGTTGTTGGCTGGTCATCATCAATGTGAAAACTGGTACTACAGAAAATATATTTCTTAGAAGAAATATATTTAGAAAACTCTAACTACTAACTATTTGATAGTAATTCTAATATTCTCTGCAGCTATACAAAACTAATTTTGTTTTTTTGTTTTCTTAATCAGGCACTTGAAGAGAGCCATTAGATTTGTCTCTAATCCTTTATCCAGGTTAAAAGTCTGTTCTGACAATCATTTCTCATAGAGCCTGGTTTTAGGACTAGATGATGACTTCAGGACACAGCAATCTGCACCTCTTATCTCTGGACACTATATTTTTTATAATTTTAGCTACTGTTTCACTGGCTGTTTTGAGGTGGCCATGTCACAGAGCATTTAGAATTGCAAATATCTAAAACCTTTAGAATGTATATACTTAGTTCTTACTCAGCTGTTATCTCTTCCCTCTGTTGTTAAAGTAGGTCATCCCCACAACTGTACTTATACAATCTACATGTATAACTTTTTTTAGTTTCTAATTATATATTTTTATTTTTTGTATGCTCTTTTATAACTAAATTTTTTGTATGATGTAAAAGAATTTTTTTAGATACTGAAATTTTTAGGTAAAACTTACATAGAGCACATGCCCAGACCTTAAATGTACAATTTGATGGGTTTTGCTAAAAAAAAAAAGTATGTAACTGTGTACCTACTACAATATTCATGGTATAGCACATTTTCAAGGTTCCTAAACAACTCTCATACTACCTCTCTGTCAATTCCAGCATCCTCACAGGTAATAAGCATCCTGGTATCTGTCACCACAGATGAGTTAGCCTGTCTTTGAAGATACCTTAAATGGAATCCTTCCTATATTATGTACCCTTTGTGTTTTTGAAATCTATCCATATTGCGAGGTATCAATAACAAGATGAGTAGCACTCCATTGCACAGATATTGCTATACTGTCTGAATTTACTACAACTTCATACATTCTCCTCTTGATGGACAGTTAGGTTGTTTCCAGTTTATGGCCATCATGAATAAAGCTGTGATGGCCACAGAGTACAAGTGTATTTGCACATTTATTTTTCATTTTTCTTAGGAAATGCCTGAAAGTGGAATTGGTAGGTCCTAGGGTAGATTTATGTTTAAGTTTATAAAAAGCTTTTTCCAAAATGGCTACATGATTTTACAGGTTCATCTGCCATGGATGAGAATTCCAGTGACTCCACAACCCTGCCAAAAGAAGTAGTATTGTCTCTTTCTTCAATTTTAACTACTGTGTTAGGTCTGAAGTAGTACTCATTATGTTTTTCCTTGCATTCTTTGATACCAAATAATGTTGCATATCTTTCTTTCTTTTAAAAAGATTTTATTTATTTATTTTTAGAGGGGAAGGGAAGGAGAGAGGGAGAGAAATATCAATGTGTGGTTGCCTCTCATGTGTCCCCTGCCGGGAACTGGCCTGCAACCCAGGCATGTGCCCTGACTGGGAATCGAACTGCGATACTTTGGTTCGCAGGCCCACGCTCAATCCACTGAGCTATACCAGCCAGGGCAGCATATCTTTCATTTATTGGACATTTATATATCTTCTTTGTTGAAATAATTGTTCATATATTTATCAACTTCTCCCAGTACCTGTGTTGAGAAGATGGCCTTCCTCTGTGGAAATGTCTTTGTGTCTTTGTCAAAAATTAACTATGCATGTGTGGGTCTATTTTAATATTTTAAAAAATATTTTTATTATTGTTCAAATTCAGTTGTCTCCATTTTCTTTCCACCACTAACCCTAATCCCAGGCATCCCCAGCTCCCACCCTAAATCCTGCACCCCTTTGGCTTTGTCCATGTGTCCTTTATACAAGTTCCTTAACATCCCTTCTCTCTTTCTCCTCATTATCCCCTTCTACCTCCTCTCTGGTTATTGTCAGTTTGTTCTTAATTTCAATATCTCTGGCTATATTTTGCTTGTTTGTTTGTTTTGTTGATTAGGTTCCACTTATAGGTGAGATCATATGGTATTTGTCTTTCACCACCTAGTTTATTTCGCTTAGCACAACACTCTCCAGATCCATCCATGCTGTTGCAAAAAGCAGGAGATCCTTCTTTCTTACTGCTGCATAGTATTCCATGTAAATATACCACAATTTTTTTATCTATTCATTTACTGATGGGCACTTAGGCTGTTTCCAGCACTTGGCTATTGCAAATTGTGCTGCTATGAACATTGAAGTGTATAGGTTCTTGTGAATTGGTGTTTCAGGATTTGTAGGGTATAGTCCCAGCAATGGAACTGCCAGGTCAAAAGGTAGTTCCATTTTTAGATTTTTGAGGAAATTCCACACTGTTTTGCATGGTGGCTGCACCAGTCTGCATTCCTACCATCAATGAACCAGTGCTTCCTTTTCTCTACCGCACCACTAGCACTCGTTCCTTGATTAGGTCACAATGGTCATTCTGATCAGTGTAAAGTGGTATTTCATTGTGTTTTTCATTTGCATCTCTGATGGATAATGATGCTGAGCATCCTTTCATGTCTCTGGGCCCCCTATTAAGTCTTCCTAGGAGAAGTTTCTGTTCAGGTCCTTTGCCCATTTTCTAATTGGGTTGTTTGTCTTCCTAGAGTGGAGTCATGTGAATTCTTTATACATTTTGGAGATCAAACTCTTGTCCAAAGTATCCCTGGCCAATAGGTTTTCCCATATGTTTGGTTCCCTTTTCATTTTGTTGATGTTTTCTCTAACTGTGCAGAAGCTTCTTATTTTGATGAAGTCCAATTTGTTTATTCTCTCCTTTATGTCCCTTGCTCTAGGGGGACATATCATTGAAAATACTGCTGCACGGAATATCTGAAATTTCCCTGACTATATTCTCCTCTAGGACTTTTATAGTATCCTGACTTATACTTAAGTCTTTTATCCACTTTAAATTTATTTTTGTGTATGGTGTAAGTTGGTGGTCAAGTTGCAATTTTTCTGCATGTAGCTGTCCAGATCTTCCAACACCATTTGTTAAAGAGGTTACTTTTGTTCCATTTTTTGCTTCTGCCCACTTTGTTATACACAGTACCAGACTATTTTGATTATAGTGGCCTTGTAATATAGTTTGATATCAGGTATTGCGATCCCTCCTACTTTGTTCTTTCTCAAAACTGTTATAGCTATTTGGGGTCATTTATAGTTCCACATAAATTTTTGAAATGTGTGTTCTATATCTATGAAATATGCCATTTGTACTTTAATAGCAGTTACATTGAATCTATAAATTGCTTTGGGTATTGTGGACATTTTTGTGGAGAGCCAAGCAGGATACTGTGTGCCAAGGGAGTTGGAAGCAGGCCTCGGGTTCAGCACAGCTGCCCTAGGCCATGGGAGACTGCCTGATAGATTGTTGTAAGAAAAGAATGACTTGGCTGCTTGCTATAGCACTACACCAAGAAGGAGCAGCAAATGTTCTTAAAAAATAAAATGTACCTAGCCTTGTGGTTTGTCTTTCTCACGCTCAAAGCTGGCTCAATATGTACAGCCTGACTTTACCAAAACAGTTCCTTCCTCTGTATCCCAGAGAAGGGACTCCACCTGACCCTGCTTTGACTCTGTCTCTTTATTTCTTAATCCCCTGTCACCTTCCCTTGGGACCTGACCGATCCTGCCACGCTGGATGGATGATGTTAATTCTTCCAATCCATCGACATGGTATTTGCTTCCATTTGTTTGTGTCTTAATTTCCTTTTTCAGTGTTGTGAAATTTTCTGAGTACAGATCTTTTATTTCCTGGGTTAGGTTTAGTCCTAGGTACTTTATTTTTCTTGTTGCTATAGGAAATGAATTTTTCCCCTGATTTCTGTTTCTGATGATTTCATTGTTGGTATACAAAAATGCCTTGGATTTCTGAATACTGAATGTGCATCCCACTGTTTTGCCAAATTCACTAATTAGGTCAAGTAGTTTTTGGTGGAATCTATAGGATTTTCTACGTACACTAACATGTCATTTGCAAACAATAACAGTTTTGTTTCTTCCTTTCCAATTTGAATGCCTTTTATTTCTTTGTCTTGTCTGATTGCTGTGGCTAGGACTTCTAATACTATGTAGACTAGAAATGGTGAAAGAAGACATCCTTGTCTTCTTCCTGATCTGTGTGGGAAAGCTTTTAGTTTTGCCCATTGAGTATGATGTTGGCTGGAGATTTCTTGTATATAGCCTTTGTTATGTGGAGGTATGTTGCCTCTCCTTCCACTTTGCTGAGTGTTTATATCATTAATGGGTGCTGTAACTAATCAAATGCTTCTTCCTCATCTATTGATATGATCATGTGATTCTTATATTTCCTTTTGATTATGTGCTGTATTAGGTTTATTGATTTGTGAATACTGTACCATCCTTGCATCCCTGAGATGAATCCCATTTGATCGTGGTATATAATCTTTTTATGTATTTCTGGATGCACTTTGCCAATATTTTGTTGAGGATTTTAGTGTCTATGTTCATCAGCGATACTGGCCTATAGTTTCTGTTCTTGTATCTTTCTGTTTTGGGGACTAGGATAATTCTGGCTTTGTAAAAAAAGCTTGGGAGTCTTCCCTCCTGTAGAATTTTTTGAAATAGTCTGTGAAGTATAGGGGTTAGCTCTTCCTTACATGTTTTGTAAGATCCTCCTGTGAAACCATGCAGTCCAAGGTTTTTCAGTGATGACTCCCGAGTTAACTGCTTTGATTTCGTCAGCTGTAGTTGGTCTGTTCAGGCTTTCTGCTTCCTCTTTAATAAGTTTTGGAAGATCATATGGTCCCATAAATTTGTCCATTTCACCTCAATTTTCAAATTTCTTGGCATATAGTTGATCGTAGTAATTTCTTACAATCCTTTGTATTTCTGTGGTATCGGTTTTAATCTTTCCTCTTTCATATCTGATTGGGTTTATTTGGATCCTTCTCTTTTTCTCTTGATGAGTCTGCTTAAAGACTTGTCAATTTTGTTTATCTTTTCATAGAAAGTACCCCAGGATTTATTGGTCCTTTGAATTGTTCTTTAAATCTCAATTTTGTTTAATTCAGCTCTGATATTATTTCTTTCCTTCTACTTGCTCTGGGCTTTGCTGTTGCACCTCTGGTTCTTGTACATGTAGGATCAGGTTGTTTACTTGAAATATTTCTATGTCTTTTAGTTAGGCCTGTATAGCTATGAACTTCCTTCAGGACTGCCTTCACCCTATCTCATAAATTTTGGACTATTGTGAGTTCGTTTTCACTCGAATTTAAAAACTTTTTGATTTTTAACCTGATCTCATTCTAAACCCACTAGTTGTTTAATACCATGCTAGTCAATGTCCATGCATTTGAGTATTTTTGAGTTTTTTTCCTGGAGGTTGGTTTCTATTTTCAGGCCGTTGTGGTCTGAGAAGATGGTTGATATGATTTCAATTTTCTTGAATTTGTTGAGGCTTGCTTTGCATTCTACCATGTGGTGTATCTTTGAAAATGATCCATATGCTTTTGAAAAGAATGTGCATTTTGCTTCTTTAGGATGCAAGGTTCTATATATATCACTGAATCTATTTGATCTAGAAAAGGGGTATCAAACTCATTTTTACCAGGGTCCACATCAGCCTCACAGTTGCCTCCAAAGGGCAGAATGTAATTTTAAGACTGCATATGTATAACTACTCCTTAACTAGGGGAAAGGAGTTCCCAGTTGCCGCTGGATAGAAACAAGGTGGAGGGCCGGGTTCGGCCCACGGGCCAGGCCTTATGTTTTCCACCTGTGATCTAGGGCATTGTTCAATGAAGCAATACCCTTGTTGATATTTTGCTTGGAAGAACTACCCATTTTTGACAGTGGGGTGTTAAAATACCATAGTATAAATGTGTTACTCTCTATATCTTTCTTGAAGTCCTCCAAGATTTTCCTTATATATTTAGGTGCTCCTATGTTGGGTGCATAAATGTTTATAATGTTTATGTCTTCTTGATGGATTCTTTCCTTAAGTATTATGAAATGTCCTTCTGTGTCTCTTTTTGTAGCTTTTGATATAAGTGTTGCTACTCCAGGGTTTTTTCCTGTCCATATGCTTGGAATATTTTTTCAACCCTTTGCTTTCTGTCTGTGTGGATCTTTTGTTTTGAGGTGGGTCTCTTGTAGGCAGCATATGTGTGGGTCATGTTTCCTTATCCATTCAGCTACTCTGTGTCTTTTGATTGGAGCATTGAACCCATTTACATTTAAGGTTATTATTGATAGGTACTTTTTCATTTAGTCCCTTTGTACCTGTGTTTCTCACTCTTTTTCTTCCTTTTCTCAAAGCAGTCCCTATAGCATGTTTTGCAGTGCCAGCTTGGTGGAGGTGTATTCTTTCAGCCTTCTTTTGTCTGAGAAACTCCTTCTTTTGCCTTCCATTGTAATTGAGAGCCCTCCTGAGTAGAGTAGTCTTGGTTTAAGGCCTTTGTTTTTAATTACTTGGAATATATCTTGCCATTCCCTTCTGGCTTGTACTCTTTCTGTTGAGAAGTCAGCTGCTAGCCTTATTAGAACTCCCTTATATGTTACTTCCTATTTCTCCCTTGCTGCCTTTAAGATTATCTCTTTGTTTTGAAATATTGCCATTTTAATTATGACGTGTCTTGAAGGTGGCCTGTTTGGGTTCCTCTTGATTGGGACTCTGTGTTTCCTGGATTTGTATGACTTTTTCTCTCATCAATTAGGACAGTTTTCCATCATTACTTTTTCAAACAGGTTTTCTATTGCTTGTTCCTCCTCTTCTGCTTCTGGCATCCCTGTTAATATGTATATTATTATGTTTCATGTTGTCCTGCAGTTCCCTTAACACCTCTTTATTCCTTTTGAGTCATTTTCCTTTTCTTGCTCTTTCAGGGGGTATATTTCCTACCTTTTCCTCCAGTTCGCTGATTCGATCCTCTGCTTCATCTAGTCTGCTTCTTCAGAAAAAGATCCTCCTACTGCGTTCTTCAATTTAGAGATTGCATTCTTCATTTCCTCTTGGCTCTTGTTTATAGTTTCTATGCCCTTTTCATGTTGATATAGTTTGAAGTAAGTTCCTTATAGTTCCCCTGTGGTTTTTGGTAATTGTCAGTGAGCTCATTGAGCTTCCTTACAACCATTGTTTATCTCGTCTCTATTCCATTTAGCATTCTTTCTGAGGATTTCTCCTTTCCTTTCATTTGGGCTTTATTTCTTTTCTTCCCATTTTTTTTGTGAGACTGTTCTTGTTTGCTTCTTCTTCTCAAATTGATCTGTTTTGATTCCCTGAGTTTGTGGTGTGAACTTCTGTAGTAGGAGACCTGTGAGATTCAGTGGTGGAATCTCCTTAATCACCTGAACTAGATGCTGCTGGGATGCCCTTCATGCTATTTATGTCGGCTCTCTGGACGTATCTGGGTTTTTATTGTTGTTGGGACTTTCTTCGGTAAGTCCTTCCATCCAGCTGCTTGACTTAGGGTCATTCCACCCACCACATCTTGTATGCTGTTGTGCAGGTGGACAGGTTTTGCTGAAGCTGATTCTTCTATCTGAGGTTATAAGGCTTCTCTCTTACTATTGTTCAGTTTTTTGTTCTGGGTGATTTCTCCAAGATTTAGTTGTAATTCCAGATTGGTCCTGGGAGGAGGTTAGGTGGCTTCCATTTACCTCCTCCACCATCTTGCCTCCTCCTATTTTAATATTTTCTCTTTTGCAGATCAGTTTGTCTGTCTAATACCACACTACCTTTACTCCAGTAGCTTAAAAAAGTTGTTAAGTCAACTAGTGAGTGCAAACAACTTTCATATTGTTCTTTAGGATTGTTTTAGATATTTGAAGTTCTTACCCTTTTCTAAACAAATTTTAGAATCATCTTGCAGTCTCTACTGATAAATCCTGTTGAGGTCTCAATTGTGAATGCACTGAATCTAGGGATCAATTTGGAAGAACCAACTTAACAATACTGAGACTCCCAACAGAAAAACATGGCACATCACCCACATATTTAGGTTTTAATTTCATTCAGCAGTAATTTTCAGTTTTCAGTGAAAAGATCTTAAATGTCTTTTGTTCATTTTTACTAACTGTGTAGGTTTTAATACAAAAGAAATTAAAAATTTTGTTCTATTTTTTCTGTATATTATTCTATTATAAATACAATCAATTTTTGTATATTGATTATCTATCCTGAGATCTTAGGAGTAGTTTTATAGATTTCTGAGGATTTTCTAAATAAACAATGACAATGTCTTAGAGTAAAAACACTTACTTGTTTTTGTATTATTTTTCAATCTTTCTTTTTTTTTCTTGTTTGTTTTTGTTTTTTTGGCTTTATTACAACAAGTATGACCTCCAGTGCAATACTGAATGAAAGTGGTGAGAGTAGACATCCTTGATTCCTTTCTATTCTTAGAGAAAAGTATTTCATATTTCATCATCCTATAATATTAGTTATATAATTTTTGTCAACCTTTTAATCAGATTTAACAAGTTTTCTTCTATCTGTCTGAGGTTTTTATTATAAATGAATGTTGAATTTTCTTAAGTGATTTCTTTGTACCATATCATTTTTCTTTTTAAGACTTAATATAGTAATCGATTTTCAAATGTTTCACTAACCATGTATGCCTGAGATAAACCCTACTTGGTCATAATGTATTTCCACTTCGATCTGCAGATAAAACTGCTTTATTTGATTCACTAAACAAATGTAAACATTTTTCTTCCTCAGTGTTCATGAAGGATATACTGGTCTATAATTTTCTCTCCTTATAATGCCCTTATCAGATTTTTGGTTTGGCTTATAAAGACAGCAGGTTTATAAAATGAGATTGGACTTGTTTGCTCCTCCTATGTTTTCTGATATAATTTGTATATAATTGGTATTATTTCTTCTTTAAATGCTTCATAAAATTTACTAGTAAAAATACATGGACTTAAGGTTTTCTACAAAAATAATGAAAAAGGGTTTTTTTGATAACTTTTGTGTAAAATTTGTATTATTTCTCCTTAAATGTTTCATAGAATTTGTTAATAAAACTATCTGGACTTGGAGTTTTCTACAAAGAAAGTTTTCAATTGTAAATTCAACTTATTTTTTCTGACATCCAACAACTGATTATCTTTTTTTAAAAAAAATTAAAAACAAAAAAACCCCCAAAGTTCACCTTTCATATTTATCCACATATTCACCATTTCTGGTGCTTTCGTTTCTTCCTATAGATGTAAGTTTCTACCACCTGTTGGCTTCTTTGGCGGCGTTCTTACAGCACCTATAGCACCATTCTGTGACTTTCTGCTGAAGGAGTAATCAATCACCAAGTGCTGGAGCCTGGAGAGAACCCTCAGGTGAAAGCTACATACAGAAGCATCTTGGCCAGCAGGTTCACCTCCTTCAAAGGTTGAGCATTTCTTCTAGTTTGTTTGCTTTCTAAGGATGCTTCAGCACTTCAGCACTTTTTTCCATATTTTGTGCAGAGTTTACAATTTTTAACTGTGGAGTGGTTAGCCTGATACAGGTTCTTACACCATTATTGGAAACCAGAATTCCTCTGAAGTTTATGTTTTTGATTCAGTGGTATTGCTAATAAAAGCATGCTAAATTTTGTCACTAATGTTAGGATATTCCATAATAGGCTTACACAAAAGCAGTGTAGAAACTTCGTTAAGTATAATGTAAATGTAAGGTAGGGCTAGATAAGCTTATTTTACCAGATTTATCTTGATAAATTTGGCTAAAGAAATTTTTACTCCTCCACTTTCAAATGGCTAATAAAGTGATAAACATTGTTGAAAAATTTTATTGCAATAACTAGAGACTTCTATCTAGACTAACATTAGGATGCTCTGGCTATAATTATTTCAGCAATGTTAATTCTAAAAGCATATTGAGAAACGGTCAAATGACTTGCTGAAATTTACATTTACTTGGTGTCACTTTTTGGACTGTGAAATCAAGGATGTGCCTATGAAGAAAATAAATTATTGTACCTTTTTTTTGATGAGAGTGCTGACTCTATGGACAGTTTGCCTTCGTTTTTTAAAGATAAAAACTTATTTTTTAAATAAAAATGTATACTCTTTGCAAGTAGTCAAACACAAAATTTTGAAGTAGAAAGTTAAAGTTTTCTGAAATTCTACTTCTTACCCTTTGTGAAGATATATTTGCCTGGCTGGTGTAGCTCAGGGATTGAGTACAGGCTGCGAACCAAAGGGTGGCTGTTCGATTCACAGTCAGGGCACATGCCTGGGTTGCAGGCCAAGTCCCCCAGTGGGGGCCATGTGAGCGGCGACCACACATTGATATTTCTCTCCCTTTCTCCCTCCCTTCCTCTCTCTCTCTAAAAATAAATTTTAAAAATCATAAACAAACAAATAAAGATACATTTGCACATGAAAAACTGTATACACTGTACATGATACATTTTTTCAAATGGGAGGATAATAAATGCATGAGTGTGTATCAATCTCATCCATTATAAAAGAGTGCATGTCCATCTCATCCACTGTACAGGATGCATAGTAAATTAAATACATCATAATTTGTTTAACCTACTAATGAGCATTTCAGTTGTTCTTTTTAGATTTTGCTTATATAAAACAATGCTTCAATAAACATCCCTAAACATATTTCTTTGTTTACTTCTCTGATATTTTTCTTAAGATAAATTCTTAGAATTTCTAAGTAAATTATATATGCATATACATACACACACATACACATACATGTATATATGCATTTGTTTCTATACAGTTGTGCCAATTTATACTCCTAGGATAATCGTGGAGGAAAAAATGATGGGGTAGTTTGTTTCTTGGTAACTTTGTCAAATGCAGGTATTAGCAAGCTTTTCAACACTTGCCAACTGGGGAGGTTTTTTTAAAATGTCAATTTAATGCAATTTTCATTCATTAAAATGTACTAAAAATGCATTCTTTGAGTACTGATGACTTTTAATATCTTTTCATGTTTACTGTTCATTTTAGTTCCTTTGTGAATTTCATGATGTGTGTCCTTCTCTACCAGTCTTTTTCTTAAAAGACTTTTTTAAATGCTCATCCAAGGACATGCTTATTGATTTTTAGAGAGGATGGAAGGGAAAAAGAGGGAGAGAAACATTGATGTGGGAGAGAAATAGTGATCAGGGGCATCTTGTACATGCACCAACTGGGGACTTAACCCTCAACCTAGGCCTGCGCCATGACCAGAAATTGAACCTGAGACCTTTTGGTTTATGGGATAATGATCTGACCAAATGAGCCACACTGGCCAGGGCTTGATAGATTTTTAATGGAGCTCATGGGCTCTTGGTCTACCATTACTACATAGTGCTTTTAAGTAGGGGTTGCTGTATTTGAACTCTGAACCACAGCTCCACTACTTCCTAGCTATGTGATCTAGGGTGACTTATGTACTACTCTCGTCTGTGCTCAATGGCTCCAACTATAAAATGAAGATAAAAATATCATTTCTTGAGGTGCTGAGGATTAAATCATTTGACCTATGTACAGTCATCTTCCTGGCTCATAGTGTATACTCAATAAATGATAACTACATTACCATGTATATACATAGTAGTAAGTGTGTGTATATAGAAACATACATAGATATAAGTAGTATGTGTGTATAAACGCATACATACATATAATATATACAATTTACTACTTTAAAAGGGCCACAAACATTTCAATGATCTCTTTGCTCAAAAAGCAATATCAAAATTTGAGGTCTATAGTCTTCCACTATCTGAAAAATCAGATAAAAATACTGTTTTCCTTTTCTTTTCTAACATCTATTTTCTAGAAGTGCTAAACCAACCTGAGCTTTTAGTTACTGTATTTTTTTACTATAAGACACACTTTCCCCACCCTAAATTTTGGGAGAAAATGGGGGTGTGTCTTACAGTCTGAATGTAGCTTATTTACCTGGTTTGCTGTTGCAGGGGGTGGGGGCGGTAGGGGAGTGGGGTCACAAGTTATTAAATATTTTACCACATTTTTTGCTTCAAAATTTTTTCCTATTTTCCTCCTCTAAAGCCTAGGTGTGTCTCATTATCCAATGCACCTTACAGTCCCCTAAAAGACGGTACTTAAGTTATAAGGTACATAACATTATATATTATGAATTATTTCTTAAGAGTTCAGACAGTGATGTCTTCCTTAGAGAAGTGTCTGTTCAAGTGCTTTGCCTATTTTTAAATTGGGTTGTTTGTCTTCTTGAAGTGGAGTTACGTGAGTTATTTACATATTTTGGAGATTAAACTCTTGTCTGAGGTATCATGGGCAAATATGTTTTCCCATAGGGTTGGTTCTCTTCATTTTAATGCTGTTTTCTTTAGCTGTGCAGAAGCTTTTCATTTTGATGAGATCCCATTTGTTTATTCTTTCCTTTATGTCCCTTGCTCTAGGGGACATATCAGTAAAAATGTTGCTGCATGAAATATCTGAGATTTTCCCTCAGATTCCATAATAGAAAACTAAAAATGAAACTGCCTTTCAACCCAACAATTCCCCCACTGGGATTATACCCTAGGAACCCTGAAACACCAATTCAAAAAAACCTATGCACCCCAATGTTCATAGCAGCACAATTTAAAATAAACAGCCAAGTGCTAAGTGCCCATCAGTAAATGAATGGATCAAAAAACTATGGTACATTTTACACAATGGAATTCTATGCAGTAGAAACAAATAAGGAACTCCTACCCTTTGCAGCAGCATGGATGGATTTTACATTACACTAAGAGCATTACACTAAGTGAAATAAGTGAGGCAGTGAAAGACAAATACCATATGATCTCACCTATAAGTGGAACTGAATCAGCAAAACAAACAAGCAAGCAAAATATAACCAGAGACTGTGAAATTAAGAACAAACTGACAGTAACCAGAGGGGAGGTAGAGAGATAAAAGGGGGGAAAAGGAGAGGGGTTTTCAGGAACATGTATAAAGGACACATGAATAAAGCCAAACAGGGTTAATAGGATCGAGGGTGGAAGGTGGGGATGGCTGAAGTGGTGGGGAGTGGCAGTGAGGGCAATGGAGGCAATTGTACTTGAACAACAATAAAAAAATAAATAAATAAAGAGTTCAGACAATGAATGTCTACAAGATTCTGAGAGGTAGAGCTACAATGTAAAATAAATGTTCTCTCGAATAGAGTAAGCACAGACTTAAGAGTTATGCATAGACTTTGTCCCTATTATTAAATTTATACTTTCTCTTTCTTCTCCTTGTTTGAATATGCTCCCCCAGCTCATCATGCTGCAGTGAAAACACACATCTAATAACTCTTGCTCACTAATGAAATTAAGCACCATGGGGTCTGAAATCTGACATATTATGGATTATGGGAAATTATTTTGCTCTGGATTACGTATGTCATATATAAGCAATCAACACTTTATATATCTATATTTTTAGAATGGTACCATATTTGTCATGAATTATATTTCTTATATAGGAAAGACCAGAATGGAGCAGACATGGGCTTTCAGCACTTAGTGGTTCTGACTACCTGCTGCCTAGAGGAGTCAGGAGTAAGAAGTTGATAGTAGGAGTATGAGAGAAGTAAAGGATAGCCATGAGCAAGTATAAGCAGTAGCAATGCCTACCAAGTTTAGGTTTTAGCTAATGGGGAATGGGTCACCCCAAAAAGTTTTAAGCAGGGGAGTGACAGATTCAACTTATATTTTAGAAAGATGGACTTGAAATAGGCAAGATTAGATGCTGAGACTATGAGGAGACACTCAAGTGTCCTGATAAAAAACAATTAGAAATAATGAGGGGCAAAATAGGAGGATGGAGACAAGAGGGTGGTGCTTAAAACTAGCTGTCTAGTAAAACAGGAGGGGTACAGAGAATCTTGGTTGATGCCTCCATCCCTTCTCATTGCGTTGAGGTACAGAAACAAAAAGAACTGATTTGGAGCTGATGAGAAAGAGAAGATAACAAGTTCGCTCTTGAACTTGCTAAGTTGAAGAGGCCTGAGGAATGTTCCAGTGGAGGTATCTACCAGGAAGGTGGAAAGAAAGATTTGAAGTTCAGCATAAAGAGAATAGGCTGCAGGCATAGATGCTGGAGGCACCACTCAGTCTTACACTAGTGGATGACTCAGAGGAAGTTGGAGGAAAGATCAGTAACAGAGAGAGGCAGTACAAACAGGAAAATAAGCCAACCCATGAAAGAAACTAAGGGCCACCAACTAGTGAGATCAGTGATGCCAAGGAAAGACAGCCTCAGGAAGAGGGTCCAACAACTGGCAGTGCTACAGAGACATGGACTAGGGAAAGGAGTACACTGATCAGATCCCCAATTACATTATAACTTCAGTGGTGGTTTTGGTGCGAATAGGCTCAGTAGAATGGCGAGGGTTCAGGTAGACTTTAGGGGTGAGAAGTCATCTGACGAGACGATAGATAGGACTGGTTTGGAATCTTTAAGGGATAACAAAGACAACTTTTTCAAAAGCTGGGTTGTTAACAGAAGAGTGATGGGGAGCTTAATTATTATAAGAAAATTGTGATTTATAGTTAGGGTCCCCATGGTTTCTGGTTTAGTGTCTAATGTCCTAGGCATCCCCACCACCCCTTAACTCTCAGGAGGTAATAATTTGGTTATGTTATGACAGTTAAAATTTAGAAGATTGTAACAATAAGTATTATGTGGTAATTACATGCAATGCAAGGCACTGAGCCAGGTATTTATGGGGACATAATGACAGATACTCTTTGCAAGGAGCTTAAAAATTTAGGATGTGCACAAATATGTGTGTGCATATGTGTGCACACATGGCCTACAGTAGAATGACTATTTTATTTCTGAATATATGTATGGTATTGGCAAACTGTTTCCACAGACATTTTTTACAGCAGGTGAGGCCTTTCTTTTTCAATGAGAATATTTACATACATTACAGACAAGGAGAGGTGTCCCAAATGAGAACAGGAAAGCAGTCACTGGGTGCCTCCCATCTTGGCCATCTCAGATAGATGGTGGAGGTGGGCCACCCAAGGGGGAGAAGCAGTAAATCGGTCTGGTTGACAGAGCTCAGGCTCTTTTTATCTAGTTCTCCTAGGATTGGGGTGAAAGGGCAGGGCAGTGATATTCAGTTCTGCTAAGAGCTGTCAAACAAATTTGAAACAGATATGGAACTAAAGGCTAAGAACCTAGTAAGGGCAATATCTGATACCATGTATTGTTACTTTGAGTAGAAAATAAAGAGATTTTGTTGAAAAATCATTCTGATATCTGCTCTATGGAATTTGAATCTTTTATCCACTACTCTATAAAAACACTTAGATAATTTGAAGTTTCAAAATGTTAAAGAAATCTCCTTACATCTGTATTTAAAAATCCACCCAACACAGGGGAACATAAAAGGAGAGAAGACGTTAAAAGGTCTAAGAGGGGTTCAGAAAACAAGACCCAGCCTGTCAGTGATGGAGGCAGACTTCTTGGAGAAAGCACTCAGCTCAGAGGTGGGCCTAAAGCATGCACAGGTCAGTGGGTAGCAGTGTGGTGGTGAGCGGGCCCTGAGGCTACAGCAGAAGTACCTCAGTGAGCTCCCAGGGGGTCATCCATACAGTGAGTAAACAAATATTTACTGACCAGGCTCTATGTACCAAGCAGTAGCCTAGATACTGGAGATACAGGATTGAGGAGGCAAGAATTTATTTGTGAATTTGCAAATGTGTGAACTCTTGCGGTGACATTTTTCACCTGAACTGAACAGAATATTATTATCACTTGATGCTTCTCTGAAGTACCACCTGTTGTGCATGTAGCATAATATATATGATACATGTACTATATTATCTTTCTAAAATCCAAAAATATTGAAATTCCAAGTCATTGGGGCCCAAGAGTTTTAAATAGAGACTCTAGATCAAAAGTTGCACAGGCTGTTGACTGATGATTGAGAATGAGAGAGAATGAGAATGATAATTTGTTGTTGAAAGTCATTATTTGGTTACTTAAAATGATAAACCGTGCTTATCAGAGAAGGCCAATTTTATCAACAATCTTGTGATAATTAATCCGCATACTATGATCTTATGAAATTAGTTTTAATAATCTCATTCAGAATAAAGGCCAATGCTAGAACCACATGTATAAATTCTCCATTGAAATAATTATATTACTGTTGTGGACCACTCTGCCTGGTTCTAGGAATTGTAACTCTACCCGCTGTGGCTAACAAGGAGTCAGTGACCTCTGAAATGCGAGCCGCAGGAGACAAAACTTGTTTCTGGTAGCAAATGCTGCCTCAGTTTCCTCCCTGCCCCCAAAGCATGGTCAGAAGTCCATGACGGGTAAGACCCCGCATAGCAGGGGGCAACCTAGGCCAGGCATGATCACTTGGGAGGACATCATGGAAGGACTCGGGGAGGCTGCAACAAAAAGCAATGGCCCCTGCCACGCCCCTTGGCTTTGAGATGGTCCAAGTCCCCATGTTCTCTGGGAGAAGCCCTTCCTGGCTCTAATCCCCTTAAGCCCGAATAACTGATGGGGAGGAGTGCAGTTCCATGCCTTGCTAGAGCGTGTGTTGCCAGTGGGGGGCGGGGGCGTCACAAAGACTGTGAAATCTGCTAAGAGTGCTTTCATTCATATGTTAAGGGTTCGAGCAAGAAACCCTAAAACCCCCTTCCTGACAGACTCTGACTCACACTAAGCCCTCAGATTTCTTTGAAATGTTACCTACTGTTTGATCCTTGCCACCCTGTATTCCTGTGTATTACAACCCAATAAAAGACCCTTGAGGGAAGGGCTCAACGCCTTTTTCCCCTGAGAAACTGGCCACTGCTCAAGGCCTTCTTCCTCTGGGAAACTGGCCACTTCTCTTCCCCAAGCAGATCACATCATGTTTCAGTCATGTTTACTCTCATCCGTAGCACATGGGGGGACTTGTGAGCAAAGTCACCCCCACATTTTACAAATAAAATATAAGTAATCTTCACAGATTAAATCTAGAACACCATTACTATTCTGCATTAGTCATGCCATTTCTTCAGGTTGGATGGCTACTATGGTGATATTTAAGTTGGGGTCTGAATGACAAAACATAGTCAGCCCTATGAAGATAAAGGAGGACTATTGTCTAAGCAAAGGAGTAACAGTCTTGAGAGGCCCTGAGGTGGAAGGATTTGGAAAGACTAGGCAACAAAAAGGCCCACTGTGTTGCAGCAGAGCTAAATGGTGGGTGGTAAAGACACGCCAAGGCATAAGCAGGGGCCAGCACTATGCTCTGTAGATTTTACTGTAAGTACAATATAATGAGAATATACTGCAAGGATTTTAAGTTCAAAACTGACAGGATCTAATTTAAAATTGAAAAGGATGTATTTGGGATGTAAACTATAGTACAGTTTGGAAACAGCAGAGATATATATAGAAAGGTAATGAAGTTTAGACAAAAGATCAATTATGGCCAGCTATAGGTAAAGGCAATAATGACGATAGGTAAAGGCTCATATGACAATAATGACTTGTGGTCATTTACAAAAATTAAATACCTGTGGTCACATAAAATATTATTAATTTAATAATTCTGGTTTTTATTTTAGACTTTTGATATCACTATATTGTTACTATCTAATGTAAACAGTATGATAAAAACCAAAGGTGTTAAATAGTAAACAAATTTACTGCCATCTAATCAAATCATTACACAATAAAAACAAAAGGTGACTATAGTGGTGAGTTAAAGGAATGAAGATTAACTCAAATCTATTAACCATTCACTGTTGCATCTACATATATATCTCCGAAAAAAACCCTATGTCTAATATAAACACGATCACATGTATCTAAGATTATCTCTACCTTTATGTCAATAGGTAGCTCAGTTTTATTTATTACAAACTATTTCATACAAAGAAATAACAATTTGATTAATCAAAGAATTTATCTGATTTAGCAAGCAACATTTAATACTGAAACAGTGCCAGTCATTTTCCTGCAGGTCAATTTTCTTTGCTAAATTGCTATAATAATCTTACTCCTATATATTTTCCTTTCATTCGTCACGTTCTCAGCATCAATAATTAGGTATTATGTAGACGTGTCCAGATTTCTTAACTAAATTTTTTGATAATGTTCACAAAGTCATTGTATAAACTGTCAAATTCTGGCCCTGGCCTTGTGGCTCAGTTGATTGGAGTATTTTCCCATGTACCAAAAGGTTGCAGGTTCAATCCCTGGTCGGAATATGTATGGGGGGAAACTGGTCAATGTCTGTCCGTCTGTCTATCTCTCTCTCTCCACCCCCCCCTTGCCCCTCTCCCCTCTCCTTCTCACCCTCAAATCAATAAAAACATATCTTTGAGTGAGGATCAAAACAAAACTATTGAAGTCTATTATATACATGCAATAAAGGAATATTACAGGAAGCAAGTATGCATTACAAAAATTATAATATAGTATAAGGCATAATAAATTATTCTCTGGAATTCAAAAATAACTATGTCATTAAGTATTAATGATTAAAAAGTATACTAAATTCCAAATTATCAAGAAATGGCTTTTAGCTAAAAAAAGTTACAATCAGACTAATCCCTCAGTGAATATAAGTGAATAAAAATAAAAGCATTTTAAGTATATATGAATTGATAAAAAGCATATCCATATTTATTACTCTAGATGTATTAGAATACTTTTAGAAAACTTCAATAATTTGAAACCATTTACCTGTTGGAGGCAGGCAGTCTTTCCAATCAAAATAGCCTGCATAAATTCCAGGTTCTAAGGAGCCAACGATGGGATCTGCTTTCAATTCAATGTAATTTTCAAACAGTCTTTGATCTAAATCTTTCAATAAGGTCATGCTAACCTAAAAACACATAATAAAGAGTACTTTTAAGCTGTCCCTTTGAGGGTGAAGGAAGAGATAATAATGTAAATTTAAAAACACTTTAGCATATTTTAAAAGTACTTATCAAAGTCCCACAAAAACATTTATTTTATTTATGTTCAGTAATAAAGACCACTTTTAGTACAGCTATTTAATAGAATAAGGATTAATCCCCCATATGTGGGCTGTAGGTTATTTACACAGAATGTTCAGCCCACATGTACTGTGAGTTCCTGCTGATAGTGGAAGTAGAACAGGGCGAGGAAGTGAGTTAGTATCAGTCCAACAAGTCTGTGCTGCGTCTCACAGGCATCCAAGAAGTTATGGAGTAGGTGGGCAGAGTACTGAGTTTGGGAAGTAAAGAGTCTGTGGGCCCCATTCTTCTGCAGTAGACTAGTGACCTGTCTACTTCTATACCACTGACCCACAAAACACAAGCATCTCTCTAACACAAGACCTCCGTTTTAAGAAACTAATATTGAGAAACAAACACACATCTAGGGAGTCTAGCAGCTACAAATAAGGATGTCTGTCAGGCAGTGAAATTCCACTGTCGAGGAGAAAAGCAACAACTTGAACTTAGAAAAATAATTAAAATCCTTCAGGATATTAAAGTATAATATAGAACAAGACTTCATGAAGATAGACTTCCAGCCAAGATGGAGGTATAGGTAATCACGATTCACCTCCTTGTACAACCATGAAAGGATCACAACTAACTTCAAGACAAAAAAACCAACTAGAACTGCCAGAAAAATCAAACTGCAAAGAAGTCTGACAACCAAGGATTTGAAGAAGAAGTATTCATCCAGACTGGTAGGAGGAGCAGAGATGGGGATCCAGGGTGGGGAGGACGGGGTGTGGTGGTGAGGTAGCAGCAGTCAGTGGCCAGTGGAAAAGGTGGTCCCGCACTGATATGTGGCACATAAAAACCAGAAAGGACAGCCAGGGAGCAAGCGATCCCAGCCCCAGGCCAGACTGCGCAGCCCAGTGTTCCAGTGCTGGAAAATAAAGCCTCATAATTTCTGGCTGTAAAAACCATTGGGGGTTGGAGTGGCAGAAGAAACTACTGGTCTCTCAAGAGAATTCATTTAAAGGGCCCACAAGGTCCTAGAAGGTATGCAAACCCACACACTCTAGCATTCAGCACCAGGGCAGCAGCTAGAAGGGTGTCAGTTGCATACAAGAAGTGGGGGAAGTGACTGGAAATGAGGTGAGAGCCAACCAAATGGCACTGTTTCTACTCTGACCTCTCCTTCACATACAGTGCCACAAAGTGGAGGTGGGCTGCCTTACCCTGGTGAATACCTAAGGCTCCACCTCTTACACATAACAGGTATACTAAGACAGGGAGTCAGAGCAGTTCTACCTAATACACAGAAACAAACACGGGGGGGGGGGAGCTGCCAAATTGGGAAGACAAAGAAATATGGCCCAAATGAAAGAACAGACCAAAACTCTGGAAAAAGAACTAAGTAAATTGGAAATAGCCAAACTATCAGATGCACAGTTCAAAACACTGGTGATGAAGATGCTCAGAGAACTCAAGTATGGCGTACACACGAGGAAAGAAATAATGGCTACACTAAGTGAAATAAAGAAAAATTCACAGGGAACAAATAGTGAAGAGAAGGAAGCTGGGGTTCAAAATCACTGAATTGGAATGTAAGGAAGAAATAAACAGTCAACCAGAACAGAATGACGAAACAAGAATTTAAAAAAAATGAGGGGAGAATAAGAAGACTCTGGGACATCTCCAAATGTATTGCCAACATCTGAATCATAAGGATGCCAGAATGAGAGGAAGAAGAGCAAGAAATTAAAAACTTGTTTGAAAAAATAATGGAAGAAAACCTCCCTAATTTGGCAAAGGAAATAGACATACAAGTCCAAAAAGCACACAGTCTAAAACAAGTTGGACCTACAGAGGAACATACCAAGATGCATCATAATTAAAATGCCAAAGGTTAAAGATGAAGAAAGCATCTTAAAAGCAACAAGAGAAAAGCAGAGAGATATTTATAAAGGAGTTCCCTTAAGACTTTCAGCCGATTTCCCAAAAGAAACTTTGCAGGCAAGAAGGGACTGGCAAAAAGTGTTAAAAAGTGATGAACAGCAAGGACCTACAACCAAGATTACTCTATCCAGCAAAGCTGTAATTTAGAATTGAAGGGCAGATAAAGTGCTTCCCAGACAAGGTAAAGCTAAAAGAGTTCATCATCACCAAGCCATTATTATATGAAATGTTAAAGAGACTTATTTAAGAAAAAGAGGAATATCAAAGCTATGAATACTAAAATGATAACAAACTCACAACTATCAACAACTGAACCTAAAAACAAACAAACAAACAAAAAACAAACTAAGGAAACAACTAGAACAGGAAAAGAATCATAGAAATGGAGATCACATGGAAGATTATCAGCAGAGAGGGGAAAGGGGGATAATGGGGGCAAAGGTACATGGATCCAGCAAAGCTTTCATTTAGAACGGAAGGATAGATAAAGTGCTTCACAAATAGGGTCAAGTTAAAGGAGTTCATCATCACCAAGCCCTGATTACATGAAACATTAAAGGGACTTACCTAAGAAAAAGAAGATAAAAATATGAACAGTAAAATGATAACAAACTCACAACTATCAACAAATGAACCTAAAAGAAAAGAAAGACAAGGAAAACAAAAACTAAGCAAACAACTAGAACAGGAACAGAATCAGAGAAATGGACATCACATGGAGGGATTTCAGTGGGGAGGGGGAAGGGAGGAATGGGGCGGGGAGGTACAGGGAAGAAAAAGCATAATTAGTAGGCATAAAATAGAGGGGAGAGATAAAAATGGTATAGGAAACAGAAGACTCAGAGAACTTATATGAACAACCTATGGACATGAACTAAGGAGGGGATGCTAGATGGTTGAGGGGGCAGGGTGGAGGGGGGATAAAGGGGGAAAATCGGGACAAGTGTGATAGCATAATCAATAAAAACACTCAAATGCATAAAAAAGAAAGCATAATTGGTAGGTACAAAACAGATGGGGATGTTCCGAATAGTATAGGAAATGGAGAAGCCAAAGAACTTATATGCATGACCCATGGACATGGACTAAGGGGGGGATTGCTGGAGGGAAGTGAGGGGCAAAGGGGAAAAATTGAGAGAACTGTAATAGCATAATCAATAAAATATACTTTAAAAAAAGGCTTCATGAAGATAAAATACACAATTTCCAAAGCTAACAACTGACTACATTAATTGGAGAAACTAGTGGTGACTACTAATATTGAAATTAAGTGCAATTAAGTACTTCAAAATACAGAGTGAAAATGTAAAGATGTGGGAACTAGGAAGGAAGAAAGTTAGAAGATAGATCCAGAAGCGCCAATATGCACAAAGAAAGGAGAGGAGGGAGAGGGGAAGGAGAGAAGGAGGGAAGGAGGGAGGGAAGGAGGGAGGGAAGGAAGGAAGGAGGGAGGGAGGGAGGGAAGGAAGGAGAGAAGGAGGGAAGGAGGGAGGGAAGGAAGGAAGGAAGGAAGGAAGGAAGGAGGGAGGGAGGGAGGGAGGGAGGGAAGGAAGGAAGGAAGGAAGGAAGGTAGTTCATTCAGAGACAGAAATATAAGCAGTCAGAAAAGAGGTAATAATTGAGCAAACAATAGAAGAAAACGTAACTGGAAAGTGATTTCCAGTTAATTTGAATGGGCTTGCTGAGTTCCAGGCTAGACTGATGAGACACTGTACACATCTAGGCAAATACTATTAAAGTACTCATTTTCTAAAATAATAAAGAGAGGAAAAGAAACTCTTTTACGTTTCCAGATCAAAAACATAATTTATCTACAAAGGCGAAAGAATCAGTACCGACATCAGCTTTCTCAGATGTAACACTGGAACATAAAATCACTGGAATAATATCTGCAGGAAAAAAAAATACAACCCAAGAGTCCTATATTTAGCCAAGATAGCATTCACTAAGAGAGTCCTAGAAACATATTTTTGAATATGCAAAGATTCAAAGAATATATCACCCATGTACTAGAGAAAGGCCTCTATCCTGAAAGCAAACACATCAGATTAAGGATGGAAACAAGAAGAGCAGTGGGCAATGAATTTCTCCCTTTCTCTCACACAGAAAAGCATAAACCTAAATAGAGGATTAGAAATTCTTTGAGAATGTGAAATACAAATGTTAATTTTTAAAAGAAAGGAGACATCCAAAAGGAAATATTAATAAGCACCTAGAAGGACAATGAAAATACAACATACCAAAATCTGTGCAGTAGGGATAAAGCAATGGATCTTATAGCTAAAAATGCATCTATCGGAAAGAAGAAAGGCTTCAAATTAATGTTTTCCTTTCTTACTCCAGGTATCTAGAAAGAGAAAATTAAACTCAAAGAAAGTAATAGTAATGATTAAGGATAAGAGCAGAAAACAATTAAATTTCTTTAAAAGATATATTAAAGAAAATTACCAATGACAAAAGTAGGCTTTTGAAAAGGTTATTACAGTTTCATGCATTGTGACAACATACAGGGAATTGATAAACTCCTAAAAAAACACAACTTTGTAAAAATGGTACAAGTATGTTGTACCATTTGAAATAATGGATTCCATTAATGGAATCTTCAGGCCTAGATGATTTTACTAGTGAATTCATATAATGGAAACTTTCATATAATGGAAACTTCAGGCCTAGATGATTTTACTAGTGAATTCTAACAAGCATTAAGGAAGAAATTATCACACACAAAACTTTATCATAGACTGGAAGTTGAGAACATTTCCTATTTTGTTTGATGAAGCCAACAAAACCCTGATTTCAAAAACTGACAAAGGTATTGAGAAGCAAAGAAAATCACAGATCAATAGCTCTCATAAATAAAGACATAAAAATCCTAATTACTCCCAGATTGAATCTATAAATAAATAAAAAGAATACATTCTAGAGAAGTAGAATTACTTTAATAGATGAAAAAAATGACTTGACAAATGTCCTCTCTCCCCACTTATATTTAAGATTAATATAGAGGTCCTAGCCCATGCTATGTAGCAAGAAAAAAAATCAGAAAAGAAGTTGTTGAACTGTCTTTTCAAGACATATTATAAGCCTATAATAGTATATGCATAATTAACACAATGAGAATGAACAAAATGTAATACTTAATAAAAGATGTATCATAGACCTGAATAGAACAGATAAAACTACAAAGCCTGTGGGAAAAAATACTCAACACACTGGAGCAGGTAAAGAATGTAACAGAATATAGCATTAGACATTTGGCATTAGGCATTTAAAAAACTGACAAATTGGATCTCATCAAAATTAAAAATTTCTACTTAGACGAACCATTAAAAAACAAAACAGCAAGCCACAGACTGGGAGAAAAAAATACATCTGACAAAGGACTTATTTACATATTTCTAAAAATCACTCATCAAAAGGTGAATAACCCAATTAAAAAATGAGTAAGCAAACTAAGCAGG
Source organism: Sturnira hondurensis (assembly GCF_014824575.4). NCBI lineage: Eukaryota > Metazoa > Chordata > Mammalia > Chiroptera > Phyllostomidae > Sturnira > Sturnira hondurensis. The sequence goes on along the minus strand of NW_028073935.1, from coordinate 5,432,839 downwards.
CACTTTAAAATGAGAAGATATCTAAATATAATTATCTGAATGTGTAAGATGCCTAACATCATTATTTATCAGGGAAAGTAAATGAAAGCAATGATACAAATATTGATAACATTAAGTGTCACTGAACCTGGAAAAATTATACATTGCTAGCTGAGTATCAAATAAGACACCTACTCTGGAAAACAACTCAAGGTTTCTAATCAGCTTATTCCATGATCAGCAATCTCTCTTCTAGTTATATACAGTACCTCCCTCATCTGCTGGGATATATTCCAAGACTCCCCAGGGGATGCCTGAAACTGCGGAAGCAAAACCTTATACATACTATGTATTTTTTCCTTTACCTAATACCTATGATAAAGTTTAACTTACAAATTGGGCACAGTAAAAGATGAACAATAGCTAATAATAAAATAGAAAAAGTAAAACAATATATGGTAATAAAAGATCCATAATGTGATTTAGTCTTTCTCTCTCAAAATACCTTATTGTACTGCACGTACAGTGTGGATACACTAGACAAAGGGGTTATTCACTTCCCAGGGCAGGGCGGAATGGGACAGAAGGAGGTTTCATCATACTACTCAGAACAGCATGCAACTGATAACATGAATTAATCTGGAATTCTCCATTTAATATTTTCAGATCACATTTGATCATGGGACTGAAACTGTGGAAAGCAAAACTGCAGACAAATGGGGTACTACTGCATCCAAGATAAGAGTATCATACAAATGTCCACCAAAAGACTTGTACAGCAATGTTTACATCAACTGTATTCATAGAAACCCACAATTCAAACAACCTAATGGTCAGTACCATGAGAATGATAAACAAAATGTACTAACACAAACTTAGCAATAAAAGAAACTAAATTACTGAGAGATACATAGTTTCAATGAATCTCAAAAATTATCAAATTGGAGCAAAAGCAGATAGATACAAAAGGCTACATACAAAGTGTATGTGTCCATTTAACATTTAGTTCAAAAACAAGCAAAAAAAATCTATGCTGACAGAAATTTTGATGGGTTCCTACTGACTGGAATGAGGAAGGATGGAAATATTTATCTCTTGATCTGGGTGGTAGATACTCAGATATATGTGTGTGTAAAAAGTCACCAATCTGTAGAGACTTGCGTATTTTATTGTATATAAATTATACTTCAAATTTTAAAAAGATTTTATTTATGTATGTTTAATAAATAGAAAGGTGAAAGAAAGAGAAATATCGATGTGTGCTTGCCTCTCACGCACCCCCTGCTCAGGACCTAGTCTGCAATCCAGGCAAGTGCCCTCGACTGGGAATAGAACCAGCAACCCTTTGGTTCATAGGCCAGTGCTGAATCCACTGAGCCACACCAGCCAGGGCTATACCTCAATTTTTTTTAAAAGGCTGGAAATAAATGGATGAGTAGAAAGATACTAGGAAAATTAAACAAAAACAGTACAGTGGTAGCATTAATTTGTGACAAGGTAGGATTAAGGTAAATTGTACTTCATTAATTTTGTTGTGAAATTTAATAATTTATGAAACTCGTGTAGCACACTTAAAGTACACAGTAAAAACTAGCAGCAATTATTATTATTACAATTGCCTTGTTTCCACTAATGCCCTGGTCACACCAGCTATGACAACAGATGTTAACTAAGTACGTTTGGCGCTACTTGAAATGTAAGGGTAATGCATATTCATCATAAAAGCACTACCTGACAGTGATGGATGAAAGTTAAATGAAAAAATCCTGTCAAGGAAATCACTGTCTAAGAGAAAAGAAAGACAAACATTCATAAAACTACCTGTTAAAAAAATATAAGGCTGTTAAGGAATCAGACAGAGAATATTTAAAGGGGTACTACTACAAGGACTGAAAAGGATTCACAGAGAAGGTGATGCCTGAGGTCATGCTACCTACACTTTAAGGTCAGGTATCTCTAACAAAAACAGGGAACCTATCTAAAGGAAAAAATGAGGGACTCTTAATTTAATACTCTTAATTTAGTACTCTTAATTTAGTACTCTTATGTACTCAGAAATAGCTGTACTCATTAAATTGCTACATATTAAAACTGGGCAGCACCTTTTAGAGTACTTCAAACAGTTGGTAGCAACTTACAGAAATACAGGATATATTAAGAGGCAGTATTTTATTTTAAATCTAGGAACAATTAATACTTGTAATGACCTACCATTATATTGTAACTTCCTTAGCAACAGTATGCACATCAAAATACATTCTTGTGCTCATTTTAGCAGCACATATATTCAAATTGGAATGATCTAGAGTTTAGCATGGCCGCTGGGCAAGGATGAAATGCAAATTTGAGAAGCATTCCATATTTTTGTCAATTAATATTTGACAAAGGGGGCACAAGCATCCAATGGAGTAAAAATAGTCTCTTCAATAAATAGTGTTGAGAGAATTGGACTAGAAAATGCAAAAAATGAAACTAGACCACCAATATATATCATACACAAGAATGAACTCTATATGGATAAAAGACTTAAATATACATTGATACTATAAATGTCCTAAAGGAAACATAGGCAGTAAAATTTAAGATATCCAAGTAGGTAATATTTTTGCAGATATATCTCCTAGGGCAATGGACTGCACCAAAATAAAAAACTTCTGCACAGCTAGAAAAACATCATCAAAATGAAAAAGGAACAGACTATATGAGAGAACATATTTGCCAGGAATACTTCAGAAAAGGGTTTAACCTCCAAAGTATATAAAGAACTCACATGACTCAACACCAGGAAGACAACCCAATTAAAAAATGGGCACCTACAAGAACTGGAGGAACAACAACAAAGACAGCCCAGAGCAAGTACAAGGAAGGAAATAACCAAGATCACAGCAGAATTAAATGACATAGAGACTAAAGCACATTCTAAGGATCAATATATGCAGGAGCTTGTTCTTTGAAAAGATAGACAAAAATCAACAAACCTTTAAGCAGACTCATCAAGAAAAAAAGAGAGAGGACCCAAATAAATACAATCAGAGGTAAAAGAGGAGAGATTAAAATTAATACCACAGAAATACAAAAAATTGTAACAAATTACTATAAAGAACTACATGCTAAAAAACTGAAAACCTAAGTGAAATGAATGAATTTCTGGAAAAATATAATCTTCCAAAACTCAATGAAGAAGAAGCAGAAAGCCTAAACACACCAATAACAACAGATGAAATTGAAGCAGCAATCAAAAAACTCCCATCACACAAAAGCCCTGGACCAGATGGTTTCACAGGAGAATTCTACAAAGCTTTTAAGGAAGAACTAACCCTGATTCTTCACAGACTATTCCAAAAAATCCAAAAGTAGGGAAATCTCCCCAACTCTTTTTATGAAGCCAGCATCATCCTAATTCCAAAACCAGATAGAGACACAACAAAGAAAGAAAACTTCAGGCCAATATTGCTGATGAACGTAGACGCTAAAATCCTCAATAAAATATTGGCAAATCGCATCCAACAACACATCAAAAAGACCATACACCACGACCAAGTGGGATTCATCCCAGGGATGCAAGGATGGTTCAATATTCGCAAGACAGTAAAAGTAATATACCACATAAACAAAAGCAAACACAAAAACCACATGATGATATCAATAGACGTGAAAAAAGCTTTTGATAAGGTACAACACCCATTTTTGATAAAAGTACTCAGCAAAGTGGGAATAGAGGAAGCATTCCTCAATATAATAAAGGCCATATATGAAAGACCTACAGCCAACATCATATTCAATGGGCAAACCCTAAAACCTTTTCCACTAAGATCAGGAACAAGACAAGGTTGTCCATTTTTACAACTTCTATTCAATACAGTATTGGAAGTTCTAGCCACAACAATCAGACAAGAAAAGGAAATAAAAGGCATCCAAATTGGAAAGGAGGAAACAAAACTGGCATTGTTTGCAGATGACATGATAGTGTACATGGAAAATCCTATAGCCTCTACCAAAAAACTGCTTGAACTAATAGATGAATTTGGCAAAACAGCAGGATACAAAGTCAATATCCAGAAATCAAAGGCATTTTTGTATACCAACAATGAAACAGCAGAAGCAGAAATCAAGAAAAAAATCCCATTCAATATAGCAAAAACAAAAATAAAATATCTGGGAATAAACCTAACCAAGGAGGTAAAAGACCTGTATGCAGAAAACTACACAACACTGAAGACAGAAATCAAGGAAGACACAAACAAATGGAAACATATACCGTGTTCATGGATTGGAAGAATTAACATCATCAAAACGTCCATACTACCCAAAACAATTTACAGATTTAATACAATACCTATTAAAGTGCCAATGGCATATTTCACAAACATAGAACAAACACTTCAAAAATTTATATGAAACCATAAAAAACCCCGAATAGCAGCTGCAATTTTGAGAAAGAAGAACAAAGTAGTAGGGATCACAATACCTGATATCAAACTGTATTACAAGGCCACTGTAATCAAAACAGCCTGGTACTGGCATAAAAACAGGCACATAGACCAATGGAATAGAACAGAGAACCCAGAAATAAACCCAAATCTCTACAGTCAATTAATATTCTACAAAAGGGGCAGTAACATAAAATGGAGTAAAGATAGCCTCTTCAACAAATGGTGTTGGGAGAACTGGACAGCTACATGCAAAAAAAAATGAAACTCGAGCACCAACTTACACCATACACCAAAATTAATTCAAGGTGGATAAAAGACTTAAATATAACCCGTGAAACCATTAAAGCCCTAGAGGAGAGCATTGGCAGGAAAATCTCAGATATTCCATACAGCAATATTTTTACTGACACGTCCCCCAGAGCAAGGGACATAAAGGAAAGAATAAACAGATGGGATCTCATCAAACTTAAAAGCTCCTGCATGGCCAAGGAAAATAGTATCAAGATAAAAAGAGAAGCAACAGTTTGGGAAAACATATTTGCCAATGACACCTCAGACAAAGGTTTAAACTCCAAAATATACAAAGAACTCACACGACTCCACTCAAAGAAGACGAGCAACCTGATTAAAAAATGGGCAAAGGACTTGAACAGACACTTCACCAAGGAGGACATACAGAGGATCTAAAGACACATGAAAAGATGCTCAATATCTCTAGCTATCAGAGAGATGCATATTAAAACCACAATGAGATACCACTTAACACCAGTCAGAATGGCTACCATAAACAAAGAAACAAACAAGAAGTACTGGAGAGGTTGTGGCAAAAAGGGGACACTAGTTCACTGTTGGTGGGATTGCAGACTGGTATAACCACTATGGAAAACAGTATGGTATTTTCTAAGAATGCTAAAAATGGACATGCCTTTTGACCCAGCAATTCCACTATTAGGATCATATCGTAAGAATCCTGAAGCACCCATCCAAAAGAACCTATGCACCCCAATGTTCATAGCAGCACAATTTACGATATCCAAGAGTTGGAAGCAACCTAGATGCCCATCGGTCAATGACTGGATCAAAAAACTATGGTACATCTACACAATGGAATTCTATGCTGCAGAAAGGAAGAAGGAGCTCCTACCCTTTGCAACATCATGGATGGAACTGGAAAGCACTATGGTGAGTGAAACAAGCCAGGCGGTGAAAGACAAATACCATATGATATCACCTTTAACAGGATTCTAAACAACAGAACAAACAAGGAAGCAACATGTAACTAAAGACAGTGTAACACAGAAGGTGCTGACAGGGTCCAGAGGGGAGAGGGGAGAGAATTATAGGGTAAAAGGGGAAGGACTCACATGAACAAGTATAAAGGACACATGGACAATAACTAAGGTGGGGGGCGGAGATGGGAGAGTGGTGGGGAGCACTGGGGGGGCAGGGCTGGGAATACAAGAAAGAAAATTGTACTTGAAGAAGAGTTAAATTAAAAAAAGTGGGAATAGAGGGAGCATTCCTGAACCTAATAAAGGCCATCGCTATATGAGAGACCTAGAGCCAACATTATAATCTCTGGGCAAAAACTAAAAACTTTCCCACTAAGATCTTAATATGAGTTGTGATATTATAAAAGTCCTAAAGAGAAGACAGGCAGCTCTCAAATATTCCATGCAGCAATATTTTCACTGACATGTCTGTCCCCTAGAGGAAAGAACACAAAGGGAAGAATAAACAAATGGGACTTTATCAAAATAAGAAGCTTCTGCATGGCTAAAAAAACATTAGCAAAATGAAAAGAGAACTAACAGTATGGGAAAAGAGATTCGTCAATGATACCTCAGACAAGGGTTTAATCTCCAAAATATACAAAGAACTTCCACGAGTCCACACTAAGAAGACAAGCAACCCAATGAAAAAGTGAGCAAAGGACTTCAACATACACTTCTCCCAGGAGGACATACAGAGGACCCAGAGACATATGAAAGGATGCTCAGCATCACTAGCCATCAGAGAGATGCAAATTAAAACCACAATGAGATACCACCTCACACTGCTCAGAATGGCCATCATAACCAAATCAACAAACAATAAGTGCTGGTGGGGTTGTGGAGAAAAGGGAACCCTACCGCGCTGTGGGTAGGAATGCAAACTGGTACAGCCTCTGTGGAAAATAGTATGGAATTTCCTCAAAAAACTATAAATGGAATTGCCTTTTGATACAGTAATTCCACTGTCGAGTTTATATCCTAAGTAAGAATCATGAAATACCAATTCAAAAGAACCTATGTACCCCAATGTTCATAACAGCATAATATATAATAACCAAGTGCTAGAAGCAGTCTAGGTGAGAAGCTCATCAGTAAATGACTGGATCAATAAACTATGGTACATTCACAGAATGGAGTACTACGCAGCAGAAAGAAAGAAGGAGCTCCTACCCTTCAAGACAATATGGATGGAACTGGAAGGTGTTATGCTAAGTGATGTAAGCCAAGTGGTGAAACACAAACACCGTATGATCTGATCTCTCCTATAAGTGGAACCTAATTAACAAAACAAACTGGCAAGCAAAATATAGCCAGAGACATTGAAATCGACAGCAAACTGACAGTAACCAGAGGGGATGGGAGAGGGAAATAACGTGGGAAACACACATAAATGAACATGAATCAGGGACCTATGGAGGAAACCAAAGAGGGGGTGGGATTGAAGGTGGGAGGTGGGCATAGGTAGGGAGGGGGGAAGGGGTGGTGGGAAAATGGAGACAACTGTATTCAAACATCAATAAAAAAAGGAAACAAAGAAAAACCAGGACATGTTAAAAACAGCATTTTACATATGTAAAACAAATCCTTGGAATTATATAATTACGGCTACCACTATTTTCCTTTGGTGTATTTCCATGGGAACAATTTTGTTCTTTCTTTTAAGATATATGGTGCTGGGCAAGAAAACATTCTCAATTTAGAATGTTTAAAACATTCTCAACTTAATGTTGAGCCCTGCTTTATTTTGCTAGTTATATGGGTCAAATCATTAACCTCTCGGAGTATCCTTCTGTATGAAAAATAATGGAGTTGATATTTTAACTACTTTACAGAGTTATCTGCATCAAATAAAATTATATATATGAAATTATTCTAGCTTCAACTAATTACTGGTCACTAAATTTAATAAACTCTTAAAGCATAGTTACTTATGTACTATCCCTATCTTTAAACTAATTCTACTTTTGAAGATGAACAAGATTTAAGGAATTAACACGGTCATTTTCATCCTTCTACTGGTAAAAGTACCAATAAGAAAGCAGGAGAAAATATGCCCACACAAATCTTTTTCAAACCATCCATTTGTACCTGGAGGGAGATCTGAAAATGTCTAGTGTTTGGTGGGACTATATTATGAGGCCACAGTGAATTACTATTCCAAAAGCAGAAACAGGACAAAAGAATGGAAGCCAGAAGTATCATACTATCTGACTTCAAATTATACTACAGGGCCACAACAATCAAAGTAACATGGTACCGGCAGAAAAACGAACACACAGATCAATGGAAAAAAACTGAGAGCCCATAAATAAAACCACATGTATATGGGCAAATAATTTTTTTTAAAGGAGCCAAAAACATACAATGGAGAAAAGAAAGCCTCTTCAATAAATGATGCTAGGAAAAATGGAAAGCCAAACGCAAAAAATAAAGCTAGATTCCAGTTTTCCCCATGTAGAAAATTAATTCAAAATGGATCCAAAGACCAAAGATCTGAAACGACAGAGTACAGAGAAGAAAACATAGGTACTAAACTTACGGACCTGGGTCATAGAGAACATTTTATGAATTTGACCCCACAGGCATGGGAAGTAAAGGCAAAAGTATATGAATGGGGCTATATTAAACTAAAAAGCTTCTGTACAGCAAAAAAACCTGTCAACAAAACAAAAAGGCAACCAATCAAATGGGAGATAATATTTGAAAACCATAGCTCTGAAAAAGGGTTAATATCCAAAATATATAAAGAACTCACACAACTCAACACCACACAAGCAAACAAGCCAATTAAAAAAAAAATGGGCAGAGGACCTGAACAGACACCTTTCCCAAGAAGATGTACAAACAGCCAAAAGATATATGAAATAGTGACCAATTTCACTCGCTATCAGAGAAATGCAAATCAAAACTACAATAAAATACTGCCTCACACCCATTTGAATGAGTATTATCAACAAGTGTTGGAGAGGTTGTAGAGAAAAAGGAACCCTCATTCACTGTTGGTAGGGATGTAAACTGATACAGCCACTATGGAAAACAATATAGCAGTCCCTCAAAAAATTGAGAATAGACTTACCATATGACCCTGCAATCCCTCTTCTGGGTATCTAACCAAAAAACTCAAAAACATTTATTGGTAAAGATATATACACCCCTATGTTTATTCCGTAATTATTCATTGTGGCCAAGACATGGAGACAACCGAAGTGTCCTTCAATAGATGATTGGATAAAGAAGATGTGGTACATATATACAAGAGAATAGTACTCAGCCACAAGAAAAGATGAAATACTGCCATCTGTGATAACACAGATGGACCTTTAGAATATTATGCTAAGTGAAGTATGTCAGAAAAAGCTAACAACTGTATGATTTCACACATATGTGGGATATAAAAGTGAAATAGTTTGGTGGCTACCAAAGAAAGGGGAAGTAGGAGGGTAGTAAGGGGTAAAAGGGGCCAAACAGATGATGGCAAAAGAAGATTTGACTTTGGGTGGTGGGCACACAATGTCAATTGTGTATTAATCATAGTAATGTACACTTGAAACCTATGTGATACTATTAACTAATATCACCCCAATAAATTTAATTTTTTAAAAATGGACACCAAATTATTCATGTGACCTATCTTCCCCCTGACTTTTCAAGGATCTCACCTCTAGAGTTATTTGTGATTTAAAAATGAAACTATGAAAAATACTTAGGAGTTGGTACCCTCTTTTCCCTTAATGCAAAGCAGACAAACAAGCAGAACCAATAAACTGTAATCTAAATCTAGTTTACTATTTATACAACTAAATAATTTCAAACTATTCACTGGGCATCTACAAAAATTCCAAATTCTAAATGTAAAAAAATACCCTACCATTTATTCTAAGCTGCATCCCTCCCCCTAAGATCCTTCATATCACTGTGGTCTCAAAATGATTTGGACAAAGACTAGGAAGGATATCTAAGCTTATTTACATGTCACTTTCATTTTACCTCTTAAGAATAAAACCAAAGCAATAGAGAGTCCCTCCTTATAAAATTGTAAAAATTTAAAGAAAATGAAACTTACTGCCTCTGCTATATATGTAATTCCTAATCATTATACCTTTTAAATGATAAAAACTTCTCCCATAAATATACTGTCATTATTGTTATTGCATAAAAACAAAGTGTCCACTTTTTACTGTGAGAAAGCACTCTGCAGTTCTTAACACAAAAAATTAGTGGAAATAAACTCAACTTTTGGCCCTACAGACTTAGGTCATAACATTTCTCATCCGAATGATTAATCTTTATGAAAAGCCAAGAAAAGACAGAGCCACCCACTTTTATATTTTCATTCTTTGAGGAAAAAATTAGCTCATGAACTGTAACCATCATTTGTAAAAAGTATGTAATCCATCAAGAGTACACTTTGATTATAAGATTAACAAGATCATTATCTTTCTTATTCTTTGCACTGAGAAGAGTGTACTGACATTAAAAGTGGTTCTAGCTTACTTTTACTTAGAAATCTGATAAACCTTTGCCCAGGAACCAACTAACCTTTAATAACAAAGTTACTTCATTTTTCCCTTTTCTGCTTACTTGAAAGAATATAAACAACATAGCATAACTTTTTTGAAAACCTCCTCCATTTACACAGGACTCATTTTCATTCAACCTAATCCACGGATTAGAGACTGTAGAGTATGTGTTTTTCAGGTAAGATATTAAACAAGATATGAAGCTTCCTATAGCTGTTGTAAGCCATCGTGTGTGTACACACACCCAAGCACCTGCGTGTCTGCTTAAGTAGTAAAGCAAAAGGATCACTGCAGACAAGCGGAAAGGGGAAGAAGAAAAAGTGTGAATAGGTAGAAAGAGAAACTTTTTACAGTCTCAGGGAGACTGCTATTGGCTGTAACTAAAAGCTTTAATCTAAAAGGAGCCAAAGTTGAGATGATTCTTAAAGACTTGGGTTTTATGCCTTCCCATCATTATTTTCTTCCCTCACTATGAACAGCTTAAGTGGGGAGTAAATGACCTCTAACCCTGAGGAAACTTTGCTCTAGAGGAAAGAAAAAAGTATTAATTATTCAAGGTGAGTTATGAGGACAGAAGTCGTTTAAAAATAGAGTGGGGTGAAAATGGGTCAGGAATATGGGTGTGAGGAGGAAAATAGAGGGATACATATAGTAAAGAAAAAGAAAGAGGGTGCTGAGAAAACAGTCTGGAAACCAAAAAGAATCAACTTGTTCATTTAACATAATTCATTTACCTGTGTTATTTTTTCTATCCCCTGGAAGTTGTGCTTTTCAAAATGTTCTGCTATATTTAGGAAGGTGTGACGTTCTAGGTAGCAGCAATTACTTAGGACTATCAAAAGTTGCTGTTCCTAAAAGCAAAACAAATTTTTAGAAAATTACATTTATAGTAACAAATTGAGAGTCTAACAAATATCATTTATCACTTACTAAGTTTAATTATAATCTCTGGTGTTTTATATCAACATTCAACACTTGGGTGTTCTTTGGCTCCTTCTTTTGCAATATTAACATAGAGAGAAACATACAATTCTATAATTCTACTAATTGCTCATTATTATATAAGACATGAAAGAGTCAAATAATATTCCCTTTGAAATTTAACAGCTGTTGTTCTTATGAAAGGGGTTCATGTTATTAGTTATTTTATTTAATTCTTTGTGTACAAAATAGCTATAAAATGAATATTTTTAAGTGACTACAAAAATTGCAAAAACCTGAGAAAATTGTTTAAAAGAGAATTATAATACAATCTGAGTGATAGGCTTCTTCAAAAACCTGGACCGTCACAGAATGTTTTATGTAGAACAGTCTCCTTCTCAGTAGTGAAGGCGCAGAGCGTAGGGCACTCTGCCCCAGTATCGGGATTACAGAGGACAAGAGCCCCATGGTCTGCACTCTCCAGACTTCTAGCTACTGAAAGCAATTTTTCACCAAAATTATAGACCCCAATGCTGATAAATAAAACATCTTTTACAGTTCAGAAGAACTCGTTTTGTAAACAGAATTCCAGGAATGGCATCTGTCACTACTACTGTGGCTCACAGAAAGCACTTTCTCTGTGCTCTGTCAGGTTTAAGAGCATTCTCTGGAACAAATGTGACTAATTTATGGCCTTAGTTTAAGATCCCTTGACTAAAAACTAAGGCAGAAACCACTTTCCAGGAAAAGTTCTCACCCATATTTGTCTACTGTTTTATATGTAATCAAAATAACTTATGTTAAAGTCAGTATGATAAATATGGAAATAAATAGGCCCCTGTCCTTTGGTATATCCATGGTATTCAAGCCAAAGATAAAATGTACTCTTTAAACTCAATTGCCAAGTACAGATTATATCTCTCAATAATATCATTTAGCCCCATCAAATTTTTAAAAACTTTCTAAGCTTAAAGGCATTTAATATTTAATATGTTCATATATTTAATATGTCCCAATCTTTATTTCTAGTAGAGTGTAGTCTACCCAATGCCTTTTCTGGTTATCAACAAATATAATTAAAAGGCCAAGAAATTATTAAGGTACCTTCAAGCAAATGAAACATTGTTGATAGCCCTGATAACCTATGGATGGGAAATGGAGTACAGAAAAAGGTAAAGAAGGTTATAGTGTGTATGCTCCTCCTCCACACTTGCAATTTAAATGGCAAGTAAAAATCAGAAAGAGAGCAGTAAACAGCAATAGAAAGGTGCACAGGTGAGGCTGGGATATTCCCTCCTGCCCTAGATTTGTTGTTATCCTTATGTGGTCCTTGTAAAGCACATGAAATAAAGTAAACATAATATCCCACTAGCCACTCTAAACATGCTGCACTCCTTGAAATTCTCATCTGGACTTAATTGCCTATCCTTCAAAAGTCTTCCCTACAAATATTAGCCTTATCTAGGAGTCCAACTGAGCATGCTGAATCTTTTAACCTCTATTAATTAACTATCTTTAGTTGAAGGAAAATGGTTCTTCCCATAAAATGGAAAAACTATTTGGGTGATTTAAAGTCTTAACCTTAGTAAGTATCCCCCCACTCAAATCTAACCGATCAGAAGAAATAAAAAGTAGAAAGAACTAAATAACACAATCAAATAATCAAGAGCTTTTAACAACTTAGATAAATATACGTGTTTGAAAATAGCAACCCAACCGAAGAAAGGGAGAACTTGCAGATTAAGGACTATAGCCCTATGTATTATTTCAATTATTCCTCACCAATCTCTGAGGTGTAGACATGACCACCCCAATTTTGTCCAAGAGAAAACTGGACACCCTCAGCGATATGCCCAAGGTTATTCAATTAGTAAGAAGCAGATCAGGAAAAACCAGTGTCTGCGGACTTCAAACCTAGACCTCTTTCTACCATAATCACTGGATAACAGAACAAGACCTTAAGAAGATCTCAATAATCTGGGCAAAATATAACAAGATACTATGGGAGGGGAGAACTAAGGAAATTAATTTGGTAAAAAATACATAATTTTTAGAGAGTAAAATGGAAGAGATAAGGTCCCATGAGTAGCAGAAGCCAGTATGAAATGTGGGGTTTTGGTTCACAGTAAGCTCAATATAAGTCAACAGAGAGATGTAACTAATGTGTGGTTCTGATTGCTTCCCAGTAGTCAGGGTCACATTGGAGTTGGGTATCCACTCCTGAAGAAGGACCAAAGGAGACTCAGTGGAGAACTATCACATCAAGTGACTACAAGCACATGAACTGGGAGACATCTATATAATTTACAGTGTGTGTTAGTAAGATTCCAAGCATATAGCAGCTGTTTTCAAACACTGTAAAGATTATCATGTAATGGAGGGAAAAGGGGGAAGCGTTCATAGGAACATCTATAAAGGACACATGGACAAAACCAAAGAGGGGTAGGATCCAGGGTGAGAGGTAAAGATGGCTGGGGTGGGGGTAGTGGTCAGGGGAAATGAAGAAAACTGTACTTGAACAACAATTGAAAAAAATTACAAAATAAAATAAAAATAAAGAAATCTGGCTTGTTCTAAAAAAAACAGAAAAAAGCATAGTTGGTCAGATGGCTGGCAGGGCCTTTCTCAATTTAGAAGGATCTTTCCTTCACCTCATGACCTCCTGTAGCCCTTTGTTCACAACGGAAAGGATGGCTTAAACTCTCCACAGCTCCTATTCACTCTCTTTTTTAAATTAAATTATTTATTTATTCATTCACTCATTCATTAATATTTAGAAACAAAACTGATTATCGTATTCCAGGGTATTACTTTGCATATGGATGTCATTATTGCTTTCTAGAGTTACACTCTTAATGCATAAGCATAAACAAAAGAATCAAAAACATTTATATACAGAATTAATATTACTCACGTGTAATATGCATCCCTATTTTTCCCACAAAAAATTGGGCAAAATAGTGCACATTATACACAGCAAAATATGGTATTTTTGAGTTTTTAAAAAATATTTTATCTATTTATCTTTAGAGGGGAAGGAAAAGAGAGAGGAAGAGAAACATCAATGTATGGTTGCTTCTCCTGCATCCCCTGCTGGGAACTGGCCCCTGCAGGGAACTGGCCTGCAACCCAGGCATGTGCCCTGACTGGGAATCGAACCTCAGTTGTCTGGTTCGAAGGCCTGTGCTCAATCCACTGAGCTACGCCAGCCAGGGCAACTATTCACTCTTAAACTCTCCTTAGCTCCTATTCACTCTTGTCCTACAGATGGCCCTTGAGTGCTCCAATGATGTGGTTCTGCCACTGCCATACATGGCCTCCAAACTGCCAAGGTCATAAAACTCTAGTTTTCATCTGATCTAACCTGATACTCCTTCAGTCTAAGACACTCTTAAATATTCCTTTGTTTAAATATTTTTTCCGTCTGTCTCAGGAATAGCTCTCTGTAAGAATTTCCTTCTGATTATTCCTTCATAGAAAATTTCAAGGCCTCTGTTCCTAGACATCCTTTAAATATTGGTACCCCAAAATTATTTTTGTATATTTGGCTCTTTTCTTAATCTACTACTCTTTTTTCTGGTATTGTCATTCATTCCCAGGCCTTATTTTGCCAATTCATAAATCTATACCTAGACTTCTCTCCTGGGGTCCAAGTAAGTACAATTAACCTTCCACTAAATATTTCTACCTGAAGGACACTTGTTCAATATATGTAGACCTAAACCAAATTTTTAGTCTTTCTTTAAAAACTTTTTTCTTTCTAAATTCTGTCAATCCATTAACTAATAGATTTTATTAAAAAATTACTTTGATTAAACTATACTTTTCCCAATATAATGAATTGCTTACTTAGGAATTCATATTTATAAATATAAAAATGCAGAAATGATATAAGACAGAAAATTTAGGTCTATGTTTTCTTTCTTGGGTGAAACACATACACACATACACCCATCCTTCAAACTACTGACAGACCAGAGAAGATTATTTGTTTTTAAGATAGCTGGAGTTTGCATTTCAACAGATAAATTTTTATGTGTGATAAAGTATATTTGTGATTCATCCCAAAAATATATACATGTATATATTTTTAAAGTGTGTGTGTATATATGTATACATACACACACATATATACATGTACATACTTATATACATATATATGTATTTGTGTGTGTGCATGTTTGGCTTTGTTTTTGCCAAAGAACTCTGTGTTCAAATGAAATGCTATTAGGGAACTTACAGAAATAAAATAGAGAAAAGTAGAGCTTCTTTGGTTACAGAGGAAAAATGTCGAGGAACTCGCTAGCACCAGGGAACTGCTACAACACCTAATTCACACTCAAGAACCTGCACGATGCAGTGAATAGCTGGAACTAGTTAACTTGCAACTTCATGTAAGAAGATTTTAAGTGAAGAATACATATAAAGTCCTATTTTTATTAACATTTTCACAAAATAAAACACAACTCCAAAGTAAAGAGTAGTAAGTTACAGCACTAATAGTAGGTAATTTAGATAGATTATGAAATTGTCATCAGTTTTAAAATGACAGGTTTTACTCTCTATTTACCATCTTAAGTATATCTTACTTACAGAAGTCAAACTGAAGTCTTCATGAATACTTCCAAACAAATCAGGAGAAGAAACATCAATGGAAAGACTAAATATAAAACAAGAAAGAGAACAATCAAGACAATAAAATAAAAATGCTAATGTAAAGTTATATGTCAACTCTATCAATAAATTATGCAATTAGTCTTATGTTAATTTGACTTTAAAATATTTTGGTTGGTTCTCTGGGTAGTGGGAGTCGAAATGGCAGAGTAGGTAGGTCCTTAGCTCACCTCCTCACATGGACACACCAAAACTATAACTAAATATAGAGCAATCTTCACTGGGAATAACCTGAGGACTAGTTGAACAGATTTTTCTATAGCTCAGGATATAAAGAAAAAGCCACATTTATATGAGTAGGAGGGCAGACATACAGGCTGGTCAGGACCCATCACCAAGTGTGGAGCTCCACAAGTGGAAGGGATACCACCACCACGGTGGTCCTCCCTGAATACAGAGGGGTCTGAATCCCACACCAGGTGTCCCAGCCCAGGGGACTCACACCAGGAAGAGGGAGCCCCCATAATATATGGCTTTGAGAACCAACAGGGCTTTCCAGGAATGAAAGACTCCACTCTTTAAGGGCTAAAGTGAAATACAAACTCACTCACTAAAAGTCCCAACACTGAGGCAGCAATTGGAAAAGTATCTGAATCAACCACACAGGAATTATATTAACTAGCTTTAGGGCAAGCAATCACCCTAAAGGGAACAATGGGAATTTTCTCTAAGGACCAAAGTGTTAGCAAATACTATTATATCTTTGTTTCTTCTATTTTACTCTCCTTCAACCTAGCCTGCCTGGCATAGGCCAGTGCAAATTCTGACACTCTCTACACCTACACCCCATATCCCAGCATTCATCAGAGGTGACACCCCAGGTTTTGCCCAAGCCAAAATGACTTCAAAGTGGCTCCAAACAAAGCACGTGCCTCAACCTGCTCTGGAGTCCCATCTAAGCAGCTCTACCGCTAACAGCTGGCAGGTGAACTCATCCAGAAGCAAAGTACTTCTCAAGCAGCTCCAGAATCAGTACAACCAGCACACAGCCTTGACCAGCACCAGAGCCTCCCCACAGTGGCTCCCACTCTGGAGGGCCAGTCCCTTCATACCAGATCATCCTCAGCAGTCGGCCAATTCTCATATCCAGCTGGCCTGGGGTTACCCCTGCCCACAGGAGTTCCAACAGCAATTACAGTGCAACTACAAAAAGGAGGGTGCACAGAATCCACACAGGACTATTCCTGGAGCATGTAGCTCTGGTGACAGGAAGAACTGCACCACTGGGCCCCAAGGTCACCTTGTACATAACACCACTCTTTCAAGGCTGATAGATGTAGCTGATCTATCTAATACACAGAAACAAACAAAGAGATGTAGGCAAAATGAGGAAACAAAAGAATATGTTCCAAAAAAAGGGATAAAACCCCAGGAAAAAATATTAAATGAACTGGAGATAAGCAATCTATCAAATAAAGAGTCCAAAGTAATGGTTATGGAAATGTTCAATAAACCTGGGAGAGGAATGGATGAACTCAGTGAAAACTTGAACAAAGATAGAGAAAAAATAATAATGAGAACTAAGAATATGATAAACAAAATTGTTATTACCATAAATACAGGAGGGAATACCATAAATCTACTCCTTAAAGGTATAACAGAATCATAATGAACACCTTTGTAGGAATTCCCTTCTTTAAACCTCACCAACATATTTTAGAATTCATACTACAGGCTTACAGGTGAAAATATCAAATAATACTTTAAAACAGAAGCAATAAAGATAACAATCTGAAAAATGTCAAAAGAATAAACTAACAATAATGAAAAACAGACCCTGATAGAAAATATAGAAGAATGAAGAAGAATACAAAGGTCCAAAACACACTGCACTATATATTAAAATTCAATAATGTATGAAACAAAAAATGTCACAAAACAATAAGAGGGAAAGATTTATTTGATTTATTTATTTATATAGTTATTTACTTTTTAAAGATTTTAGTTATTTATTTTTAAAGAGAGGGGAAAGGAGAGAAAAGGGGAGAAACATCAAGGTGTGGTTGCCTTTCACAAACCCCCTACTGGGGACCTGGCCTGCAACCCAGGCATGTTCCCAGACTAGGAATTGAACTGGCGACCTTTTGATTCTCAGACCACCACTCCATCCACTGAGCCACACCAGCTAAGGCAAGGAAAGATTTATTTAATCAATCACATCAGAGAACTGATTAACAATACAAATTCCTGGTGGATTAATGTGTTAAACATACAAAAGCAAATTAAGCAAAAACCAGAAAAATTAAGTACTTATTAGGTCCCAAAGAGGTGATTGTCTTCTACACTGAGGGGAAAAAAAATACCAGGAAATAGGCAAATAGGTAAAACTTCAGAATTTTTCAGTATGAATTTAACAGGCATTTATTTCAGTATTATATGTGTCAAAGCATAAATTTTAGGTGTACAAAAGTTATACGTCCCAATGTCATTCAGAAAAGCTAGATTTAAAAAAATGCTACAGAACTTTATTATAAAAGAATTATCACATGGATTTGCAAATATCAAAAAAAAAATCAAGGTTTGTCCCTTGTACCCCAAATAAGCCAGAATTAACCCCAATAACATAATTCATTTTTAACAAGAGTATTAGTGGAATCCTCTATACTGGAATTGTGCACATTAACACAAAGGAGTTATATATATTTTAATTATCTACTCTCTTATTTATTGCATAAAACTTCTAAATTTGGATAATTAGTGAGCTAATCCTGTGTTCAGTTTGCTCAACATGTCTCTAGTAATGCTAAGATGAGCTCAAAAGTGAAAGAAATTACAGGAAGAATATCGGTCAAATGTGGAAAAATATAACTAATATAAATATTTGTCTCTCTTATCGGAAGTCTTAGGATATAAGGCCAAATACAGAACATCAGCCTGTATTTTTAATCCTCCTAAATGCAAGAATGAGATTAATTTCAGTTTTACTTACTGTGTAGTATCTACATCTGCATCAGGCTTAATGCTCAATTGTTCCAGACAATATATAAAAATCTAAGTCAAAAAATAAGAAGTTTCAGTGACATGACCTCTTAGATTCTAATTCATTTGAACATTAAAAATAATTTTATGCAAATAAAAAATCAAGAAATACATACCCTTATAAGAAGTATATAGGTATGTATCTCCCATAAGTGATATTATATCCACCAATGTATATTACATAAATAAGAGACAATTAAAAGCACCTATATTTTGATCCAAATATTGAGTTCTTATATATAGTTTAGGAAAGACACCTTTTCCTTTATCTCATTCATTTGCTTGCATGTTCAACTTTACGTGCCCACAAAGCACGGGACCCAAAGGACTTCACACTCTGGACACAAAGTAAACAACTCTAATGTCATGTAAGCTTTCATTTATTTATTTTTAGACAGAGGGGAAGGGAGGGAGAAAGAAAAGGAGAGAAACATCAATGTGTGGTTGCCTCTCACACGTTCCGCAACCCACGCATGTCTGACTGGGAATTGAACTGGAGATCCCCTCAGTTCTCAGGCTGGCACTCACTCCACCAAGCCGCACCCGCCGGGGCCTGCCGTGCCATGCAATCAGTGATCTAACAGAGATGTATGTAAAGTGCCATGAGAACACAAAACAGGGGAACGTAATATAAATGAAATATTAAGGCATTACTAAAAGAAACTAGAATTTTACCTTGAACTTTATTTTGTTACATGACTTACTATAAACTATCATATACAGATAAAAAATACATATTTTAGTATATATATATGTGTGTGTATATATATATATATATATATTCTAAATAAGAGAGGACTGACAAATACTTTGCATTATTTCATGCTCAGTGCATCAGTGTTTTTATTTATTACCTGCATGATATTGATGCTTAGTTGGCAAACTTCCTCCTGTGCTTTAGGTTGTTGAAATACCTGTCAGGAAGAATTTTGGTGAAAATTTTTGGACTTTCCTAAGAAAACACAACTTCTGTTTACAAAGTTCATTATAAAAAGTTAACACATGGACAACTGCCTCTAGTGTGTGTAACCTATTCTGAGAAAAGGACCATGAATGAAGAGCTGGAGTACAGGAAGTATTTCAATCTACAGTGATTCTGCCCTGAGAAGATGTTGACCTAGAGCTGCTTAACAACACCTGAGTCACTTGTTTACTCTGTATACAAAGTGTTAACAATGCCAAGCAGCTTACCTGCAACACTTACATTCACATATTTAACTTCATCAACCTCTCTGGGAATGAAGAAGTCCACAGTCTATATAGTTACAAGCAGTCAGAGGGAAAAGCTCTTATGTGAAATCGCTCAAACTTTACAACTGTGATTCAGAACGGTTCACTGGGAAAGTGTGAAATAGAGGTTGAACGTAACAGAGCACTCACACTGGCTTCTCCGGGCTTGCAGTCTAGGACTCCTTTCAGTGATTGCAGAGAATGTACAATGCACTGTTCAAAGTGGTATGGCTAGAGCAGAAAAATATGTATGTTAAAATTCAAAGGAAGCATTAGTTATTAGGACATTTAAAAGAAGTGAATATGGTCAAAAACTCAATTTTTCAAATTCATGGAATGGAATGAAGATACAAATAATCCAGTCATGGAGATTTAGTTTTTCCATGTTTTGCACTTGATATTTAAAAATGGATGAATCTTGAAACTCTCATACCCATCTAATTCAATAAGAACAGAAGTCAGGTATAACTAAAATTTTTCTTCAAAATTCTACTCTTCTGGGAGGATAATGACATAATAAAAAGCAAACACATGATGATTTGCAGGGTTTATATTTTAAACCCTGCTTGCAGGGTATAGTCTGAATGTACTCTATCTCTTGGATCTTCCACACCTCTGCTACTGTTCAAGACCATTTAATGTTAATGATGATCCAGGAAAGATCCAGGATCTTTAATTTGAAAAGTCAATATAATCATTTTCTATGTACAATAAATCAGAAAATGAAACTTCAAAAAACATACAAATGCCATTCAATGAATTTCAATGAATTCTAACATCTTAGCTCCTAACTGTATTTAAGATATTATTCTGTGCCAAGCATTTGCTAGGTAACAGGGATATAGAAGAAGGGCAGAGTTCTCAGTCAGTGTATATTCTAGGGTGACACTAACCATGAAAGTAAGATTCAACAAAATTGTTACTTATTTAAAAAAAAGTAAAAGTACATAAATAAAATAAGTGTAATCCCAAACTAATTTTCATGAAGAGACTAAGTGGAACTCAGACAAAAATGGTGATAGAGGGAGATGAATTTTAAACAGAATAGTTAAAGAAGGTCCCTCTGAGATAGTGAGAACATTCTAGCTAAGAGTTGAAGAACAAGAGGAAGCAGCCCCTAAAAGGAAAGGGAAGAAGGGAAGTTACTCCAGAAGGGAGACAGCATGTGCACAGGCCCTACCCAGGGTGGACCAAATCTGACAGGGTTGAGAGGCCACAGTGTGTCACAACCAGGAGTGTGGACAGGGGAGTTGAAGAGATAAAGCTAAGGATCTGCATTTCATTCAGGGGCCTGGACCTGTGCAAGGCTCAACATTCAAATAAATCAGCTCTGTGCAAAAATATGGAGTCAGAACCTCGCCTCAGTTTACATTTCAATTTTTAAAAGAGTTGGGGGAGAAAAAAAGAAAGAGACATTTGTACACAAGAGGAAAAAAAAGAAGACACATTTATTTTCCAACAAAATGGAACCCAGATTTAATGACAAGTTAAAATAGTGCCTCAACTTTAATGCTGCACTTTGAAGCCACCAGAAGGCACCATACAAAATACTTAAAAGTAGAAGTACCAAAAATAAAAAAATATTGGGGGTGGTGGTGATTATAGGATGAAATACCAACTACAGAGAATACTTAAAAAGTCAAAATGTTTGTTAGATACCTGATCTTATCCATCCAATGTACCTTACTCAAAAAGGATGAAAATCTAAGATGTTACAATAGTAACAGAATTGCCCTGGCTTGTGTAGCTCAGTGGATTGAGCACGGGCCTGTGAAGCAAAGGATCACGGTTTGATTCCCAGTCAGGGCATATGCCTGGGTTGCAGGCCAGTTACCAGTGGGGGACACATGAGAGGCAACCACACATTGATATTTCTCTCCCTCTCTCCTTCCCTTCCCCTCTCTCTGAAAATAAATAAATATTTTAAAAAATAGTAACAGAATTAAATCCAAAATTTAACTGTGGGCAGTTAAACGGTGAAGTTCATGTGTGCTTATTGAGATATCTTGTATTAAAATTTGAACTAGATTTTCTTATTTTTGTTTTATATATACATCCATCAGTACAATAAATGGATAGAGAATACTGGAGAGCCCAATGAGTAGTTTCAGTTAAACTGGGAGTATATGAGAGTCAAAACACCTATTCCTTTTTAAAAACAGAAACAGTGTTATCTCTGCATATTGCCAGTGAATCACCAATTCAGTTGATATAAGGAATTATCACAATCATTACAGTTCTTCTGAAAGAAAAAAATTCTTAGAGTCATCCAGATTTTTAAAAGGCAGAAAATATTTCAACATGAAAAAAACAGGATGCTTTCAAATAAACTATTTCATAGCACTGAAGTAAAAATTAAAGATAATACTTCCACTGAACGAATAGTCATAATGAGGTAAAGCTGTATGTTCATTTATTAAGCACAATCATATAGGAATGTTATCCTACCCCCACCACAGAGAAAGAAAAACATAATCTCATTTCAAACTAACGGGACTGATATTATAGAAAACTTAACAAAAATAAATTAGAGGCACATAATTTAAGTCATTGTTCAAAATCTAAGAGTTTTAACTATGTTAGTTAAGTTACAACACTCAAAGCTGGGACATACGTAGACTTTTATTCCAAGTACTGATTCACTTTATCTCTTCAGTAAGGTCCAGGCTGAATCACTAAACCATGCTCAGCTTTATCAAGTCTATCATGTTGGTATGTTTCTTCAATCAACTCCGACTAGAGGAAGGACTGGCTAACGCCAGAACTGTAACTTCTTGTGGGTCATTCATTTATAAGGTGTGATGGTTTTAGTTTTGTGGCTTGTGTGTGGGAGACCAAAAATTAAATTAGTTATAGAGTTTACAGTTTCTTATATTATAGTTAAAATTTAAATTGACTACAAATTATTTTATAGTAGTCATTTCAAAGCATTTTCTTTTCTTTTTTAAAAAGATTTTATTTATTTATTTATTTATTTATTTGTTTATTTGTTTATTTTTATGGAGAGAGAGAAAGGGAGAGAAACATCAATGCTTGGTTTCTTCTCATGTGTCCCCCCACCAGGGACCCAACCCGCAAACCAGGCATTTGTTCTGACTGGGAATCAAATAAGTGTCCCTTTGATGTCAGGCCAGAGCTCAATCCACTGAGCCACACCAGCTAGGGCTCAAAGCATTTTCAAAGAGGCTGCTATCATGTAAGCACATACTGGGACGTCAAGTGTGACAGCTATCAGGTAAGAATACACCTGGAGCCTAGGTGTGGAAGCTATCTGGTAAACACACACTAGGACCTCATGCATGGTAGCCACTGCAAGAACACACTGAAACCCCTGATGTGGCAGTTACAAGATACAAACACACCTGGAGCCCAGGTGTGGCTGCTATCAGGTAGGCACATACTAGGTCTTCAGGCATGGTAGCTAACACACAAGCATACACTGGGACCACAGGGTGGAAGCTCTCAGGTAGGCACATACTGGAACTCCAGGAGTGGCAGTGAACACATAAGCACACATTGGGACCTAGATGTGGCAGCAGTCAGGTTAAGTACATTCTGGGCTAACAGTGTATATAAGAAACACTAACTTGAAAAAGGAGCTAAAGCCAATACCTGTTTTATTACTAAGTTTTGTTGAATTTATTGCAATTTTTTTCATGAAAGCAGATGTTCTTTTAAACATACATACTTTTTTCATTTGCACAAGTCTTATGTGGAAAATGTATCAAAAGCTAAGCATCAAGGTAACAGGCTGTCTAATGTGCCCTGGCCTATTTTATCTGCAGCACATTATTCAGTGTATGATGGTCGAATGACTCCTTTCTGGCCTCTTTCAGGCTTGCTGTGACAATTAAGTGGGACACGGTTATATGAAAAAGCTTTGAAAAAAGTAAGGTACAACATAAACTTAAGGTATTATTATATTGGCCCCAGTATTACATGTATTATTTTAATAAATAAAACTCCTCTATAAGTGTACAAAGCTTTGTAGTTCAGTGCTTTAGTCCCATTTCATTTTAACTAGCAACACTGTGAAAAAATGTTCTGCTTCTTTAATTAGGGCAGATAGGTTAAATGGCTTCTTAGGGACTGCTAAGGCTATGATGGCTATGATGTAGCAGAATCAAGACTGAATCAGACTATAATTCTAAACTCAGTGCAGTACAGCAGAAGTATGTGAGCCACAAGCACAAGCCATGCATCCAATTTCAGATTTTCCAGTAACCACATTAAGAGAACTAAAAGGAAAAAATTAATGTTACTATAATTTATGTCATGAAATATACCAAACTATTATTTTAACATATAATCAATATTAAAAATTTAGATATCTTACATTCTTTCCTTTTGTACTGAGCCTTTGAAATCTGATGTGTATTGTACACAAGCCACATGTAAAGTGGCTCCCATAATGGAGGATGCCCCACACCTGCTTCCTCTAAATGTGTGGTGTAACAGAATTAGTGATTCGTTTTTTTTAATATAAGGCATTATGAAAAGCAGAATAAACCAAATGAATTGAAACAGATATTTTATAAAGAATAACTCCTTTAAAATATAATTACAATTTATTTATTTATTAAACTAATACATTCCCTTAATTTTAAGCATGATTTAATTTATGAAAATATAGAAGCAAGCGCTGTTGTTCTAAATCACACTGTTACATATAAAGGAAGGTATATTTGTATATATTTATATTAACTTGGGAAGAAACCATGAACTTTGAAGGAAGAGGAGGAAAAATGTCAACTTGTTAAAAATTCCTGAGTTCTCTATCAAGAAAAACTATCAAGATGTACAGAAATTTGAGAAAATGAAGAAATATTACATGAGGTTATTAATTCTCAATAATCTGACTCAAATCATGGGGGTATAGTGTATAGCACAGGGAATACAGTCAATGATATATACTAACTTTATTGAAAAAATGGTAAAAACAACAACAACAAAAAAACCCCGACTCAACCACTACTTTATAAATCTGCCATATCAAAATCATTTATTTTAGTTTCCTTATCTGCAAACTAGGCAGAAACTGCTAATTGCCTCCTCAAATCCTGGTCCATGGCACAGATGCAAAACATGATATATTATGAAAACTCTATTCAAAGGTATTTTAAAAACCTAAACACCCCATTTAAATAGATTATTCTTTTGAAGGAAGAGAATACTTGACCTGTGTCTATATCTGGAGAAGTTTGATGTTGTTTGTTTTGCGTTGGCTTAGGAGCCAGCAATAGCATTTTTTTCTATTCTGCCTTTCTGAAAAATTCAAGTTGTTGGGTAACTTAGCACTAAGTATAATCTATTGAAAATGCAACACAAACGAAAACAGTAAGTGATACAGGATGAAAATAGATTATTCTAAAAGAAATACACTTTTAATTAATTTTTAAATATACACAGTTAAACCGTACTTGAGCAGCAATAAAACAAGCAAACAAACATACAAATGTGTGGTTAGTGTTCAGCAAATAGAACTCTGAAAAAAATTTTATTTTTCTATTTCTAGAAGTTATTTAGAGTTGTAATACAGAGAGCACATGCTCCTTATTAATATAATAAATCATTAATTTTCAATATAATATACACTAATGATTACTCATTTAAAAGCATTTAAACTTACTAGAGAAGTGAGTCCTTCATTACCAACAATCCAGTCTTCCTTTCCAGCTAATCTCTTTACTTCTATAAGGAGAATAAGCATAAATACTTTTTATTGCAGTTATCTCACTGAACTTTGTAGAGATAAAAATCTATGGGTTATGGTTTTTAACTTTTTAATAGGTTTGTCAAAAAGAGGGTACAAAAATATAATTCTGATAGAGTGAAAGATTTAAATGTGTACTGTTCACTGCATTTTTAGAAAATATATTTTACTGATTATGCCATTCAAGTTGTTCTATTCCCCCCTTTCATTCCCCTCCACCCTGCACACCCCCTCTCCCACCATTCCCCCCCTTTAGTTTATGACCACGTGTCTCAAGTTCTTTGGATTCTATATTTCCCCTACTATTCTTGCCCTCCCCCCTATCTATTTTCTACCTACCATCTATGCTATTTTCTGTACCTTCTCCCCCCTTCTCCTCCTCCAACTTTCCTGTTGCTAACCCTCCATGTGATCTCCATTTCTATGGTTCCACTCCTGATCTAGCTGTTCTCTTGGTTTGCTTTTGTTTTAGGTGTGGTTGTTAATAACTGTGAATTTGCTGTCCTTTCACTGTTTGTACTTTTTATCTTCTTTTTCTTAGATAAGTCCCTTTAACATTTCATATAATAAGGGCTTGGTGATGATGAACTCCTTGAACTTGATCTTATCTGAGAAGCACTTTATCTGTCCTTCCATTCTAAATGAAAGCTTTGCTGGATAGAGCAATCTTGGATGTAGGTCCTTGCTTTTCATGACTTGGAATACTTCTTTCCAGCTCCTTCTTGCCTGGAAGGTCTCTTTTGAGAAATCTGCTGACAGTGTGATGGGAACTCCTTTGTAGGTGACTATCCCCTTATCTCTTGCTCCTTCTACAATTCTCTCCTTCATTTTAATCTTGGCTAATGTAATTATGATGTGCCTTGGTGTGTTGCTTCTTGGGTCCAACTTCTCTGAGATTCTCTGAGCTTCTTGGATTTCCTGGAAGTCTATTTCCTTTGCCAGATTGGGGGAGTTCTCCTTTATTATTTGTTCAAATAAATTTTCCATTCATGGCTGTTCCTCTTACCCTCCTGGTACCTCTATAATTCGGATGTTGGAATGTTTAAAGATGTCCTGGAGGTTCCTAAGCCTCTCCTCATTTTTTTGAATTCTTGTTTCTTCCTTCTTTTCTGTTTGGTTGTTTCTTTCTTCCTTCTGGTCCACTCCCTTGATCTGAGTCCCAGTTTCCTTTCCATCACTATTGGTTTTCCTGTGCATTTCCCTTCATTTCAATCAGTTTAGCCTTCATATGTTCCTCTAATTTGTGGCTAAAATCAACCAGTTCTGTGAGCATCCTGATCACCAGTGTTTTGAAATGTGCATCTGAAAGGTTGGCTATCTCTTTGTTGCTTAGAAGTATTGGCTCTGGGGCTTTGAGTTGTTCTGGAGTCATAATGTTTGGTCTTTCATGGGGCCTCTCCCAGCCCCTCGACCCCATGAAAGTCTTTCCAGTTGGTGCTTTCAGGCTCTAATTCCCGTCACTGAGGCCCTAGCCTGAGTGGTCTGCCTCACTGTTCGTCCTTTGCTTGGTTTATCTGCGTGTGAATGTGTGACCGCAGTCAGCCAGCCACCCTGCGCCCTCACTGGGTCCACCCGTCACCACCCCATGGCTGGGATCCACCAACCGCCTCCGCCCCTGGGTCAGTCTGACCGAACGATCTTTCCTGCTCAACCCACCTCTGCTGCTGGCTCCACCCCTCTTACTGTTCCTTGTTGTTGGACTTCTGTATAGTTCAATTTTCTGTGTTTTGGCTGCGTTTTTGTGTACTAATACTTTTGTTATCTTTAAACTTCATTGTGGGAGAAAGCACAGTGTTTCCACCTATGCCTCCATCTTGGTGGAAGTCCCTATCCTGCATTTTTCTAATAAAACATTAGTGTTAATAAAATTTTTGACTACATAGCTCAATTTGGAGAATGCTAGGCTAGGTTTAATAACTTTAAACAATGCATTAGTTATTCTGCACTCTTAATAATATCAAACATGTACAAAATAACATTATTTTCTCCCTAAAATTCTTAAAGAAAAATTTAGATTTGATTTTAATCCTATACATTCCTGACAATGACAGTTTGATTCTCACTTGGCTAAAGGAATGCAAGTCCAAGCCTTTTTATGCTGCAGTGTGTTTCAATTTCCTAAGAGGAAGAGGTGATAAATTAAGAGGACACTGCTCAGTTTCTTATCTGACTCAATCTCATTTCCGTTCACTGAGTGTATCAGTCACCATTTCTATATAGATATGATGATAGATAGTAATGGCTTATGTCATTTATAACAATGCTCTTAATTGTTTCTGAAAATATTTAATACCTAAAGGGCTACTTTCTAAAGATAATCTTAATTGTTATAACTGTAAAAAATCCCTCAAAATTCTAGAAAGTATAAAGAAAATGAGCTTTGCCTATGATTTCTACCACATGAAGAACCATTGTTAATAGTATTTCTTCTAATTTTACATTGATATTTGTAAATTAAACTTTTAAAATATGCAGATATTTTTCAAAACTGGCATAATATTTTATATACATTTTATACTCTACTTAACTTTTGCCATAAGCATATTTTTATATCCTTAAATATTTTTCAAGTAGATCCATCTTAATTTCTGTAGTCTGGCATTTCCAATTTTTAAAATAAAATTCCTCTGGAAAAAATTACATTGGACACCTACAGACAATCTAAAATATTCAAATTTCCATAAAAGTAATTTCTTGTTTTCAAATATTTGAAAACTAGTAAGAGGTGGCATACTCAGATTCCCACTGTCTAGTAAATGTCATCAATTTTCCTCACTGTACCTTCTGCTGTGTGTTGCAATGTGACCATCACACAATGCACTCGAAGATCCAAAATGAGATCCTGAATAGTCTGTAACATGTCATTAGGAATTTCAAGGGCGGTCAATGATTCATAAGTAAGCCTGTAAAACAAATACAACAAAACAAAAGTGAGCAGAGTATAATCACATCGGTTTGGCCATCCTGTAATTATTCATTATGGAGCTTAGAAGCTACAATATTATGTTGAAAATAAGGTAGAAGTAAAACTATAAGAGGGATTAAAATATAACAGTAACACTGAATTAAACAATATAGATGCATACCCAGCCTGACAATCTCATCAAACATAAAACCAGGAAGGTTTAATAGCCTGTGAGATGACACATGGGAAACAGTGGAAGCAAAAGGATGTAAAAGTAAATTCTTCACAGAATGCATTAAAAATCGTATCTCGTCCTCAGTATTATTTTCAGCAAAAAAAATATTGACCTTTTTCAGGAGAGTGTGTCTATATTTACCTTATAGTCTGGATGGCATGGGCAAGCCACTGTCCTTCGAGCTCAGACTTTACCTCCCAACCTCCGTACTGCCTCACTCCACCCTCTGGAATGCTGAGTGGAAGCAGCGCTCCACGGATCAGCTTCACAAGGCAGTGCATTATCTCCTGAATCATTTTCTGGACAACATAAATAAGCAAACTGCATTAAAAGTCACTAACTTGATTACATCAAATAAATGATTCTACCTGAATGATGATGAATAGCTTGAACATAGAGTCTTCTACCATGATTGAGAAAAACTTACCCTGTTACAGGAAAAGTCTACATGCCTATCTTTAACTTACCTTAAAGTCATTTTGTCTTTGCCTTACATTCTTTGATCTTTCAATGTGGCCTGACTTCTCAGCAGTCTTAAAAATTAAAAAACAAACAAAGATTTATCTTTAGAAATAATTTGGAGTTGTACATAAAAAGGATGAAATACAGTTATAACTTGATTAAAAGAAATGTATAATAATCTAAATTTCTGATTACAGGATGACTATTATAAAAACCTTACTCATTAAAACAAGAAGTTATTCACCTTCCTAAAATATTTAAGTACAATTCCCATGAATGAACCTAAATATTAACTTAGACAACCTTTTTTTTTTTGTAGGGGAATTTCAAATGTCATTTTCATCAACAATTTTATGTGGTTAAACCTAAAAGCAGAGGTGTCCAAGCATGTAGCTCAGGATAACTAGGAATACAGCACAACACAAAATCATACATTTACCTAAAAGATTATGAGATTTTTTTGTGATTACGTGACACAATGTCATGTAAAATAAACATATGTATGCTTTCACTATTTGTTAAATATGCATCTTCAAGATGAAAACCAACTTATCAATACCATGTTTCAAACAATAACAGCATTCCAAATGAAATTATGGCAAGCTCAAATTAAAGCAGGCAATTGTATGCATTTTGACATGTTGGCTCAACACACTCCTGTGTACAGCAAAAAAAAAAAAAAAAAAANTAAAGCAGGCAATTGTATGCATTTTGACATGTTGGCTCAACACACTCCTGTGTACAGCAAAAAAAAAAAAAAAAAAATGCAGCCTTGCTTTTCTATTTTACACAAGAATTTGAAAACAAATTTCAAGATTTCTGGGAAAATAATCAATGTTTTACTATATTTGAGACTCCATTTTCAGTCAACGTAAATATGTTACCTGCCAATTTTCAAATGGAATGCATAGGGCTGCAATCTGCCATTCAACTTAAAGAAAAAATTGATCATGTCTCTTTACTGGACTTTTATAGGTCTTGTTTTCCCAGAGACAAAAATATCCCTGGCTTCACAGTCACTCCTTATTCATGTCATCACTATTTGATAGCACCTAAATTTGCAAGCAACTATTTTTAAGAATAAAACACATTAAGAGTAAAATTAGAATCAAAATATCTCATGAGCACCCTGAGAACTCACTGAGAAATGTAACTACTTCTATGAAACCAGATACTGATGTACTAGTTTCTCAAATACAGTGTCAAACATCCCACTAGTTTTATGATGCCCTCTTTTACTTTTATAATAAAGAGTATTAACAACAACATCAGTGATGTTTTATTACTCAGATATGTACATTTTCTGTATTTGTGATCACAAACGTGGTACCTGCTTGGTGATTTTGAAAGATTATCGAAAGGCCTGCTGCATAATTAGTGTTATTATGTGAGGACTTTTTTGCTTATCTGTGATGGCAAATACCATGAAAATTATGCATGGATCTTTTTTTTGCTCATCAGT
Source organism: Sturnira hondurensis (assembly GCF_014824575.4). Taxonomy (NCBI): domain Eukaryota; kingdom Metazoa; phylum Chordata; class Mammalia; order Chiroptera; family Phyllostomidae; genus Sturnira; species Sturnira hondurensis. Next base: position 5,402,052 of record NW_028073935.1, on the reverse strand, counting down.
TTTTGTTGGTGTTTGTATATTTAATGCATGGTCCAAGACAACTCATCTTCTTCCAGTGCGGGCCAGAGACATCAAAAGGGTATGCACTCCTGCTTAAAAGCATCATAACCATGATAACATTCTCAACATAATTTCTCTCCAACTAGGAGAGAAAGACTGAACTCCAGAATAATGTCTAGTAATCTTAGGACATATATTCCATTCCCCTGACAAATACTACTGAATATAAGCATTATAACTGGCATTTTATTTTTTTAATATTATAAATCATTGCTCTTCTTCAGAGGTTTTTCAGTCTAACTTAGGAGAAAACATATTACAGAATCCTAAAACTAATTTTTTATCTGTTTACTAATAGCCACATTCTCTTCTGATAATTCTCCTTAAAGTAATGTGTAGACAACTACAGTGTGTTGACTGAACCAAAATGAATTCAACTGGATTTCAGTTAACATTTTATTACCAAATTTTCTAAGAACTAGATATTATTATATAAAATACCATAGCAAGGAAAGCTTAAGAAAGTTTNAAAACATATTACAGAATCCTAAAACTAATTTTTTATCTGTTTACTAATAGCCACATTCTCTTCTGATAATTCTCCTTAAAGTAATGTGTAGACGACTACAGTGTGTTGACTGAACCAAAATGAATTCAACTGGATTTCAGTTAACATTTTATTACCAAATTTTCTAAGAACCAGATATTATTATATAAAATACCATAGCAAGGAAAGCTTAAGAAAGTTTCCAAATAAAGTAGTGATAAGATGGTACAATGTAAAAGAAAAAATTTCTGGTATTTTATTATCATAAAGCAAAAGTTACACTTTAAAATTAAAATATTCATGTATTATTGGTTAAAGACCAGTCAAGAGAACTTTTATGCTAAGAACAATTACATTACAAATAATTATGATACTGACTTCAAATAATTTTAAAATATGTTATATACATTTTATGGATAAGCTTAGAAAAACAGTGTATAGAGTTAGTTTATATAATGAACATTATTGATGTGAATGCATAAAAGAAGAGGAAGGATTAAGAATGCTTTCAACAAAAATATCAGATACACTTGATAGGAAGGGCAACACAAACAGATACACAGCACTTCAGACTCTAATTTACACTTATTTTAAAACTTTATATTACAGCATGCAGCTTTTTATCATTTTTTCTCTGTAGAAACACACTTCTACTTTGAAATACTTAAACTTGAGTTTTTGAAAAAATGGTAAACCCCAAATTTACCTGAATAATAATTCAGTAAGAAAAATCCTAAGTTCATTGTCAAACAACTCAAAATTCCTTGTGCACCAAGATTTAATTCAGAAATTGATGTTTTTGTCTCTATTTTTAATACAAATGAGAAGTAACTGAAGTGCTGTGTAGCTCCTGTGAGAAGTGAGTAGATTTAAGAGTGTGACTTGGCTAGAAGAATGCTGTGCTAACCCAGGGAAGCGACGACAGTGTTGTAGGCTACAGGAGTGAATACGAGATCCCTGTGGATGGCTTAGACACAGCTTCCAGGGCAGAAGTGATCGAACCTAGTGATTCCACTGGGTGTTTCAGCGAGAAAGGAGAGATGTCAAGACTTATATCTGCGTCGTGACCACTCAGGTAAGTCCAAATGGCCCTAATGTCTGTTAGCCTACTTTCTGTTTCTGTCAAGTATGCTGCTCTGATTCAAAAGAATACTTGGTAATCTAGTGGTCCAGGTGAAGAAAAGCAGAGATGTGGCCCCTGCTTAATGAGCTGATAAAGAACTATTCTCTAAATGGTAGCTTATCAGGCCTGTGTCTTAAGCACTTTTTCCTCTATACTAATTTATTCTCACCGCTTCAAATACCATTTCTAATACCTTCCTGTTTCAGGTTCTGCACTAAAATCCACCAATGTGGGAGGGGAAAATGAGGGGTGGGATTCCTTCAGACCAACAATTTTCCAGGACCCAGATCTGACACTACCTGGGGTGAGATTCCAGTTAATCATTCAGTCCTGGAAGACTGTTCTCCCCCTAATCTCAGACACACAGTTTTAAGATGCCAATCACAAGCCCAGGCTGTCTCCTGTGCTTCTGACTGGCTACATACATATTGGAGTCCCTGTGAATCTCTTCTCAGATTCAATTAATTTGCTAGAATAGCTCACAGAACTCAGAGAAACATGATGCTTACTAGATCACTGGTTTATTACAAAAGAGTATAACCCAGCAACAGACCAGTGGAAATGATGCATTGGACATAGGGAAAGGATGCAAAGCTTCCATGCCCCCTCTGAACAGGCCACTCTCCCAAAATCTCTATGTGTTCATTAACCCAGAAGCTCTTTGAACCCTTCCTTCTGGGTTTTTACAGAGGCTTTGTTAAAATCATTGGTCATTGGTGACTGAACTCAATCTCCAGCTATGTAGGGGGTTTGGGGGATGAGACTGAAAGTTCCAACCCTCCAATCATATGGCTGGTGCTCTAGACAGCCAGCCCCCATCCTTAGATGGGGAACTAAGTTGTGTCACTAACATAAAAAAAGACACCTTTATCATTCCTCACTTCAGAAATTCCAAGGGTTTTAGGAGCTCTGAGCCAGAAATGGGGACAAAGACCAAACAGATATTTTTTTATAAATCATATATCACACTCCCAAATTTATATATACAAGCCAAATCTTTCTTCTGACACTGAATACTTCTTCTTGAATAGCTCACAGGGATTTCAAATGCAACAGAATAAAACGGAAAACTGTTGTTTTCCTCCAAGTATGTTCTTTCTCATATTTTTCTGACTTTGAAAACAGCACCTACTCACTTGGGAGCCCATGCAAGTTGTGTGTGAATGTCTGTCCTGGTCATCTTCATGTGATCCATCAGTAGTATGGTCAACACTACTCCCAAAATACAAATAAAGTTTATCCTTTACTATCCAACTCTACTGCCAAAACTGTAACCCAATCACCACTTTCTGGCTGGACAGCCTCAAGAACATACCAAACTTGACTTTTGTTACCTGGCAACTCATTCTTGAACAGGCAACCAGAGTGGTCTTTTGAAAACTGAGAAATCCAGTCAGGTAACTTCACCACTTAAAGAGTGTGAAGAGTGTGTGTGCTCTGGCTTCCCACAGCACTTAGAACAGGGGTGTCAAACTCATTTTCGCTGGGGGCCACATCAGCCTCATGGTTGCCTTCAAAGGGCTGAATGTAATTTTAGGACTGTATAAATGCAACTACTCCTTAACTAGCGGCAAGGAACTAGGTGCTGCCACCAGGCAGAAACAAGGTAGGGGGCTGATTTGGCCTGTGGGCCTTGTGTTTGCCACCTTTGACGTAGAATACAAAATCTTTACCCTGCCTGCTCCTCTAGCCTCAGATCTTGTTTCTCGTAGTACACTCAACCCACTGCTCAGCACACTCTGGATGCTGCGTCTTTCTTTCTGTCAAACCCCTTTTCCCAGTTCTGGGTGTACTATTCTCTCTGCCTAGTGCACTCTTTCAGATCCTGTTTCCTTTCGTGCTTTAACTTTCAGTTTCAATATCATTTCCATATAGAGATCTTCCCTGACCTCCATTCCACTACTGATATTCTTTAAGACTGTTAGCTGTTACCACAATTTAGGAAAAAAATTTATAAAATTTTCATTCTGTCTCTACAGGAGGGGAGAGGTCATGTTTATCTTGGCTACTATTTTACTTATATTGTATATATATATATTAAAATGTGTGTGTTATGTGTGTATATGCGTATGTCTGGGAACATGTTTCAGTACCTGGCACTGAAGAGGCTATTCAGGGCACTCAATAGATATTTGGTGAAATAAAGTTATCACCAAGGGTTAGGATTCTTCAGGACCTCCTGGAATATATTTCAGAAAGCATGATGGTTCTGAATGCCACTAGGTTAATTGAAAAGTCTTCTTTAAAAAACTTGAACTCCAGCACCTCCACATGGCAGCCTGGCTGTAGGGCATAATCCTGTGATATGCTCCTGAAATGTCCAACAAACTTAATACTTCTCCTGGAGATTTAAGATGTCAGCAAAGGGATGAGCAGAGGTTTAAGAATTTTGTGTGAATGTTGGGGGTTGAGAAAACTGATTTAGGTGTGGAATTCTGATGTTGTTGAGGAGTCCAGTGCCTACTGCGATGTCAGGAGACAGAGAGCAACACTGTCATCCTATACTGTGAACTCTATGTAAAGGACTTTTTAAGGTCCATTCTTTGTGTCAACTTTACAGGGCCATTGGGTGCCCAGAAACTTGGTTAAACATTACTCTGGGTGTGTCTGTGAGTGTGTCTCTCAATGAGATTAATATTTGAATTGGTAGGCTAAAAGAAGCAGCTTGACCTCTTCGGGTCCCATCCAATCAGTGGAAGGCCTGACTAGAACAAAAAGGCCAGGGTAAGGAGGAATTCCTACAGCTTGACTGCATAAGCTAGGACATTGGTGTTTTCCAGCCCTCAGACTGGAACTGAAACACTGAAGATTCCAAGGTATGGAGCCTGCTGGTTTTAAACTGGAACTATACAAGGGGCTCTCCTGAGTCTCCAACTTGACTGCAGATCTCAGGACTTGTTAACCTCCATAATCATGTAAGCCAATTTCTTAAAGTAAATCTACTTCTCTTTAGATATATGGTTAGACACAGAAGCAACATCCTATTGGCTCTGTTTCTCTAAACCCTAATACAAATCTGGCTTAGTGTGCTGTGGAGGAAGGGATGAAACTCTTATATAAATTGTCTCAATGAAGGGTCATGCCAGTATAAAATTGTACCTTTGATGGCCAGATGGTATCTTTTCTAGTTTTATCTCCCATAGTACCTAATACTAAACTTTTCACATAGTGGACTTGTTCAATGGGAAGATTATTTCATAGTCCTTTGCAAAATATTTTCAAATCAAAGGAAAAAATGTAAATCAATCACCGTATCAAAATTAAGGCTAAATTTTGCCAGAACTTTGTCCACCAAACATGTGCTAATAAATGCATGATGCCATCTACTGCACAGAATAATTTTATAAACTTCAAGGATCTGTCTCCAAATACATGAAAAATGTAGGTGACAGGAAAAAGAGTTCTAAAGCATGCCCCTTGTAATTGTCAACTTAAAAATAGCTTATTATTGTAATCTAATGAAGAAATTGAACATTTCCAACATATTAAATTATGTACAGTTTGCTCTATTTTTTATATCCAATTTTGGAACATAAAGTACTATATACTATAAATTATAAAACTGAAAAAAATCTATTCCTAATATTTAAAAATTATTTGGGTGCCTTAAAATTTTTTACCCCCAAATACACTATATTTAAAATATATCTAAAGGTGAGATCTTAACCTACTATTAACCATTTCGTTAACTAAAAACCTTAAGTCTTTCCTGCACACACAGACCAAAACTACTTTGTGGTGAGACCAACGGCTAGATTTCACTGTTCTGATTCACATATGTTACTTCACACGGGCTTGACTAGTTGGAAGAACTGACTATTTTTTAAACTACTGCAAACTCCATCTAAATCGTTAACGGATGAACTCTTAATAAAGCAAAATAGTTCTATAACATGAAAAATAAGAAATTTCAAGTAAGTTGTATTTAAATATCACAGAGCTTTCTTGTACAAGATTAAATAGCAACTATCAAAGCCCATAACTCTTCCCAGTTTTAATTTCATTAAGTATCTGGATTTCACTCACAGAATGAAACGGTGAACACACTTCACCCTTCATTCCTGCCTACTGCCCTTTGGTACCTCTCTAGCTTTTCAGCAGAGGGTAAACAGTTTAAAAACCTGCCCAAATACATAAGCTTATAAGTATAAATAAGCAGAAATACCACAGGCATAACCAACTCAGTAAAACTGATAAAAAACTACTTTTTGTACTAATGTTGTTCATGTGTTTGAAAATAGCTCATTTCACAACTAGGTATAACCTATAAGGAAGGAAAATTGCTTCCTTTTCACTAAAATATCTCAGGCCAAAAACACTTGAGAACTTTACAGACTCTAAAAAGACACACAATAAGGCCACATGCCAATGTGTGCTGGGCCACCAAGAGGAACCAATCCTATCAGAAGAAAAAAGCACTTGGCTGAAAAATAACTAGGTTTAAATGCATTTCTTAAGGGAATAATTCTTCAGATGGGTTGATCCAGCTTGTTATTTTTCAATACTAATCTAGAAGTTCATCGGACGAGTATTTCTTTTTTTTAAACCTATTTGTATTGTTTTTTTTAAAGATTTTATTTATTTATCTTTAGAGGGGAAGGGAAGAAGAGAAGGAGAGAAATATCAATGTATGGTTGCCTCTCGTGAGTCCCCTGCTGGGAACCTGGCCTGCAACCCAGGCATGTGCCCTGACTGGGAATCGAACCGTGATTGTGTGGTTCACAGGCCCATGCTCAGTCCACTGAGCTACACCAGCCAGGGACAGATGAGTATTTCTTAATGTTACCAAACTTGGTTCACTGAAAATTATTATGTGCCAGGGCAATGAGATTTCAAATACCGGAATATATATTCATTCCAAATAATATAAGCAAATTCTTATTTATCTTCTAGACACTGTAGTAAGTAAATACTTCACTTATGTTAACTCATTTAATTCTCAAACCAGCCCTATGGAGTGGGCACAGAGAAGTAAAGTTACTTGCCTAAGGTCATAGCTAATAAGTGACAAATACTGGGTGTTTCTAATTCAACACTAGTGTTCTGTAAGAGAAAGCGTGAACATTCTTTGTCCAAGGCAGCAGTAAGGAAGCATCTAACCTTTCTAATCCTCATATGAGCAATCTGAGTTAGAAATGGAGCAGATTAAGAGTCAGCTATGACATCAGGGGAGTGGTGCAAGAACCCAAACCCGTTCTCAGCACAGCCACACAACTTCCATCCAGCTGAGATGAATAAAAATGTAAATCAATGGGGAAATGTTTGAAAGCTGTATATTGAGAAAACTTTTTCATGACACCTAGAAAATTGACATTTAAATCATTTTCTTTCTAGGCCAACAATAAGCAATTTTGCACTTATGTCAGCCAAACTCCACATTTATTTTATGGAAGACTGACTTTCTCTGTATGGTTAACTTTCAATGGACCTTTTGTATAACCGAGTGATACAAAAAGAACAAAAGTTATGGCATACATTTTAATTGCTATAATATTTAAATGTTCACTTAGAAAGTGCAGTGACTGATACACTGCTAAAATTAAAGGAAAGAAATGCTTAAAAGAATGATTTTTCTAAGAAAGGTGTTTTTTAATACATTACTGATTTTGTGTTTTTCATGCACTAAGTAAATTTTATGGTTTAGATAACTAACCATTCTCATAAAGAAGAATCTAGGACTCTACTTAAAGTTAAAAAGAGACAGTGGACAAATAAGAATTAAATATGCAATGGAAAAAATAAAAAAAATAAAATGAACAATTCTCCTTCTTTAAGAGCAGCATAGATGTATGCCACAAACAGGACTAGATGGACCTTTGGAGTACCCAACATACACAAGCACTTTTTACCAAGGACTAGAGGTCTTGAACCACAAACGTATGCCTTGGTACAAAAAACAAACAAAAAACAAGCACAAAACCTTTTTAGCCCTTTTCCCCATCCATTTTTGTGTTGACCAGTATAAAAGAAGTAGAAAACAGCTTTTCCATCAGGAAGACCCCTATATCCCCAGGTCTCTCAGGGCTAGCAAGAGCTCTCTTTAGAGACTTGAAACCTGAGCTGCCTTCTCCATGTTAACACGTGGAGGCAAAGGGTACTAGAGTATGTACGCCAGGACCCAGGGGCCTTTCATGGAAATGGGACTACAGAGTGATGAATCTAAGTTCCAGGTGGAATACAGAATAAGTCAGGGTCATTACTTTAAGATCATAACTTCTTTGGTACCAATTATGTTATGATTAAGATACTAAGTAAACGTGTGATCTATAAAAATACAAAGGCTTATAACTTCTGCAGAATGATCATATGAGAAATAACAGAATCTTTAAATTCTTTCAAACTAGGAAATTCCAAAATGATATGATTTACTTCAAATCCGTGTATAAGCTGCAAGCATTTTATCCTTATTTTATCATTGGCTCATAGTACACAGTAATTTCACACATAATTTGGCCTGACTGGCACTTAATTCAGAAACCTTGAAAATATTTTGAATTTTCTTTCTAGTTGACTATCTCATTTAATCCTCATAATCACCCTCTGAAACAGAGGCACTTAATATTTTCTTTTTACAGTTGAGGAAACTGAATCCCAGAACAATTAACTCGTTCAAAGTCATACTGCTATTAAATATTAGGTCTTTATAGAGCTTTTAACTAATTTTTAAATAGTGGACAATAGTTACAGGGTTTGGGCCTTTAAGGTTTTAAAAAAGCCACTTCAGAATCTTTAAGACTTTTTAAGACTAAAAATTCACAATTACTTAACTACATCAATAGTCATATTAGTATACATACCTCACTGAAAAGGGTTCCATTAACATATGAAATCCAGAGTTTCCAGAAGTTAGGCAGCTGACTTAAAACAAGCTTGGTCAATTTTTCAACAAATGCTACCCGGTGGGGGCATTTGTATCTCCATGCTAAGGGAGGTAAAGAATAAAATACTATGAGTATACTTCTGAACCAGGAATAAAAATCTATTTAAACATATTGCCACTCCCCTACCCCAAAATGTGTTCCACTTTGGCTGCAGATCTTTAATATACTGAAATATCATTATTTTGTTCTTCACGTCAAATTCCCAATGCCTGCCTGTGCAGAACACACTCTCACCAGAGGCCCCAGCCTTCTCATGGGTCGTGAAAGGAAGGGGAAGGGATGACAGACTAGGAGGGCAGAACAGCAGGAGCAGGGAAGACTTCATAGAGTAGGATGCTTTGGATTTTCAACCTCGTTGTCTTCAAGATCATATATATCTCTTTAAAAAGTCATTACTTCAAACAGCTAAGTAAGGCTATAAATATTGGCCTCCAGACAATATTTAAATTTGTAACTAATATCAATTTATTAGAAATGCCACTATACATTCTTATGTAGTGAAAATTCAGTAAGAAGTCAAGCTATCACAAAGGAACATATTTAAGCACAACCATGTAATAAACTCCTCCCATAAGAAAGAAGTTTATGAAAAAAATAAAAATATTGAAGCCTCTGGGGTTTCATGTAATTTAATATAGTTATTGTAGTAAGTGGGAAACAAGATCTTACAGAATTCCTAGGGGAAGAATAAATCCGTGGGAATAAAAACAAACATAGTAATTCAGTGAGTGTGACTCACTTTCCCATCTCTTCTACCTTTCTTTCTCACACTCTCTTCCTGCTTCTCTTCCTGCCATGTCCTGCTTCCCGGTCCTGTTCTGCTTCAGAGCCTCCAACATGGGCAGGCAGAGGCTTCTTCACTGTCCAATTAGGCAGCACTCATGAGGAGCCCTTCGGGGGTCAACTTCTAACTTCTATCTAACAACTTCAAAGCAGGTCAATAAAGGGAACTTTCATTAATTCCTCCAATAACTACCAGTTTCCTTTAAAAATACTCCCAGGCAAAAAACAAACAAACAAACAAACAAAAAACCTTGTGGTGTAATATCACCATTGTTATTCTAGTGGGGAAAAAGGTGGATTTTATTTATTTTAAAACATTTAATAATTTTTCTAGGAAGACAATATATAGTCAGAAAAGAGAACTACCACTCCCCCTCATCCCCTATTGCCCAGTTCACAACTCCAACCATAAAAAGCCACTGTTAATATTTTCTCGCAATTCCTTCTGAAATGTCTTTTATATACAAAGGAAAAAATGTATTATGCCCCCATTCAAATGTTCTTTTACACAAATAAAAGCATACGAAAACACTCTTTTGACATAGCTTTTTATCATTTAACAATGAGTCCTAGAGTTCTTCCATATTCACACATAAAGTTCTTCCATTTTCTCCTCCATCAATCACATAGTGTTTCATAATTAGTAAGCCTCCTTCTAGTGGATAGGACTGTTTCTAATCTTTTCCAGTTAACATTAATGCTTCAGCCCATAAGCTACACATCATCACTGAAGCATATGTGCAAGTACAAATGCTCCTCGACTTACAATGGGCTACATCCCAATTAGCCCATTGTATCTTGAAAATACCGTAAATCGAGAAGGCACTAAATACACCTAACCTAGCAAATGTTAGCTTAGCCTCACCTACCTTAACTGTGTTCAGAAGCTAACATCCAAAAATTGTTGGCAATACAATACGCTGTAGACTAAGAGTGTCGATTGTGTACCCAATGACTGACGACCTGGCTGACTGAGAACTGTGGCTCACCATGCTGCCAGCATCACAAGACAGTGCCAGATTGCATATTGCTAGCCCAGGAAAAAAAATCAAAATTCAAAATCAGAAGTACAGTTTCTCCTAAATGGGTATTGTACTTATATCATTGTAAAGCTGAAATATCATTAAGCCGATCAATCATTAAGTGGGGGACTACCTACATAAATGCAAAAGAGGAACTGTTGTGTCCAAGAGTAAATAAAGTGTGGTTTTAATAGGTATTATTAAATTGACCTCTAAGGGATTATTTACACACTCACAAACAACACATGGAAGTTATAGCTTCCTTATAACCTCAGCAATGAACAAACAGAACACATAAAACCCAAAATAACACTGGCAGTTTTTGTCTAACTAGTATCACATTATAGTGTTACAATGCCTTTTCAGTTTTTAATATGACTGAGGTTGAGTACCTATTCAAATGCTTAAGAGCCATTCAGACTTCCTTTTTTGTGGCCTGTAGAACCTCTTTATTTATTGAGCATGTTAGTTAGTCCTTTGTCTATGTTATGAGTTGTGAGACACTTTAAATTCAGTTGTCCTATATGAGGAAGGCATGCATGGTTCATTACCTAGGAGCATACTTCAAACTTGTACTTGTTCATCCAGCCAACATTTACTGACACTGTGTGCTGATTCTGTGGCTGCTCTCTAAGATCTGTCTATTGATGCTCAGCACAAATACTGACAGGGTAGGTCTCTGCCTTTGGAGAGCCTACAATTAAATGGACAAACAATGAAAGGAGACCTAATGGTAATATGATATGAGCCTAATGAGATAAGAGGTATATTTCATCTAAAGACGGAGCTGAAACAGACAAACACTAACTGTCTTCAAAATGGCAGGTAGCACACTACATAACATAGGCCATTGCTGATGTGTCTTGGGTCAATGACACGGTAAATACAGAACAGGAAAATCTAAAAACTGAAAAAGCATCCAAAGACTTGCCTCATATAATAGCAAGTAGACTCTTAGATGGCTTATTCCCCAGAATTAATGTTTCAAAAGATATAAGCTCCTCCAAAAGATAGAGCTGAATAGCAATATCCCTATTGTGAAAACCTAATATGGTATCCTTACCTCATATATTCTTTGCAGGGCTTGTTTTAAATTAAAGTGAAAGCAACACAATCTGAACCCAAGTCCCCGCTGGCTATGAAGCTGGACAAGCTATTTGTAGTCTGGCCCAGCTTACTACATATCTGTGTATTCTACATACACATATACATTTAACATACACAGAGGTGTGGTCTCAAAGATGAGTCTGCCATAGAAAATGCCTGCACCCCAAAGAAAATACAGGAAATATTGTCTTTTCGCCATTTTGCAAGAAAAACTCTTTTAAAAACCATAGAATGAACAGAAAGTAAACTTAGCAATTCTCATTAAATTCATCAACTAGTAAGTATTCTACTTGAAAAGGTTTTATGATAGAAGTATTTAGACGATTTTAAGTAAAAACACAACAAACCAATTCCAAGAGGCTTCCAAAAACATTCCCTCAGCTGAATCTTTTTTTGTAAATTAATAGGTAAAATTATTGTCTTGAGTATTAATATAGCTACTAAATGGTAATGCCAGAAAAGCATACTGAGCTGGAAGTTCTTCAATTATCTAATGCGTTGGCATTCAATCATTAAGACTCTTGGAAAACAGGTTCCTGCAGCCTCCTGCCCACTGAGAGAGAACAATTCTTAGTCTCATGTTTTATTTGATCTATTTATTATTAGCGGATTCTTTATACCTATGTATTTTTTAATGCAATGAGAATCCTGCCCATTCACCTTTCAATTTCCTTCTAATTCTACTTCATTGAAATTCTGATAGTTAAAGTTGAAAAAATGATTTTGGGTTTTTTTTTTCTTAATTAAATCCAACATTTAATTCCCACATGTTATATCGCCGACAGAGAAACTTCAAGAGTTATTTCCTAAGTCTGATATAAAGAACTAGGGGGGTATGGCAGGAATGTCCAAATTTTTTTTGACAGAAACTAAAAGTATGTAGGCTTATGAATTTTGCTTTGATTGCAGAATCAAGAACAAGTTTCTTCATCTTTATTCATACCTATGTTTTATTATCAGCAATTCTACATAATGTTCCAATTTAAAGTAATAATATTAGTGAAAATAAATGAATTATTTTATTTCCACTTCTAGTCATGTTGGAGTAACAAGAATTAGGTTTAACTTCTAATCATACACAATTAGAAAACTGGGAGGAAAACATATAAACAACTGTTTTGAGACACTGAAAAAAAGGACAGGGAAATGTGAGTTCACATTTGCCCTGGCTTTTGCCTGCAGACAATTTCTAGACAACAGAGGCAAAGGGAGGTGGAAGCTAAACAAAGCTCAGTGCCCTTTTTGAATTGGAAAGATGAATTTCAAGCAGGTGGAGGCAACTAAGAAATACAGGGAAGAATTCTGTAAAGCAAGGAGGAGCTACACAAAAAACAAACTAGAAAAATCTACATAAGAGTCTTCTTAAGTGTTTAGTAAGTACTAGGTTATGCATATGTGGTGTAAGGTCAAGATTCCCAGAGATCACACAGGGCAGGGTGACTCTCTAGCTCTTAACAGCCTAAAAGGAATAGTTCTCATCCATTCCCTGGGCCATTCAGTAGAGACCAGAGATTATGTCTCAACAAGAAGGCCGAAGTATCCCTAGAATGAAGGCAACTCTAGACCTACTCTAGCAAACTTAACAAGTCTTGAATGGATCAAACTTACTGTAAATAACTGATAAAACTAAGTCCTGTACTTTATAAATCAAGGCAGCAAAACCCAGAGACTCAACACTGTATATTCACAGTGTCTGGGAATAATATAAAATGAAACAATTAGCCATGACAAAGGCAGGGAAATGTGAACTATAACCAGAAACTAGGAGAAAAATTAGTTATTTGTTACAGATCTAGAAATAACAGAGATTCAGAATTAACCAATAACAGCAATGTTCAAATATTTAAAGGAAAACATGAAAATAATGAAAGGGAAGATAGAGATGAAAATACAGTATGTGAAAATTTTAGGTCTGACTTTGCTGAAAAGAAGGTAAGTTGAAAGCATAGCAATGAGACCATAATGAAATACCGATGAGCAGCAGGGGACAGGGCCTAAGCGAGCTATGGGGTGGTCTACTGGTATAACACCCACGTAACTGGAGTCACAGAAAAGGAAGTAGAACAGAACAATATTTGAGAAAATTATGGCCAAAATTTTTTCAAATTTGATGAAAATTTCCATAATTTGATAAAACAGATATAAGAAGATAGACAAAACCCAGGCAGGATAAATCTGAACTGTTCAAGGTGGTATAATTCATTATAGTCAGCCTCAAGTGTAATTTTTAATTTATTTAAGCCTGTTAGCGTGTCAACTGATGGATGGTAGTAAATTACATAACAACAGGGAAGCCATGAGGTGGAGAGAGTTTGAACCTGACATTATTCTACTAATTACAGGAAGGAAGTATTTTTTAAAAACTCTGGTGGGCTGCACTGCAGGGTCAGGCCCTGGGTGTATATGCTGAGAGGGCAACACTGTAGCACAGCAGGCAGAAGTAAACAGTTCTGTTCTTCCATTGTTTGGTGAACTGAGTAGAGAATGAGGACAGGACAAGAAGAAGGAAAATCAACAGTTATGGAAGCTTTTCATTTAGTACAAATGAATCATCTAATTTTAAAATGTTCTTATAATGGGCATTCATATTTTTAAGATTTTTTAATAAACCTTAAAAATTATAAACCTTAAAAAATTCCCTACTTCAACACTTGTAAGAACAGGAATTTTTCCAAATAGACTTTAGAGGTATTTGAATTTAACATAAAGTACTTTATTTTTCATATTTCTGTAACTTCTATTACTTTATTTTTCTTATTTCTGTTGTTGTGGTTAGAGATACCAGTGACTGAGAGTGTCTAACTGGCATATGAATGAATTATAATCAATACATTTTATAACTCATATACACAACAGGCAAATATCAACATTAGAAAGTTAAATGTAACATAGTCACCATTTGAGATGCTTTTCTCATGAAGAAAGACTAGCAATTAATTTATGATTAACAATAAATCCTTCCTTCCAAACAAAATTTAATAATTCACTGAAAAGATGTCTCTCTCTATATTGAGTACAGAAATTACTTTTGTTGCAAAATTCATCTTGAAGAAGCTCTCACATAATTTTTTCTGTGGCATATTTTTTAAAATTAAACCACAGAAAAAATAAACTAGGCTTTAACTAAATATGTTGAATAAACACTGACCTGTGGCCAATGACTTATTAAGAAATCATTGGCTGGCATAGCTCAATGGATTGAGTGCGGGCCTGCGAACCAAAGTATCGCAGTTCGATTCCCAGTCAGGGCACATGCCTGGGTTGCAGGCCAGTTCCCAGCAGGGGACTCACGAGAGGCAACCATACATTGATATTTCTCCCCTTCTCTCTTTCCCTTCCTCTCTAAAGATAAATAAATTTAAACTCTTTAAAAAAAATTTTAAAAATCAAATGGCATGTATTTAATGTACAATGTAAAATGTATTTTAATCATTTAAATTTAATTACTGGGAAGTTTCTTTATAAGTAGAAGAGATGATGGTTGGTAATATTCAGCGGTAATAACAACTAATTATGAAAACACCAAAGAGAAAAATGTTTAAAGCTATACAAGTACAAATTTAAAAGACAAAGTTGGGGTAGAGGGACATACTTACTGTCAGCTTGACCAGACTGGAAGCTGCTGCCCCTCTTCAGTGATGCTGTCTGACTAAGATGGCCCAGCATTGAGGGAGGTACATCATTATCTGGATCCACCAAGGGACTGTGCAGGCCTGGAGTACCTGGAAGAGAGGTTATATTCCTGTAGGTTCTACGTATTCATATTTAGTTGATTTAAAGCATTGTCTCTTTGAGTTACTTCTTGCTCAACTTTTCCATTCTTTTAAATAAAGGATTTACTTAGTAAAATAATAAATATTTCCTCTAAACAGCTTTTAAACATCATGACCAATTTGGAGGATTCAATACATTACTTTGGCTTAGTACAGAGATGTAACAAATCATGGACTGAAACTTAAGTATCATTTTAGAATGAATGTTCAGCAAAACTAAGGAGGGGTGTTCCAGAAACATAAAAACCAGTATGAGAAATCATTTTTTGAAAAACTACTTAGAACTTGAAAAGGAAGTCATAGTGGTCTGATACTTTTGATGAAGATTTACAGCACAAATCTTTGTCTTCCTCCTTAAAACTTAAACTCCCCAATTCCATTTCTTCCTTTCTTTGGAATGTGGGATTTGCTTCCGTATTTTGATGTCAAACAAACTAGTTTGGATCTTTTTCACCTCACGCTGTTAATATTCCAGAGGCCTAACATGCCACTATTATTAAGAAATTCTCTTTATGTCCTGGATTAATATCAATAAAACACTGTTTTTTACATTTGAATTTTTAATTTATTTTTCCATTACCATTTAGTCCCCTTATACTCCCTCCACCCAGCAATAACAACAATGTTATCCATGAGTCCTTTTTCCTTTTTGCTCAATCCTTCCGCCCCCTAACATCCCCCGCTACAATTCTCTCCTCAGAAATATTCCAAAATAACTCAGAACTCCAATGCAAATTATCCTAAGAACAAGGAAACATTTTTTCTAAAATGAGTATTGAGAGCTATTAGAAATGGAATCCCAGGTTGCTAAAGGAGTTAGTAAGACATTCACTTTGAGTAGAAAAATTTGCCTTTCGGTCTGTAGAGGTGCCTATAATCCCCTACCCTGAGTTCTTTAGCTGAGCATCTTCAAAGATCTTCAAGACAATCTGAATTCAATAAACATTTATAGAGTATTTACCATGCATAAGACACTTAAATATTATCCCTATAAAATACACCTTTTTTTCCTGCCTTATTTACTATCCACTGTACCTGAAAGGCCTTAAAACTCATTCCTCCTCTCCATCCACTTAATGCAACTTGAAGTATAGCTGCTGCATAAAGTACTGCCTGTGTCCAAGTGAGAATACTATCTTTTCAGGAATAAGGATTAAATATTATGTTTCTGTCCATACTCATTGGACATTCTACAAATAACTCCCACTACATACACTGAGTGGCTTATACTAAATTATTTAATGAAAAAACCTACTCCTTGTTTTTTAAGTTAACAGAATATTAAAAGCTTATAGATTTGTTTTCAGGTGGAACAGACAAAACATGTTTATAGAATAATCTTATGTTACTGATAATGACAGCTACCATAACACTAAATGATTATTTACTGAACACCTCCTATGTGCCAAGAACTATAGAGACCCTGGGGATAAGGTGATAAAGAAAAGATAACGCCCCACTCTCAAGGTGTTTACATCCTGCTGGTAAAAGCAGAAAATAAAATAATGAAGTACAGTAAAAAGTGCTATGGAAAGCCTGTTACATGGGCTCCTCCTAGCATAAGCCATTTAACATGATACAATATGAAATATCTCCTTGTATCCTTACAGATTTCTGTAAAACCAGGTACATTTTATAGAAACAGAAATTAAGTCACTTGAACAGGTTGTTTTTTTTTTTTTTAGTGGAATAGATTTTTTTAATATTTTATTTTTAGAGAGAAGGGAAGGGAAGGAGAGAGTGGGAGAGAAACATCAATGTGTGGTTGCCTCTCATGTGTCCCCTGCTGGGGACCTGGCCTGCAACCCAGGCGTGTGCCCTGACTAGGAATCGAACCAGCAACCCTTTGCTTCATAGGCCCATGCTCAATCAACTGAGCTACACCAGTCAGGGTTGGAATAGAATTTTATTGAAGGCTTAAGTATATTTCAACTACTGTGCTAATGTTTTAATCTACACACATTTCTACTTTGGAAAATACCTAAGACAAGATTTGTATAATTTAATTTTGAGAAAACAAAATAATCATAACTCAGAGTAAGAAAATATAAGAAATGAAAAAAATACTTTTTTATAACTCAATATTTCTATATTAAAGAAACAGTCATGTGTAGAAGCTTTAACGATTTAGGACATTTTCTTTAGAGTTTATATAGTCAGCACTGCTATTAATTGTAGAATTGAGAAAGTTAATACTAAACTATCAATTTCCTGAAAGACTTTAAACTACAAAGGGGCTTAAGCTTAGTATCACATGAAACATAAAAGTGTATATAAAAAGGTGCAAGAAGAGAATTCTTTAATTTAAAATGTTACGTTATTCTAGAAGGTTTCAGGACAATACATTTTTTGACTAAAAAGGAAAAAGACTTCTTAGTTTACTAAAAGTATACTGTATACTACTCCTTACCAAAAAAAAAAAAAAAAAAATACAATTATTGCCCTGGCTGGTGTGGCTCAGTGGATTAAGTGCCAGACTGCAAACCAAAGGGTCGCCGGTTCGATTCCCAGTCAGGCACATGCCTGGGTTTCTGGCCAGGTCCCCAGTATGGGGCGAGTGAGAAGCAACCACACATTGCTGTTTCTCTCCCTCTCTCTCCCCCTCACTGCCCCTCTCTCTAAAAATAAATAAATAAAATCTAAAAGAAAAATACCCCCCTTTTCTTAAAAAGATACAATTATCTATATAACTGATGTTTAACAACTTAAACAGTTTAAAATTTAATTTAATTAGTTTAAAATAAGTAACTTAAATTCTGAAACTGCTAGTGCTAAAGTTTGATATGCCTTTTCTTAAGAATATGATTTTCTTCCATTAGAAACCATAGCGTAATTCTCTATAATATCAGGACAAGAAGGTTTAACGTGAACTAATTTCTTAATTAGTAATGTCAAATACCAGCACATATGTCACAGCAGCAGGAAGCGAAAACAGCATACCCACCCTCGGGAGTAACCAGCATCTGGAACACATCTGCAAGAGGTATTTTTGCAGTGACCAGAATACAGCGCCTCAGCACTGCACACAAATGCACAAGAGCCTAGCAAACTAAACAGTGGGCATCAACTCAGAAATGCGTTTTTCTCCCTACCATTTCACACCATTTTCTGTCCAAAAAAAATTCTTAAAATGAGTTATTTTACAGGAAATTAATAGAAATATTCTTTGAAGAGAAAAACAATGAAAATATTTTAAATCTCAGTTGTCAGAAATTATTTGCTATCAAGTGTATTTAAAAAAACCTTGAGGATTCTGTAATTTCATCTAAACTTAAATTACATGACTTGGTATTTCTATTCCATAAAAGAATTATAAATATCAAGTTCTTTCAATGATAACAAAGCATTACTAAAAAGAATAAAAAGAAGATGGAAAAAACAATTTCTGTAACAAAATCAGCAAAAAGTTCTAAAATATCTTACAAGAAATCTATTTATTTTCTCTTGTTTGTTTAACCTCACAATATGATAGGAATAGCTCCTGATGTATTTAAGATATATATATATATATATATATGTATGTATATATATATATATATATATAATACAAAAACATATGGTTAAGAGAATTATACTTTCATAATATCATGCTCTGATTTATGTGCAAATTGTATGCAAGTGAAAATAATATTACTTAGTATATTTTTCCTGAAAACTTAAATTATCTGCCCCTTGATATCCAGCTGAGGACAGTGTTCAACTGTATACACACACTTCAGTTTTTTCACTAGAATGTTAGCTTGCAATGAGACATTTTGAAAGTGATAGAAACTAAAGTATTTGTAAAATTGCATCTGATTTCATCTTTCACAAACTTAATGCTGCATTAATGTGTTATACGAAGTCATTTTTTCAAACGGGACATTTTTTAAAGTCTTTTATCAAATAGGGCTATAACCTTTATGCCTTCATTTGTGCTAACATTAACAATTGTTCCTTATATTTAAAACTAGGTTAGGGTTTAATTCTACCCATAATTCTCATAGCTATACAATTGGTATGGGGTTTTGCAGCGAGTTTATGGACTCGTAATAGGCCTATGCTTTATCACCTGTAAAAATAAGGGCTTGAAACTATGAAATTTTTAAGTCATTTTTACCTGTAAAATTCTGATTCTATTATATGAAGTTTAAGCCTGAAGCTTTAAATCACCACTGAGAACAAAATGGAAAATATGCTTATTCTGCTCATAATTTAAGATACTGACTATAATTTAAGATACTGACTAGTGGTGTCATCTAAATGTTTAAAAAGTATGCCTCAACACAAAGAGCACGTGGGAAAATTAATCCTTACAAGAAGAACACATCAACAAAATATTAAAGATAAAGAGAAATGTGACAATAAAAACTTCATCAGAATTTCCTATTTTTTCTCATGAACCTTACAGCTTAAGTATTTTAAAGGCACTAAGCAGAGTGACCAATAAATATACTCAGATAAATTAGTGCTTTTAAGACCAGAGTTATCTGAGAGGAGGAACTACATACAGGGTAGAGACTATTCTAGAGACAAATCGCAAATATAAATACATCCAATAGCGTGAGAAGCAATCACTATAGAATCTGTAGAAAAAAATAACACAAACGAAATTCTAGAGCAGAATATTCTTCAGGTATAGCTCTATCTTCTAAATTTCACAAACCAGTGTTTGAGTTACAATTTTACCAATATATCAAAGAAAAGATATGTATCTTATTTACAGATGCTTGAAAGAAGCATCTCGGAAGAAAAACTCCTTAAAGCACTTAAAATTAAAAAAAAAAAGACTGAGTTTCTTAATTACTGACTATCAAGAATAATACTTTGATTCTCTAGTTAAATAAAACTTCTATAACCTGCTACCAGCATTGTCAAAAGGAATTATTTTTCCAATTAAGGATATACAGGAATAATTTAAAATATCAAAAACAAACAAAATTATAAAAAATCATTTATGGATATAATACTATAAACAGAACAGAAATTTTGTTTTATTATGAAAAAAACAGAAAGTCTGTTTTCAGATGGTGCAGAAATTATTTTCTTCACAATACTAATAAAACAATTCTAGTCACTTCACTAAAACAATAAAAGCTGCAGTGTACAAATAAAAGCTTAAAGTGTTTTATTTTCTAAGAGAAAATAAACAATCTTTTACAATTTGCTATTAGCAAATTGAAACATTTGCTATTTTTTCCCAACAACTGTGAGCTTTCTACTAGGTAAGAAGTCTTCAACTTTATGCTAACCTATAGATATGAAAACACGTTCTATAAAGCTTAAAATCTTAAGAGTTTACATTAAAACTCTGTTTTCTTACAAAAACACTGATAATGCCTTCTGAGAAGGGTGGAAATGGGAAGGGAGGGGGGAACACGGGGGGTGGGATGAGATGGGAGTAATAGAAAATTGTACTTAAAAAATAATTAAATAAAAAATGGGAAAAATAAATAAACATATATATGGGTAAAAAAAAAAGACTTCTTAGAAAATGCTTATATACCTAGTATTCCATAAGACTTCCAGGAAACCTTATCATGTATCTATCAGTCAAATCCTTTCAACTCAAAGTGTGTAAGTTTTCCCTATTTTAAATGAAAAGCAATTAATATTTGTTTTAACAGACCCTGTATAACATAAAGGGCAGAAGAGACCTTTCTTCAGGGAAGCCTGAAAATGTGGAGCCAGGTGAATAAATTCACTGTATTTTCTCATCCTTCGTGCCTCTTACCAGTTTTCTCAGTCTACAACAGTGTGGGGAACAGTGGTCTCAACTCTCAGAAGGGCAGCTGACTTCCTTACCACCCTTAAACACCTTTGAACACATTTTCCTGAGCACAGCAGGCCCTTGTCCCACGTGCAGCATGACCACCCACTGTTGCTTGTTGACCAAACATGAGGGGCCAGGGGCCTCCACGGACAAGGCAGGATGGGATTCCTTTCAAGCACAACACACAGAAGAATTTCAGTGCCAAAGCTGGGGGGCAAGGGCAAGTATATCAAGGTGAAATTACAAATTCCTTATGAATTAGACCTGTGTCAACAGATAAAAATGTTCTTTTTGATCTTATGCTTCTACATATAAAGTTCCTACAGGAGCATTTCCTCAATTTAAAGGGGACCATTTAGTCAAATTAAACAAAGGGAGACATATTTAACACACCTTACTTCACTTTTTAGGGTGTCAGATTGTCCTTAACAGGCTCCAGGTTATGTTTCTGATATAACACTATTCACAACAACAGCTGCAAAATGAAAAGCTGTTTTAAAAACAAAACTACAGGTGTGAACTTTGAAGAAGCATTCATTGGCTAACATGGGCTATCTAATAGAAGATAGGTGAATAAGCAAAATAAAATTATTTATGTTTAATTATAGTACTACACCTGTATTGCAATATTTATATTTATAAGTAAAGATTTAAACAGAGAAAACATGTTTAAAATATATAAGCATCAGAATTATTACCAAAATGACAGAATACAGAATTAAAATATTTGTAATGATGACTATTTTAAATTACCAGTTAATGTTAGCATTCAATATGTGTTCATGACATTCACTGTCAACATTTTTTTTTCTCTAAGGAAGGGTACATGGTTTAGACATGAAACGGCTCCCAACCACAAAAGCCCTCTCCCAGATACACAGTATGCAATACAGGAGAGAAGGGCCAGCTGCCAGAACTGCAGGTTATGTACATAAAGGCTGAGAAATATTAAAAAATACAGTTTGGTTGTACTGTGTAAATTCACAAAATTATGCACAATTCATAAAATATAATTTATGCATTCATTTTGATGAGCTTTTGAATTAAAAATACATGCAGCCTTTTTAATATGTTTAAGTCACTGAATAAACAGTTTTATTTTAGCAAGTAATTAATCTAATAATCTACTCAATGTCTTAAGTAATTAAAACAGTAGGTATTTAGTCCAGCCTCTAAAATATTCTGATTATTTTTCTTCTATGATAAATACACAGTAAGATGATTCAGAATAAGACCTTCTGGTGTGACATATATCTAAGTTTTCAAAGAAAACCTGAGTCACATATGAATGTATTTCCTTCTGTTGTGTGACTATTTTAAAAATCTCTTGCTTACTTAAGTTATGGCTCCTAGTCTAATGATCCCCAACGTGCCTCATTCTAATATGTCCTTTTGGAAAGTTCCAATTAAGTACAAATCTGAAAGAAGGGAATAATTACTCTGTGAGGAGGCCGAAACCTTCTCCTTTGCGTTATTAAATATAACCAACATATATTTTAAGAGTTAAACTCATTTTCCGAACAAAGAAAAAACACCTTTGAAGTCTACCTTTAAAAGTTCTGTTTGGGAATGTCAGTAGGGGGTTAACCAAAGGCTTTTCCTGGCAAGAAACCTGAAGACTCAGTCTAATTTTGGGTCTATTTCACAGGAATTTTAAGGGGAAAACGACACTTCTTGTGAGTTGGTAAAGGTTTTCCATGTGCAATAATTCAGGACACAGGGCTGGTCCGAGAATAGAGGACAAGAAGCAAAATGGTTAATTGTTTCAGGCTGGAAAAAATTCACTCTAAATTTCAAGATGAATTTTTAAAATGTTATAATCTCTATTTCCTATCTTTGTCTTCCCTTAGAAAAATCAAAATATCACCTTTGGGTAACAGAGAGGCAGGCCGTGGAAGAGGAAATGAGGCATATTTGGAGATGAGTGACAAACTGAGTTTAAGGTGCAATGGTAATTTCCTGTTCTTGTGTCCTGGTGTTTTAACATGAAAGATATCATCCTCTTAGTTCAGTAAACGTTATTACTATAAAAACTGGAATCAAGAGAAAGATCTAATTCAGTGTTCATAAGAATATCAATCTTACGACAACCTCTGCTGACAAATGCTTCCTATACAAGAGACTCTTTCCTAGAAAGATAACTTTTTTAATACAGAACTGTTGTCTCTAAAAAATCTATCACCATCTCTGCTCATAACATTTTCTCTGAAGACCACAAAATAAATACAATTAACATTTCCCCCCAAACCACCATGTAAAGACTTTAAGACTTAAAAAAATCCATGTTAAAAATAAAAGAGTTCATGTTAATTAAACGTATGCTTAAAGATCAGCTTTACTTAAAAAGATATAAAGAAACCTTTTCCTCTCTGATATATTTATAGTCTACTGATTTAAATTTGTATTTTATTTCACAAGGCTGTCTCAACTCTCAACCACTGTTTTGCCCGTGGGTTTACTTAAAAAATTACGACTTCTCACCCTGGCTGGTGTAGCTCAGTGGATTGAGCACGGGCCTGCGAACCAGAGGATGTCGCAGTTCAATTCCCAGTCAGGGCACATGCCTGGGTTGCAGGCCAGTTCCCGGCGATACATTGTGTGTCCTCGGCAGAGGCAACCATACATTGATATTTCTCTCCCTCTCTCCTTCCCTTCCCCTCTAAAGATAAATAAATAAAATATTTAAAAAATTATTTTAAAAAATTACGACTTCTCTTTCCCAGTGTTAAAAGTCCAAGCACAGATTACAACACAATTTACAACTGATTCTTTACATTTAAAACATAACTATATTTCATTTTGAAAATAGGTTCGTGGGTATACCTGAATAAAAACAATGAAGCTTTGTAACAAAGTCCTAGATGAAATACAGGCAATGTCATCATTATGTTCATCATGTCAAAACCCCTGTTTGATGGAAATACTTGCTCCAACAACAGACTACAGAGCGGTCTCACGGAACTTGCTGTCTTGCCTCCCTGAGTCAGCGTGAGGACACGCCAGCGGGATGGGGAGAAATCTGAACCACTCACTAGTTCTGCCACTCCTCAGGGCATGGAGAACCTGGCTTCCCTCGAGATACTTCCCTCACACGCAAAATGGATTTAAAGTCATCTATTAAAAATCTGTTGGGAACATAAAATTACCCAGGTTTCTTCCGTATATAAAAGGTCATAATTATGAGAAGATGTCTAATAGAAAGTTCAAAAGATATTTAGGAACTCTTTCCACATATTACCTTATATTTATATTAGATACAATATAATTAGAGCACTCATAAATGTCTTTTATGAGTCTATCATGAACAACTTATTGTAGATCATATAAAATAAAAAGTGTGCTTATTCCCAGCAAACTTATAATTAAGGTAAATAATATTTATACATACTTACACATTCATACATGCATATGTCTATACTATATAGCATAATTACATTACCTATGTAAATGTAGATAAGTGTATATTAAATAACAAACATGTAACCAATGACATATACATGCATTAATAATGACAACCAGAAAAGTATCTAAGTGCAAAGTGGCCAGGGTGAACCATATTTACACATGGCAAGAATTTACACATGGCAAATTCTTCCATTGTAGGAAACACATGTTCTGTCTACATCTGCCAGATTTTATATCATGTGCCTTTGCACTGTTATATTAAGTTAAAAAGCCATGGTATTAATGTATCAAGATCCTGAAGATATTAAAACCGTCTCCAAAATTGAAAATTAATTGAATATTTGATATAAAAAATCATTCATAATATTTTAGGCAATGATAATGGTGTTTTGCTCAAAGTTATTTTTAACAGACGTGGGTTGTGATTTAATTTTACTTATTTTTTATCCTCTCCTGAGGATATATGTCCTCACCTGAGGACATACCTATTTATTTTAGAGAGGGAAAGGGAAGGAGAGAGAAAAGGGGAGAGAAACATGGATCAGCTACCCCCCGTCAGCATCCCTCACCAGACTGAAACCACAACCTAGGCATGTGCACCAACCAGGAACTGAACCCACAACCCTTCAGTTTATGGAACAATGCTCCAACCAACAATGGCCAGAGCACAGTTAGTTTTAAAAAAACATATTTATCTTTTAAAATTACATACTGAAATAAGTATAAATGATGATGTGACCTGCTTCAAAAATAATGTAGGGCGAGGGGTGGGGTAAAAACAAATGAGAGTATAGATAAGATTGGCTATGAGTGGATAACTGCTGAAACATGGGAGGTTATTATATTACCCTTTCTACTTTTAAGTATGTAAAAAAAACTGATGGGACCTCAAAACAGCATACTAGCCTTCCAATGAAAAAGCTCCTATATGTTAGGATTACCCATGTTGTTTCTATTGGTAATGTCTGCTGACAAAAAGAAAAAAAGAACACAGGTAAGCATGTTCTGCTGAATGTCAATGAAAATTAAAATATAACTTACAAACACCTGACTAATGAATTTAGGGAATTTACATTGTCTTGTCATCAAACTCTGTAGAATAAGTTCAAAAGGCTATAAATTGTTTTTACTTCCTAACCAAAAGACCAACTTATGATAAAAAACTTTAGGAGCTTGTCACTAACAAATGGATTTACTGCACATTCTTCTAATTATTTCACAAATGACGAGCAAGTTTTGTGACAAGCTTAAAAGTAGGACTCCAGTTACATAAAAGCTATTTTCATTCCCCCCTCCCAGAAATACTGATTATAAGCAGTTCTGGATGAATAAATACAGCAAAACACAACATCAAGATAATGGGAAAAGCCCATGAGGTAAATATCTCTTCAATTATCTTCAAGAAAAATTCAGACCTCTGGCAAAGTAATATTGGTTATCAATATTTCAGGTATGGATGTGACAATGAGATATATGCAATTTCCAACCTGAATTAGTCTCTATGTTGCCCTCAAAATATATACACATCCCCAAAACTCAAATATTTTCATAATCAAATTATACAGTTAGATTGTTTCTTATAAGCTAAATAGGAAAATCCTTTATCAGATCATGTATCTTGCTTGTTATCCAGATACAAATTGTATCATCACTATATTAGAAGAGTTGGGAATGAAGTGACATTTACTGAAAACCTACTGGGTTTCTGGACTACTCCTTCTCCAATCATCTGGATAATTGGTCTCTGCATTTAGTTTCAATGGAAATACCACCTCCTTGAGAGAACTTCCTTGGGTCTTCCCCTTACTAGTATGGAGCAGAATTTTGTATTTCCTACTTCATAACACTTTTCCCAAGTGTTTATATTTATGTAGTAAATATTTACATAATTTTAAAAAATATATGTCTCTCCCACTGGGCTACAAGATCCAACAAGTCAGAGATCATGTCAGTCTTGCTCACCACTCTGTTCCCAGTCCCAGTATAGCATCTGGTGCATTGATTATTAACCCTAGCTACACATGGATCATCTGAAATCTTTAAAAAACACTGATGCCTGCTGCTAGAGATTCTAACTAATGTACTTGGTAGAAATGGGGTGGAGGACAGAAATTGGTAGTTTTTTAAAACCACCAAGTGGATTCTGACAAGGCAGTCAAGGTTTAGAGTCCTGACTACGGGGTAGATTCAATTGTCAAATATGTAAAGCCCTCTAAATACCTCCAAAGACTATAGACTATGTATACCATTTGATGTCATTTTTACTTGCTAAAGCTATAAAATAGCGACACTAATAGGAACTTTGATGTGGAATCAAAGAGATATTGAGGTTTTCCTAAAAATCAAAACTAGAGTAGTAGAGAGTACTGTAATTCATGATAAAACTGTGCCATAAATATTATAAATAAAATTGTGACCTCTTTTGTTGGACTTCCCACTGTACAAGGGCTGTTCTCATGTTATCTTATGGATTCCTGGAAGCTTCAATGCCTTATTTTATAAAATCTATTTGGTATCACAGGTCACTGTGTGAGCCAACACCATCAGCCTCAGTGCTAAAGCTAAAGAACACCTCTGTGTCTTATTCTTCTTTTGAAACCCTTGCTGATCACTCCTTTCCTCCTTGCTCTGGCAATATTATAACCTCCCATTTCCCTCCTGGCCCTGTGAATGCCCCTTCTTCTGCTCCTTTGCAGATTTCTCTCCTACCAGCCCAGTAAATCAGTAAATATCACTTTCAGGATTCTTAGTTTTCTTTTCTTTTTCTTTTTCTTTTTTTTTTTTTCATCTTCTTGGGTAAAACCGTCACCTCCCAGGATCATCTACATGCATATCACATTCAAGCCTCTTGTTGTTTTAAATCCAACTATTACTCAATATCTCCACTTGCATATCCAAACAAGGAAAAAATCATTTTCTCTTCTAGGTCCCCTAACTCAAAGGGGACATCATCCTAACTAGCTGCCAAGGTCAGATTCCAGTTTCTGTAACAGCTCTCAAATCCATCCCTTTTTCCATTTCTACCACCCTCCATGCCAGGTGAGATGCCTGAACTGCCAGAGCAACCTCCTAACCGGCAGCAATGCTCTGGGCTTACACCCTCTCATCCATTCACCACATGGAAGACAAAGTCAACTTTAAAAAATAAATTTCATTGGGTCTTTCTCTTGTTTAAAACTTCTAATGGCTCCCCCAACACCTGCTGGATAAAGCCCAAATCCCCTAAGGTAGTAGCTACCAAAGTCCATTCAGACTCTAGTAACTCCGATCATGCTCTAAGCTCTAGCCACAGAGAATTCAGTGGGTTTCTCTTGCTTGAAATCCATTACACATCCTGCCTTTTTTTTTCCTGGACTGGTTCTTATCTCTTTCTTCTTCCCCACCTCTTTCAATCAGCCAATATAGATCCCCTACAGATCTCTGAAAATATGTGGCATTTTCTTCAAATCTAGAACTGCCACTTCTATTCCCTCAAAATGCTGGATCAAATACTAGTCCTAAGTGCTACTGTGGTACCTGGAAATTCCCAGGTTTAAAAGTAGCACACTGTATTCTACTAGTCACTTTCTATGTCCCTCTTCCCTGCTATTTTGGAAGCCTCACGTGATCCAGGCTGTTGTCTGCCATAGTGACCACTGTATCCTTAACCCCCAACAGTGGCTGACACACAGCATTCGGGACATTCAGGGTTTATGAATGCAGCTGGGACTTCTCCCTTCAAACTTAACTTGAGGTCTTCGCAAAGGCTGGTCCTTTTTTCAGGCTGGAATGGGCCCAGAAGGCTACTTAGCTTACATGGAGCCTTCTCTGAGACAATCAACCATCCAAAACATTCTCCTCCCTCATAATACCATTATTTTTCTTTATTATCACTTGGCACCTCTTTGCATTGGCTTAATTACATGTTTAATCCAATAGATACCAATACATATGGGCACTTAGCACAGTGCCTGATATATAGCAGGGTTCAACAAATATTTGAAAAAAATAACAAGTGGACTATTAGCATTCACCAAAGACTAATATCATTTCTAACATCAGGTTGCTTCTCACAAATGTTTAATTGTCTCCTAAGCCAAATCTTTGTCAATACTGCCTGTCATCCACAATAATAGGCATATTTAAAGAGTTTTCTGTTCTGTTACTCTGGTATAATGCCAAAGGGGGTCAGGGGGAAGAAGAGGAGAACACCCACCACAGATAGAGATATCAAGAAAAATAACTAATCATTCCTTAATTATTAAGTGTTTCCAAAATGTGTTAAAATGACAATATAAAGTGGCATAATGCAATGGAAGAGAACAGCCTTGCCTTTCAGATCTTGTATATAGCCCTCTTTGCAGCTGTACATGAGTTGAAGGATCCATCTGTGTTGAGCTCCAATACACTGCCAAGCAGGGTCACCAGGTGCATGAAGGTCAGACAGGTACCTGAAAAAGCAAGGCCAAGGCTGACCAAGTAGGCTTCCTCTACACAGCCTAAATAAGGATAAAAGGAAAGCTAACATATTCCAAAATCATCACTCTTTAAGAAAACTAAAGTTTTATCACTTAGTAGAACAATTGTCAGATTAGTCTCTGATATTTAGTTCTACATGAAACAGATTCAAATTTCTTCTCATGAAGTCAAATAACAATAAAGCTATATTTTATAAAACTAGGACTTTTTATAAACACAACAAAGAAGATAAAGACAATTTTATGAGGATCCAACATGCTAAGTGAGAACTTACCTTTATATGTATTTACATTTAATTCACAGAGTGTTTCTAATTAGTTCTGTAATTATATAAAATACAGGTGGGAGCCAGCATAAAACACCTGGTGAATATTATTTTTGACTTCAGGGTTTTTTTATTACTTTCTGGTCTAAAATATGGCCACTAGATGGCAGAGTGACACTGTTTTCTAGACAATCTAAACAAGGGTTAACTGAAATTTAAAGCCATTTTATTACATTAAAGAGATTAGGTGACAACAAGCACTTATGCACCTCTAAAGTCTAAGTCCTAATCCATGACTGAGAAAATGTTTTTCTAGAAAATATAGGATAGATGGGCACTTTTCACATCTGTAATATAGTTCTTACAATATTCAAAGTGATCTTTGTGCAAAAAATATCCAAACTCAGATAGAACACTAAAAAAGATTTCAGCTGTGAAAGGACAGCAAACTCACAGTTATTAACAACCACACCTAAAACAAAAGCAAACCAAGAGGACAGCTAGATCAGGAGTGGAACCATAGAAATGAAGAACACATGGAGGGTTAGCAACAGGGGAGTGGGAGGAGGAGAAGGGAGGAGAAGGTTCAGAGAATAAGTAGCATAGATGGTAGGTAAAAAATAGGTAAGGGGAGGGCCAGAATAGTAGGGGAAATATAGAATCTAAAGAGCTTGAAACACGTGGTCATAAACTAAAGGGGGGAATGGTGGGGGGGGTGGGTGAGCAGGGTGGAGGGGAATGAAGGGGGGCAATAGAACAACTGTAATGGTATAATCGATAAAATATATACTTTTTTAAAAGTCTAAAAAAAAGAGAAAAAAGAAAAAAAAGAAAATGTTCTGCCAAATATCATTCAAGATTTAGTACTCAGCCCTCACAAAATATATAAATGTAACATGTTAAATAAAATTAAATCAACTCCAAAAGCTGAATTTATTGTCTTAAAATTACTTTTAGATAATAAGCTGTCTGTTAAAGGTTTTTATTAGATGGTAAATTTTAATGAATGGTTAGAGCCTGTGACCTCTAGCCAAATGTTAATAACTCATAGAATCATCTGACACTTCTCTCCCACATTTCTAGGGCTGGATATCTCCTCACTCATAGATATCTCAATTAGCAACTAATTAAAGGAGAAACAATTTGTAGTAAGTTAGTAATAAAAACAATGTTGAAAAGAAATCTCACATCACATTTAAAAACTATCCATCCTGACCTTGACTTTCCAGGCTAATGAAAGACAACCTGGTTTCTGAGAAGAACTGGGCATTTGATTGTCTTGCAAAATGGCTCCTTAAAATAGCTTGGGTCACACTGCCCTAGAAACAGCCCTGAGAGCTGGCCCTTCTCTTCCTCCCTGTGACTCTCTATTTACAGGCTACAAATACGTTGTGTCTGTACAAGTGTGACAAATTAGTTAATAGTATCCCCAGAAGAAACCTACTGTCCAACAAATTACATTTAGCTTGGCATAAATAATTCATTAAAAAGCTTTCAAAACCCAATCAGATTCTACCTTTCTCACAAGACTTCCTTCTTTTATCCACTGGAAGATAAATATGACAAACAGTATACTGTGTCACTTCTCAGTAAAACATGTGATTTTATTCTCTCTTGCCAGGGACTCTTGGTCTTATCATTCTCCTTAGTTAAGAGAATGGTAAGTTTTGCCTCCACATTCTCCTTAGTTAGGAGAATGATAAGTTTTGCCTCCACAATACTTCTGCAACACTTTGTCCTAACGGTTTCACTCACATAACTAACATCCTCAGATTTGTATCAGTTGTAAAATATAGGAAAGCTGCTTCCTTCTGATTTTTAAACTACTGAATAAGAATAAAGATGATCCATTTACAGGCGTCTTTCTCAAGCAAAAGAAATCAATAAGTACTTTTTGCTTAGTAACTTTTAAAATTGTAAGTCTCTTTAGTATGGTGACGAAGTCCTCACAAAATTTAATAATAATCATCTTTCCATTATCTTATTAATGGGTATTACATTAAAAGTTTTATAAAGAGATAAACATGTTGTCTCAGAAATTCTAGTGTTTCAATTTGAAAGTACAACATGTGCTAGGTTTTTCCTTGGTTAAATTACTTAACCCAGTAAGTTTCTTTTTTCTTTTAGTAAGTAGTTATAAATAAGTACTACTTTCACTTCAAAAATATTTGTTTAGAATATGATACATGTTATTGCCATTTCTTTCAAAGCTGTATATTAACATTCTTTAAATACTTTTTTGAGGAAAAATATGTTAATGATGATGAGTATAGGCTCAATAGTTTAAATTTTATCAATATTCTCAGATAAGGTCAAGTTGAAGGAGTTCATCACCAAGCCCTTATCTTAGTCACATTCTAACATGATTAAAAAATCATGTGATCCAGGGACAGGATCACACTGACATAGGAAGAAGTACATGAAACTTTGCTTCTTGCTTAAAAAAAGAAAGAAAGAAAGGTCAAAACAAAATGAGGAGACTGAAAATAATCAGGAAGTTTTTAATTCAATAAAACAGAATAAAAGACAACACGATAGTAACCTGGTTTTCATTCATACCATGCATAGTTTCAATTATGTAAGAGAACTAATAAAGATGCATTTTTAATTGATGAGAAAGCTGTCTCTATTCCAGTAAGATACTCACCAAACCTATCACCATAGATACCAAAGTCCAAGAGATATCTGACCTAGTTATAATGTTATTTTTCCTATTTATTAATAACTAAAAACTTAATTAAAACAAGAAAAATAGAATTGCTTAATTTTTTTCAAAGCTCATCAAAAATAAAATATTTAAAAAATAAATGAACTGCTAGACATTGTTATTGACCTTTTTATACTTTTTCCTTTAAAACAACAGGAAAAAAAGCATTTAAATAGGTCATTTAAAAGAACCTTCTTTAACGCCTACCACCTTTTAAATGCTATGCAGTAAGTTAAACAGTTATAAGAACTACACATTAGTTACCTAATAATAGTAATTCACTACATAAAGATATCATACACTCAATAAGAGTTAATACATTACTATCAGAAAATTTAATAGGATAAATATCAACAATAAAATAAATACAAAGAATAATCAGCAGAACACAGATGAAACATTAACCAACTGTATCCTGGACAAGACAATTAACAATCCCAGAACTCTGTCTCTTTATATGTTAAAAAAAAAAATACTGCCCTGGCTGGTGTGGCTCAGTGGACTAAATGTCAGCCTGTGAACCAAAGAGTTGCCAGTTTGATTCCTAGTCAGTGCACATGCCTGGGTTTCGGGACAGGTCCCCAGTTGGGGTCAGGCAGGGGGCAACAACACAGTGGTGTTTTTCTCCCTCTCTTTCTCCTTCCCTTCACCACTCTTCCCCTAAAAATTAAAAAATACATTCTTTTTTATGAAGGTAGCTTAGAGAAAATCAAAATAGAGTCTGAAAGCAGGCAAACCAGAGTTCTTTTAAATAGGTCATTTAAAAGAACTTACTAGTTGTGTGTACTGAACAAGCAGTAACATTTGAGGCTCTGTCTCCTCACCAGTATAATGGGTATAATACAAATGCCCCTAAGTGGTAACTGGGAGGATCAGAAATGATAAATATAGTGCATCTTGCACAATGTCTGGTCACAATGCAGATGAGGGATAGTGGCAGTAATCAATTTTAGTGTTCTCTACTCCCCTGAGAAGGCCTCCTCTCCCTTTCCTGTTCAGCGACATGAATATGCTGACGATGACAATGGCTCACAGCCCTGCTGTAGTCTTCCATCACTAGAAACACAAGTCTGAATGTGGACCTTCCACACGTGCAAACAAAGCAACAGCTTTCAGACTAGACCTGCTTTCCATACCTGGAAATTATTTTCAATATATGTTGTCTATTATCGACTACTGAATATTCAACAAACTTCATTAATTAAAGAGAAAACGTATTAAGTCTGAAAAATAATAGCTTATTCTGAGAACAAAGGTCATATTCAAAATATGACAGTAGAAAATAAAGTTCATATTTTTAAATCATAGATATAAAAGCTTAAACTTATTTGTCTCCAAATCCTGATATAAACACTATATAGTGTATGTATGTATGTATATATATATACACACACACACACATCTGGGCACGTGCATGTGTATATATACATATACATATATACATATATATATATGTATATATGTATGTATAATCTATTAACTACTTATTATGCACCTGGTACTATATTAAATTCTTAAAGGTATTCTTGATTCCCTGTGCAACTACCCTGAGATGTAGATTATGTTAGTACATCCATTTCATAAATGAATAAACTTGAAAAAGAGAACTCAAGTCACCCAAAGTGAACAGCTAGCTTCCATTATGTGACAANCTGATATAAACACTATATAGTATATGTGTATATATATATATATATATATATATATATATATATACACATACACACACACCTGGGCACGTGCATGTGTATATATACATATACATATATACATATATATATATGTATATATGTATGTATACTCTATTAACTACTTATTATGCACCTGGTGCTATATTAAATTCTTAAAGGTATTCTTGATTCCCTGTGCAACTACCCTGAGATGTAGATTATGTTAGTACATCCATTTCATAAATGAATAAACTTGAAAAAGAGAACTCAAGTCACCCAAAGTGAACAGCTAGCTTCCATTATGTGACAATGCTTCTTTCTAAAGTCTTATCATATCCTGTGTGTCCATCACTTTTCATATTACTGCTATTTTTAAAAATGTTTACCACTTTCTTTTCAAGACCAAAACCTTTCAGAATTTTCTCTACTGTTGAGCCATGACCCACTTTTGTGTCATGAATTTCCCATACAGTGTGATAATGTTGTGTTCTCAACCACGCGGGGAGTTCCTGCCTTGTGGCCTGAGGATGCCTACAAGGTGCAACACCCAAACCGTCCCACCAGGTTAGGTAAGCCCTGGCTGAGCAGGAGGAAGAGGTGACTAAGCAATGATGCTGCTTTTCCTTTCCTCAAACAGGCAGAGTTTTCTCACCCTTAAAGAGTGAGTACTTACAATTAAAAATAATAATAAAAAATGTGAGTACTTATAAATTTATTAGTATACGGAAGAGTTTTGGTGTTCTACACTAGGTACTTCTAAGTGTCTTCACTTTCATAATTTCATTAATTTCTTGATTTCTCCCGAATTAGCTCTAAGAGTTAGATAAAGTATCCAATATTATACAGATACATATGGTTTATGAAAATTCTTGCAGCAAGTTTACCTTATATACCGTTTTTGGTCATGTAAGGTTGAGGGTGTCTCAAGCAATTTACCCAGAAGTAATTCTCTTAAAGCTTCAATCCGTGTTTCTACTTCAGCATAATCTATTTTCAAAAAAGAAACAAATATACAGGATTTACAGAATGGAAATTTACAATCAAGTTATGGAAAGCAGAACTGTGGTTGCCTTGAGGGTTGACTGAGAAGAGACTCAAGAGAACTTTCTGGAGAGATGAAAATGTTCTATCTGGGGTGTGGTTACAGGGGTGTGTGCATTTTCTGTGCATTTCGCTAAATGTAAATTAACTACAATAAAAATAAAATAAAGTTTTCTGAGTCTTTAAGAGTTAGGACTTACAAACAAAAAAGCCCTGTGATATAGGGCATTTTCTAGGCTTTTCTTATTGTTTTATTTTCTGTACCTGGCATTAGAGGTTATTTCAAAAACTGTTTAGTTTACTTTAATGTAGGGTTAGAATCCAAAAATATACTAATGTTTCTGAAGAGGAAAGATTAAATATAGGTTCCCATCGCTATAAAATATCTGTAATTGATTCTTTCCAAAAAAAGATTTTTAATAACATCATGGTTAATAAGTGGCAAAAAATGTCTAAGAATAACCTATTCTATAATGTGGTTGCTCATTTCACTTCATCTTAGCAAAAAAAGCCATAGTTATTTTTGAGGTAAGTGTTTTACATTTTAAAAGAGCACCCTATAAACAAAAACTAAAATGCATGTAATATCCTTTGTAGAATACATCCCACATTCTTCCTATAAAAGGAAAGATCTAAAAGCAATAGACAAATCTTACATTTCTTGAAAACTTGCACCTCCGTCTTCCCAAAGAGTGATTTGGCCTTTTCATAATCATTAATAACCACATCATAGTCACCCTTAAAAAAAAACATTTCAGAGACTGTCAGTAAAGTATAATGAAGACATTTGTTTAAGAAAAAAATCTCAACAACTCTTTCAAATCTGTGACATTTATAACCACAGGTACATACACATATACTTTACCTTTTGAATATTCCTTTCAATATTTAGAGGAAGGTTGAAAAGAAACTTAAATCGCTGGAGCACATTGAGGGCATTTCTAGTAGAATCTGCCTTGTCCTTTCGACCTAATACTTCTTGAAATAATGTGTCTGCAGTATTACTTGCCCCTATTTAAAAAACAACCAAACCAAGATAAAAAGGTGATTTTATTCATAAAATATATAATTGGGTGAAAGAAAACAAAATGTTAGACTACTATCGTAGCTTTACACTAAAACTCAATAGACTTTGTCAAAAGTTAGCCGTAAGGGAGTTCTTCATGGTTTGTTAAAATACAATTTCCATTTTGCCTGCTAAATCTTTTCTTATGTTAAGAATGGTATCCAATTAAAAATAAGCATGTTTACCAGGCCTACATAAATTTTCTCATGTGAACATACATTTATTTTTAGTCACTCTTCTAAATTTCATAGCAACCATGGGCCCTTAGGTTACTTCACAATCCAGATAAGTTAAAATACACACATACACACATGTGCAAACACACGTGCACTAGTTAAATTCCCTGGATTCCATATCTACATATGTGGTAATACACAAAACAAGAAAAACACTTTTCAAAAAAGTTGTTCAAAAAAAATATTTTACTACCAATCCTATTTTTTGGTAAAATTATCTCTTTGTGTACCAGGCACAAAAAATTATATAAGCATTAAAATGGCAAACCTTTAACATACCATTAATGAATGTTTCTTGTATTAGCTAATTCTTATATTATACACAAACTAGACATTTTATATATTTTTTTTAACCTAAAAGACCTCAAACTATATAAATTACTGTAATGAGAGTTGTTTTATCTAAAGTGAAATTTACCGTGGTCAAAAATTGTTAAACTTTTTCAACTTCTGAATTATTTTTAATTAGGCACAAGAAAATAGGAGAGAAAGAATAAACTGTTTTCAACTGTTTGATCACTGCACATAAAAGGTTTCTACATTATCTGGTCTAGTGACGATACTTTAAGCAAAGATGAAAAAATTACCTCAGTCTCACTGGGTGGCTTGCATGCCATATTCTCAACTCCACACTGTGGGTGGCCTGATCCTGTTAAAAGTCATCTTTATAACTAATTGTTTTATCTAAATATTGTTTAAATTCTGTTGAAATTTTAAAAGCCTAATATAAAGACTTTGTTTTGTCAGAACAGCTGCTTTTACCACATTCTATTTAATGTTGAATACTGAATTTCTGCTATAATATGAGAAAAACATACTCTCTTCTTCCCACCAAACGACACAACAGTGGCTGAATGAATCTGAAATCTGATTAATCTGGTTAAAACTTTTTTTTCAAAGAAAATTATTATTTGTTTGTCATATAAAAATATAATCTTCATGATCATAAATAAATTGATCCATGAAAGTGATTACATATTTTTGAAAGATTAATTACTTACGTGTAAGCTGTGGATGCTAAATCCCTAAGCACTTATATATAATGAAGGAATTTAAAGCCAAATGTACAAGAGTTCAAAATTTGATTTTTTTCATCTTATTTTAAAGATAATAAAGTATACCAACTAACAATTTTAACTCCTCTGAAAAGTATGAAAACAAGTACAGGAAGAAAATTCACTTACAAGTAAATAAAAATAAACATTCCATGGAGAAAAATTCTAGGAAGAAATTATAAACTATAAAATTATAATTTACATAGAAATGTATGTATATATGGAGAATTTTAATTTCAGCACACAGAAAAATTATACATTATAAAATTATAATCTTAATTTACAGATAATCTCTGTCTAAAAGTTATTATTCTGTTGTGAATTCTAATACATTCACAATAAAATTTGGAGTGTTCATAACCAGACAATTATACCTAGTAATAAAATAAACGAGAGCAGTGAAACCATATGGGAAAGCAGATAAAAATCATCAGCAGCTCAAAAAATGCATTTTATGTCTTTATTCCCTAGGGTCACTAACAAAAATATGAAATTGGGTGGGAAGCATACAATGTTGCATTATAAAGTTGTATCTGAAATTTACATAATGTTATCAACCAATGTTACCACAATAAGTTACATTGTTTTTGAAGAAAGAAAATGAAAGTACTGA
Source organism: Sturnira hondurensis (assembly GCF_014824575.4). NCBI lineage: Eukaryota > Metazoa > Chordata > Mammalia > Chiroptera > Phyllostomidae > Sturnira > Sturnira hondurensis. The sequence continues at coordinate 5,364,548 of NW_028073935.1, read as the reverse complement.
AATCAGCAGTGTTGTTCACATGTGAGGGACACCTGACAAGCCATTAATTAGTCAGGCATTTCACAACCCCTCTCAGCACCAATCCGTCCACATCCTCACTCCATCTTCTTACACCACTAAACAGTCGATTTTCACGGCAGTTAGCAGGGATTTGAACATACAGCGTGTAAGTAATCACAGAACAAATCTACCTGAGTGACATGGCCATGAAAATTGTAATTTGGGCCATGCAATTTGCAGACCAAATCCTGATCTTAAAACTACTAGCCCTGAACAAGTCTAGATGTAAAAATTGTTCTTTTTTCAACACCAGCTCACTGGAGAGTGACTGTCACTATCACAGTCACAGAGGTACCCTGAGCACTAATGGCAATGCTGCTATAATAACACTGTGGCTGCCACTGTTTAGTTGGGCTGACTGAACAATAAAATTTTCTTCAGTGTAAGATGGGACAAGGATGGGCACTGAGGATGTTATGCTAAGTAAAAACTAAGTCAGACACAGAGAAAGACACATACTGCACATTATCATTTACATGGAAACTCTGAAATAGGTGAACTCATAGAAACAGAGAGCAGAATGGTGGTTACCAGGGGCTGAGGGATAGGGGGTGGAGAACATGGAGAGATGTTGATCAAAGGGTAAAAGCTTCCACTAAGAGTAAATTCTGGGGATCTGATTAATGATAACCATACTGCATACTTGAAAGTTGCTAAGAGTAAATCTCAAATGTTCTCACCACAAAAAAGAAATGCAATTATGTGAAGTGATGAAGGTGTTAACGCTAATAACTTGGTAATCATACTGCACTATACAAGTGTATCAAATCAGCACACTGCACACAATGTTATATGTCAATTATATCTCAATAAAGCTGGAGGGAAAAGATGGGAAGAAAAATCACTGCAGTACTGCACACTAACCAATCAAACTCATTCCTTCTCATTCAGCTCATCCTCAAAAATGAAAAAAAAAATTAATTATGTCAGGAACTTGTATTATCTAGAAAAACTAGTCATGTAATTCTAATGCTGTCTTACAATTTCAACCATGCTTGTTTAAGGTAAACAGGCTTTCTTTTACTCCGAAGTGACCCTTATTGGTCTCTTTCATGGCACCGACACTTGAGACAGTATAACATGAAAGTGATTTTTAGTCTGTGGTTTCTGCTTGATGTGATTTGGGGAGATTGTGGGGAGGATGAAAGAATTACCCGCCACACCACAACACAATTTATCCCAGGAATGGGCAAATTAAATGAGATTAGGAAACCTTAAAATGTCTGGTAATTTAAGGTAACTTAAAAATGTACACTTAAATTCATAGCAAAACCAGGGCCACAAAGAGATCTAACAATCTACTTACTGTATGAGTTGCAGTTTCTCTAAACAGATTCCAGAAAATGACAAGACAGGCTGCCATCTATAACATGTTATATGAAATGTATCATTACCAATGGTTAATGCTTGTTTACAGAGTGATGCCCAGCAGTGGAATTACACAGCACCACATGAAGTATACTGAACAAAACTGTGGAGATGAGAGAAGAGCAGATGTTGGTTCATACTGCTCACAAGAGCCAATTATTCCCATCTCTTTTCAATTCCCATTCGGCAATGTCAGGTTGGTAGCTTGAACACAACCAAGATGTGAGAATTTACACATTAGAAATGCTGTTATTAGGATTCGTTCTCTTCTTTTTTTCTTTTTCCTTTCTGGAATGCCAGTTCTTACACACTTACCATCACACCACCAAGTAAAAGTTACTTCCTATTTTTACAAACTTCACTCTAGCTAGTATTTCTTAGTGTTTCAACTTCTTGGTTTTATTTTAATTATACACATAGTACTTAGGGTGAAATCATTCAATCCTGTTAATTCAACTACCATCTCTGTGCTGATTATTTCCAAATCTCCTATCTTAAGATACGCCTGTTAGCTTAAGACTCACCTTTACATACACTTTTCACTAGACATAATTTTTTCTTAATGAATTCACCCATCACAAAGGAGTCCTCTATTCTGAGCCATGCCAAAGATGAATTTCTTTTCCTGGGGGAGATAATTCAGTCAATCAGCCCTCACTGTTTTACGGGGATCCTATGTGAGCATTTCTGGTGACATCCCAGCATCATCCTACGGGACCAACTTGGTCCCTGAGGAGAAACTCTGAAGATTTCCCTTTCAATGAACCCTGACAGCAAACCTCAGAACAATAATCAGGAGGGGGCTTTAAGCACAGGTATAGGACCCTCAGTTTAGGCAGATAGTTTGGTCAGGCTTTGTCATGGAGGGCAGCGGAGAAAAGTTTACTGAACGGACAATGAACTCTCAGACCCTTAGTTTATCTTCCTTTGAGAGAGCTGGGGAAGCAGAATGAAAAGAATGAAAATATCATGGAGAGAAAGAAAAAACATTTTAGCATCTATGGGTCCCTCATAACCTAACAGGAGTTTTAAGAAGCCTTTATCAGTGGCATAAAGACATATTAGAAATATAATGTCTAGCACTTATTCTATGCTAGGTGCTTGTCTAAAAAGTTTACATTAATCTGAACACATGCATTAATTGTTAGTTCATTTAAATTTGTTCATGTCCCCATAAAACAAGACAAGCACTATATTATACTGCAGGCAATTAAAGCACAGAGAGGTTCTTCAACTTGCCCAATGTGACACAGCTAGGAGGTACTGACAGTTAAAAAGATATATTATTCATGGATATAACCTCATAAATTTCAAACTCAACATGTTATCAATCCAATTGCATTATTTTCCTCTCTTCTCTTCCTGCCCAAAACCTACTTCTTGTTCCTCCATTTGTGGCAAGGAATCTGGAAGTCACCATTGATTACTTCATTTTCCTTCTTTTTATATCATCCAGCGACTAAATAATACTGCCTTTCTCATCTGCTTAACATCTCCCATCTGCTATTCAATCTACCTTCATCACCTCTGCTTTGGCTGAGTCCTCAGCACTTTACTCTTACAACCGTAACTTCTAGCTTGGCTTCTCTTCGTGTCTCTAGTCTAGCTCCCTTCTAATCCATTGTCTATGTAAAGGGCAGAATGTTCTTTGAAAAGTTCATAATATCACTCCCTTATTTAAAAATCCCTTATTTAAAATCAATGGCTCAGTATTCAGGATAAAGACAAATCCCAGGATACTACATAGAAAGCTTATCATGAGCAGATACTCCTCTACCCAGCACCTTTGTCTCTTCTGCACACCAGCTAAGCTGGATCCAGACTCCTAGAATGTAGCCCATCTCCTTTCTAAAGTTGGTGCCTTCCTCCTCAATGCTGCTTGCTCTGCCTGGGACAAACTGTATCCACTCACCCAGCAACCTCTTCTTGTCTGGCTACTTCCTAGACCTCTTTTAAAACTCACATGACCAACCTACCCTCCCCTATTACTCTACTCCAATTTCCAATGAGATCCCCCTTGTGAAGGCTCCAGATGCATCCTGGAATTACCACCAGCAGAGGATTATAGCACCACAATTTAATCACCTGCTTTTTGTCTGTATTTTCTAGTAGTCTATACACTCTGAGAAGTAAAGCATTAACTTTTATTTTCGTAACCCTGTGATAGAACCAACATGTGCTCAATAAATGCTTACAGAGCAAGGACTAAAAAAGTCTACCACTAAGTAACTACCGCTCAGTATTCTCTCTACTTAGAGAGCTGATACAGTATAGTACGAGCATCACTTTGCATGCTGCGTAGGACTGCATAAATGACTGTGCAAACTGAAACCTAGTAATGATCTTTTTTTTTAAGGTTTTATTTATATACTTTTTTAGAGAAGAGTAGGGAGGGAGAAAGAGATGGAGAGAAATATCAATGTGTGACTGCCTCTTGTGGATCCCCCTATTAGGGACCTGGCTCACAACCCAGGCATGTGCCCTGACTGGGAATTGATCCAAGGACCCTTTGGTTCACAGGCTAGCCCTCAATCCACTGAGCCACATCAGCCAGGGCTTACTTAATAATAATCTTGATCACCAATGGGAAAATAATGATTGTTCCGTGACTTAAAAAATTGTTGAAATATTAAAAACCTACTGTTGGTAATAAATGAATAAGTATATTTAAAAGCCCTAACCAGTGTGACTCAGTTGGTTGGGCATCATCTCGCAAAGCAAAAGGTCACCAGTTCCGATTACCAGTCAGGGCACATGGCTGGACTGTGGGTTCGGCCCCGGTGATACATGTAGGAGAAGCAACTGGTCAGTGTTTCTCTCCCTCCCTTTCTCTGTCTCTTCCCTTCTCTCTAAAAATGAATAAAATATAGTTTTAAAAAGAATATTAAAAAAGCTGTAAAACTATTATTTATTTAGTATACTGTAACTTAAAACATCAGAAGCACTTTCAGAAGCATTTTCAGAAGCACTGAAAATTCAAATGTCCCCTCTCTTTTTAAAAAAATTGCCAAGATTACTCACCTTGTTTTTTCCATCATAAAATTTATATGTATCAAGCACCTTTTCTATGCTTTGACAAATTATCATACTCCTTTCTAAGTTTATCCTTTGTACTTTCATGTCACACATTATCTGAGTGTTCCTTTAGGTATTGTTTCCTATAAAAATCTTCAACTTTTTATTCATACTTGCCTGACTTCCATCAATAAATTCATCATCACTGAGTTTCTCTGGCTGCACAGCTTGAGTCTCTCAGGCTGCAGCATTGACTACATCCCTATCTCTTCTGTAACTCCAGTCATGTTAGATGTGAATTTTACTTAGTTATCACTTCTTGTTTCTTAATGCATTTTCATCTTTTGGGGCCAAATCCCTCTTTAATTATCCATTTCTATCATGTGAGTTTATCTCTGGGAGACAAAAAGGTAACAATGGTACAATGTACAATGGTAACATGCATTGAGCAATCACCACTTGATTCAAAAGAGACATGTTTGGTCACAGATCACTTGTGCATCTGTTATTTACAGAGTGATCTATAGGCTGAAGAGCTAGCATCTGAGTTTGTACTTTAAGTAATTATGGCAAATATACTCCGGTAACTAAAATTGGAACCATGTTGGTGAGGAACATCTATATTTACTGAGCTGTGGCAACTGAAATTCAGGCATATCAAAACCATACACAGAAAGGTCAGTCAGTAAAGTACAAATCTGAAGCTAGATCAAGATATAAATCCCAACTCTATCACTTACTACTCATATGACCTTAGGTAAGTCACCTGATCTTTCTGGGCTTCAGTTTTTCCATCCTTAAAAGGGAGATAATAGTATAAACCTCACAGAATTACTGTGAGGACTAAATACGAGGTCTGTCCAGAAGGTATCTAGCCAAGTAACATGAAAAATAAAAACTTCTACCGAAGAAGACACAAGATACAAAAAACAATGCACATAGGACAATGATGCCTTAGTCCACTTCAAAGTAGGCACCTTGGGACCTCACACAGTTCTCCCAATTACCATCAGATTCCCTGTCATATTTCCCTGAATCTCATCTATTATCTGAAATCTTTTCCCTTTCCAAGGTGATTTTAGTTTTAGGAAAAGCCAGAAGTTGCAGAATGCCAAATCTGGGCTGTGAGAGGACTGAGTCACCTGGGTGATTTGATGTTTCAACAAAAAACTCTGCAGGAGATGTGATGCATGAGTGAGTGCACTGTCATGATGAAGCTGCCAATCACCAGCTGCCCAGAGGTGTGGCCTTGTGAATCACCCAAGTAGTTTCTGGAACATTCAAGCTTAATCCAAAATTTGATGAAGATTCATTGCTCTACTTGCTCAGTCATTTTGAAGGCAACAGCCACATGGTACACATAGTCAATCAATGGCAACTACTCCCCTCACTGACTAGTCATCATTGTTCATGCTTGTATATTCCAGTACATTCTCTTTGGCTGCCAGGTTACATTAATGTCATGCAAACCATTCTTATTATATTAACAATGGCTGGACAAACATTTTATATATAGAATGTTTCTGACCCTTACTGAACACTGTGAATATTTTACTTATTACTATACAACTGCTACTATAAATAATACTTATACTATATTGCCCATACCCACATTGTCTAATAAGGTAGCTACTAGCCACATGGGGCTATTTCAATTATATTAACTAAAATAATAAAAATTAAAAGTCAGTATGATACATTTTAGAAAAGGTTTGTGGTTATAAAGGAATAAGAAATAAAATGATTTCTCTTACAAATTTATGCCACAAGTCCCAAAAGAGGATTTCCCTAAAAAAATTATGTTAACACACTATGTTAAACCTAACAGTTGAAACAAAAACTCATTTTTCCAAAACCATAACAAGTAGCTATTTTCTTTTACTGATAACAATGATACACTTACTATGTCAGTTCATATATAAAAATTAGCTTTGAAAAGTTAAAAAATCTCACTTTTAAAAATAAAAAATCTCACTTTTTTCTTTACAGAACAGATTAATGACAATTTCTATAATACAAACAACATCCCTGAGTAGAAAATATACTTCCAATACTTTAATATGTGTGGTTATGCTCATATACAAATAGTTTTAGTAAATGTTTATTTGGGTTTAATTCAGAACACATTCATTTCAACCCAGTTGGTGATATGGTTCTCATACAAAAACAAGGCAAAATCTCACAGCAAATAATAATATTGATAATAAAAAGAACAACTAGAAGGACAAATATTTAAAGTGCTATTAAACTCATAAATTTAGGATGAAATCTAAGTACTAAAATTCTACTACCAAGGAAAGCCTATGTCAAATTAAAGCTTCCTTCTAGAAAATACTTTCTTGTCAGAGAACCCTATATTTATGAACAGATATTTACAGAAAAGCTCAATAAACTCTGTTCATGAAAATAAGTTAGAAGTGCAAAAACTTAACATCATAGTCCTGCATTCAAAGAAATGCTAAAGATCCCATGTAATAGTTCTTAAATGTTTTAGTTATTCTTAACTGTAATATGAGAAAATCATATGCCATACTTATTTTAAAAGACAAGGAGATTCCTCTGGGCTTTACTGCTCCTTGTCAAATGTTTCCTATATGTGTTAAAAAGGATGACTTACATTTAAGCCAGCCAGTAATATTATAATAGAAAGTGATTCATCTTATGAGTTTCTTCCAAATCAGCATTGTAAGTGCCTGGCAGCTGCTATAAAAGGAGAGGTGGATAGATTCTGAAATTTTGCATATGTCAGTTTCTCTTGGCCTACATTAAAAAAAAAATGTTTCAGAGTTAGAAAATAGGCAGCTTGCCTTAAATTCGTTTTGGAAAAAAAGCCAGGCATAAGTAAGTGATACTTAAACATCTATTAGTTTAGTAGTTGATATCATTTGTGTTAATACTGGTAGATATTTGAAGATGCTTTTTCAGGTTTTTGGTCAATAAAAATCCTGGCTACTGTCTCAGTGCTTTTCTGTGTTTGGTGATGATATTTATATACTGGTCTCTTTTAAAATGGCAAATTTTATTTATTAAGAAGTATATTGGCTTGTTTTAAAATTATGATTTCTCATAAATAAAATGCAAAACAACAACAAAAGAAAACCCAGGACATTCATTTCCAATGTTTTTTTTTTTTCTGTAAGGCGACCTCCTTGTTTCTTTTTTACATTCTTTTTTTTATTGTTGTTCAAGTACAATTGCCTCCATTTTCACCCCAGTATGCCTCCCCGCCCCACCATTCCCATCTCCCATGTTTGAACCCAAAAGGCTTTGTCCATGAGTCCTTCATACATGTTCCCTGATGCCCCCTCACCATTATCCCCTATTATCTCTCTCCCTCCTTCCCTCTGGTTACTGTCAGTTGACCTAATCGAAACAAACAAGCAAAATACAATCAGAGACACTGAAATAAAAATCAATTTTTCCAAAAATTTTATTTATTTTTAGAGGGAGAAGGAAGAAAGAGAAAGAGAGAAACATCAGTGTGTGGCTGCCTCTCACTCACCTCCTGGTGGGGACCTGGCCTGCAACCCAGGCATGTGCCCTGACTGGGAATCTAACCCATGACTCTTTGGTTCACGGACCAGCGCTCAATCCACTGAGCCACACCAGCCAGACCCATTTTCAATGTTTTTATTCCTCTTTATGTTCATTAAAGCATTACTACTTAGAAATAAATACTAAAATGAAACTTACTACCTCGTTCTGTGAAACCAGATCTAATAACTATGGAAAAGTTTATTATAAGGTCCTATATAAATAGTTCTGGGTAGTAGAATGAAACTCACGGTTCAGAACATTCTCCAGTTTTTGGGTCATGGAGCCTTCTACTTTTTCCGTTCCATCTGCTTCTAGCTTTTGATGGATGGCTGGAATAAAATGTCAAGTTAAAATTTAGGCTACTGAAATGGGTGGGAATAAATCACATCAAAATGATGTTTTTAAACAGCTTTTCAAAATGGTCATATTATTTTCACTGCCGGAAAGAAACACAAATATATAAAACCTCTTCATAAACTCAGCAAAGTAACCAGCAGACACCAGTGTAAATTATTCATAGCATCACACTATTAAATTAGTACATTATACCCATAATCACATGATCCTCAATGTTAAGTTGTAAAAACAGTTGAATTACAAAAGAGAGGTGAGATTCAAGTAAATAATATCTTTGATATTTGGCCATAGAAAAGTCATACTTATTTCTCAGTTCACCATCTGCAAAATACAAATACTACTATTTGAAATCTATCCAACTAAAAATATTTAATTTCAGACTTGGTAAAGTCCATACTATTCACATTCTATAATTACTATCCATTCTATAATTACTTCACTGGAAGTTCCCAAGAAATGGCTAGTAACATAGACCAATACATAGATCAATTTGTGGATATACAAATTACATTGAAGAGTTTTTTACTACTATTGATACATGTCTACATAATTACTATAAAGACTGTTAGGAAATCAATAATTTACGTTCTATTTATTATTTTTAAAGTTTTATTTATTGATTTTAGAGAAAAAGAGGAAGGGAGAGAGGGAGAAAGAGAGAAACATCCATTTGTTATTCTGCTTATTAATGCATTCATTGGTTGACTCTTGTACATGTCCTGACCGGGAATTCAACCCACAACTTTATTTTTTTTAAACATTTTATTTATTTATTTTCAGAGAGAGGGGATGGGAAGGAGAAAGGGTGGGAGAGAAACATCAATGTGTGGTTGCCTCTCATGTGTCCCCTACTGGGGACCTGGCCTGCAACCCAGGCATGTGCCCTGGCTGAGGATCAAACCAGCAACCCTTTGCTTCGCAGGCCTGTGAATCCACTGAGCTACACCAGCTAGGGCTCAACCCACAACTTCAGCATATCAGGACAATACTCTAACCAACTGAGATACTCAGCCAGGACTAATCATTTATACTTTAAAACGTCCTACCTAGCAAAGAAGGAAGATTTAAATAGTGAATCAATCTTAGGTGAAGCACCTAAGAAATCTGCAAAACAAAATGACCAAATACTCTTTCAAATTCAAATTTACAACATAATAAAAAATAGCAAGCCAAACATTAATTAAGCCACGATCAAGTTAAACACTGCAAGTTTCTAAAGCATATTGCTCTTGAAAGAGGCCGTTAATGTATGTTGTAATATTATTTCTATTTCACAGATGGCAAAACCATGGCTCAGTGCAATTAAATAAATTGACCAAAGTAACAAAGCCAATCCCAAAATCTAAACTCAAGCAGTCGGATCCCATAATAGGAAACTCCACCCCATCCTGCCCACACTGCATGGGTAAGCAGCATCAATTGTCTAAACCTGTTTTCATACTTGTAAAATGAAAATAATAGACTTATTATCACTTGGGAACTACATTCAGCTGCAAATAAAAGTACCTCTCTCAAAAATAATAGTTGCTAAAACACTAAGAATTTTATTCTTTTACATAATTTGCTCTTGCAAAAAGTTAAATGCAAGATGTGTAACTCCACGGACTTCATACCCAATGTGCTGAAATTAGTATCACTCTTATGTTAGCTATTCTTATTCAAATAGAGCATCAAACTTTTTGCTAAAAGGAACTCACTGGTTCTGCCTCAACCCTGCCAGCCACAGGTGGCAGATTCCTGAGGAAAGAAAAATCTAAGGAAAAAAAAGTGTATTTATTTAATAAATTACAATTTGTTTCCCTTAAATCATTGGTTAGAAAATTCTGGATCAAATTCAGTGCTTAAGTGCAGTATAAAAAATATTCTCAATGTGTGACACACATTTCTCTGCTTCTTTTAATACTTTCCAATCTTGATCTTGTTTTTTAATATACTTCATTTGGTAAAGCAACCTCTAATTTTGCTTGAAATCCTAAAATCAACTGCTTCTCTGCTGAATAAACACATTCACTGAAAAATAAATTTGGGGAAAAAATCAGCCATTATATTATTTGTTGCCTTGGTTGACTCCAGAATTTTTTTTTAAAGTTATTCCTTTAACGTTTCAAATTTGGATCACGTGATAATTGTAACAAAATGTTTGCAAATATCAATGCCTAAACATAACTTGCACATGTTAAATAGGAAAAAAAGTCTCTATCTTGAAGGAGATAAAAATGCCCAAATATTAAAAAGCAGAACTAGAAACACTTCTGTGTTTGACACAAGCAAATTGACTCACTCTATTTATTTAAATGTTGCTGTGATTTTCTGAAAGTCTTGGTTGCAAAAAAACACTTAACACTGATGGCATTTTACTAAGCAGACACATGCTGTTTTGTCCATGGCATTAAGACATCTTACAGTAATCCTGCTTCAAATGCTACTTTTCTAAGTCAAAATAGCATTAAAGGAACTCATGCTTCCAAATTTTCAATTGCTAACAAAACCCATTACTGAGCAGCAAGGTCAAGACTAGCTGAGCCTGGCTCCCTGAGCTCAGTTTAAGCTCTTTTTCTGCTGATAAAGCAGCTTCCTGCTTTATCATCACCACAGAAGAGCAACTGTCAAGCTGTCAGCCAAGCACGGGGACCAAAAGACATAGGGAACTTATAAATGCAATCCTAGTTACTAGAAAATTAAACCAAATAACCAGTGTCTGGTTCACCTGACCTTTTATTGTCTCTGAAAACATTTTTAAGTAGTATAACTCAATAAACAATTTGGTTCATGATCAAAGGTTTGTCACTGTTTCTAATCTATTGAAACTTGAAGTAATGGTACACTATAAACTTGTATCTTGGAAACAAAAAATTAAGTATACAAAAGTTCTACTTAAAAAATTCAGAATTTATATTCAATGAAATTACTTGACTTTTTAAACCCTCTAGTAAAATGTAGGCATCAAATATGCAAATTTCAATAAAAATATCATATTTGTCCTTGCATTGATATAAGCCATTATTAAATGAGGCATTAAGAAATGATGGTTTAGGGGGGCAGTGTCTATCAGGATTCTGTAAAGATACACTCTAACCATTATATCATTGCTAGCCTGTGTGATATTGATACAGGGTGCAGCCGGGGGGTGGGGCTCAAAAAAAATTTGGAATGGTTTCCAGAACTCAAAGTATATAGGAATATTGGAGAGACATATAAGACGTCCTCACCCCTTCCCCCACAGGTGTGAGTTGGGGGAAGGGACACATGGAGCAGGAACATGCAAGGCTGTTTTGTACAGCCACAGCCCTGTGGCTAATCCATGGCCTGGTCATTTAACATATCTATAGCCTTTCGTGGGTCACTTGGATATGGTAAATGGCTGTGGCCAGGCTTGGAGCCAGGGGGATGAAGTCACTTCCCCCCAAGATGTAACTGGGGTAAGGTCCCCGGAGTAACAGCGCCTGTGTGGGAGCTTGGAGAAGACTGGCTCTAGGACGCGGGGCTGCCCAGACTAAAGATGTCAGGACAGTAAACTTGTAATAATACAGAAATACTGGCAGGTATAACTGATCGTGGGAGGAGTCGGAAATAGGGGTACGGAGAAAGATTGGTGTGGGGATTTAAACTCAGACACAGTAGCTATTGAGGTTCAGCCATGAGACTTCAGCAGAGTAAGGGTCCCCTCTTGGCGAGGTGAAGGGGAGAGCCACGCGGTTTCAACAGAGTTAGGAACCCCTCTTACCCACGAGAAGGAGAGAGCCATGTGGTTTTGGCAGAATTCAGACCCCATCTTTCCCAGGTAAAAGGGAAAACCACGCAGCTTTGCCAGAATGGAGAACCCTGCAGCCAAGTGAAGAAGAAAGACACATGTTTTTGGTGGAGTGTGGACCCCTGCAGCTTTGGTAGACGAGACCCACACAGCTTTGGGATGCTCCCTTTGGCCACATGGCCTGGAAAGCAGGAGAGAGAGACTTTGACTGGAAAACTTGCTACAAAGAACTCTTGCCAGTAGAAGGTGCCGCATGACTTTGGATTAACTGGAGATCCTGCCTGGACAGGCGACACAGCTGACAATACCAGGGGCCTGGAAAAATGGACATGTGCTCTGTTCCTGATATGGTACCCAGAGTTAGGGCAGGGAGAGAAGGGAGAGCTCTGTGTGTGTGTGTGGGGGGGGGGGGTATATAACCCTAAAGGACTTTGATATTTTAATGGAGGCATTAGGCCTGAATAGCATTAAATAAACATTTTGTTTCCTTTTCACAAATCTCTGGCATTCAGAGATGTCTTTCCAATTGGCGACCAACAGACAATCAATCCCAGCAGGTTATTCGTATACCATCCTTGGGAGGGGCCCCTGTTTTCTGTAACAATGTGCCAATATTCAAAGTAGGTCAGAGACTGCCAAACTGTTTATACAAAGAACCAGACAGTAAATATTTAAGGCTTTGTAGGTCACTGAAGTCTACAATGTGGGTCATTGTATGGGGCCTCTATACAATGTTTTTCTTCTCCCATTTTTTCTTTTTCTAAAAACAACTCTTGAAAAACAGCCATATTTAGTACCTGGGCCTGTACAAAGATAGGCTAAGGCCTAATCTGGCCCATGTGTAAAACTCTGAGCATAATCCTTACTAATAAAAAACTAAGAAAGGTTAGGGCAAGAGACTTCTGTCAAGATGGAGGCATAGGTGGAAACACTCTGCCTTCTCCCACAAGCAAGACTGAATACAACAAAGGTTTAGTAAACAAAGATGCAGCCAAAGAACAGAAAATTGAACTATACGGAAGACCGACAACAACAACAACAGGGAACCATTCAACCGGACCCGGAGCGGTAAGAGAGGCGGAGCCAGCAGCAGAGCAGGGTCAGGCAGAAAGGATCCCCTGACCCCAGGAGCCCAGGCAGCTGGGGTAGCGTCTGGTGGACCCAGTGACGGCACAGGGCAGCAGGCTAGCAGTGGTCACACATTCGCGCACAGATAAACCAGCAAAGGAGTGAGCAGTGAGACGAGATGGACCGCACAAGCGCCAGCAGCAGAAAGCAGCAGAGGGGACCACCATTGCTCCCCTTTAACCCCACCCCCACATACAGCATCAATACCCAGAAACTGAGTTGCCCCGCCCTGGTGAATACCTAGGGCTCCGATCCTCATACATAACAGGCATGAACAGTCAAACTATGGCTGAAGAAGAACTCAAATCCCCAGAGCCTATAACTCTAAGCAAAAAAGAAATAGCGAACCTCTCAGACACACAGTTCAAAACACTGGTGATCAGGATGCTCACAAAACTGGTTGATTTTAGTACAAATTAGAGGAACATATGAAGGCTAAACTAATTGAAATGAAGGGAGATGTCCAGGAAACCAACAGTGATGGAAAGGAAACTGGGACTCAAATCAAGGGAGTGGACCAGAAGGAAGAAAGAAACAACCAAACAAGAAAGAAGGAAGAAACAAGAATTCAAAAAAATTAGGAGAGGCTTAGGAACCTCCAGGACATCTCTGAACATTCCAACATCCGGATTATAGGGGTACCAGAAGGGGGAAAGAAACAGCCACGAATGGAAAACTGATTTGAACAAATAATAAAGGAGAACTTCCCCAGTCTGGCAAAGGAAATAGACTTCCAGGAAATCCAGGAAGCTCAGAGAGTCCCACAGAAGGTGGACCCAAGAAGGAACACACCAAGGCACATCATAATTACATTAGCCAAGACTAAAATGAAGGAGAGAATCCTAGAAGCAGCAAGAGATAAGGGGACAGTCACCTACAAAGGAGTACCCATCAGACTGTCAGCGGATTTCTCAAATGAGACCTTACAGGCAAGAAGGGGCTGGAAAGAAGTATTCCAAGTCATGAAATCCAAAGACCTACAGCCAAGACTGCTTTATCCAGCAAAGCTTTCATTTACAATGGAAGGACAGATAAAGTGCTTCTCAGATAAGGTCAAGTTCAAGGAGTTCATCATCACCAAGCCCTTATTATATGAAATGTTAAAGAGACTTAACTAAGAAAAAGAAGATAAAAAATGAACAGTGAAAGGACAGCAAACTCATAGTTACTGACAACCATCCCTAAAACAAAAGCAAACCAAGAGGACAACCAGATCAGGAGTAGAACCATAGAAATGGAGATCACATGGAGGGTTAGCAACAGGGGAGTGGGAGGAGGAGAAGGGGAGAGAAGGTAGAGAAAATAGCATAGACGGTAGGTAGAAAATAGACAGGGGAGAGGGCAAGAATAGTAGGAGAAATATAGAATCTAAAGAACTTGAGACACGTGGTTATAAACTAAGGGGGGGAGAATAGTAGGGAAGGGGGTGTGTAGGGTAGAGGAGAATGAAGGGAGGGAATAGAATAACTGTAATGGTATAATCAATAAAACATATTTTTTAAAAAGGTTAGGGCAAAATGTATTAATAATTTAAATTTAAAAAAGAACTTTTCAAACACTTAGTTTCTACCTCTTATTCTATCCATTTTTTATGAGTGGCTAAACACATATAAATTAATATATAAATATCAAACACACTTAAATTGTTTAAGTAATCTGTGAATCCTTTCCATCCTCAGTTATATTAGAAAAAATAAATAACACAATTGCAATTACCACACAGAGGAGTAACAGGGGAAAAGGAGTCTCACTTAGAAAACTGGATTTTATATAACCGTATCTGCCTACTATTATCTTCATACATTAATATTACCACTGGAGTGGCCAAAAAGTTTGTTTAGTTTTTTCCGTACAATGACCCTAGTACTGCTTAGTTGTCTTTAACTTCAATGGAAACAATTTTGTTAGACTGCATTATGACAGCTGTCATTATCAGTATGCATTAAAAAATTATCAGATTTCCACCAAGATGGAGGCATAGGTGGAAACATTGTGCATTCTCCCACAACCAAGTCTGAATACAACAAAGGTTTGGAGAAGAAAAACACAGCCAAAGAACAGAAAATCAAATTATACGGAAGTCCGACAACAACTAACCATTCAACCAGGGAGGTAAGAGGGGCAGAGCCACCAGTGGAGCAGGGTCGGGCAAGACAGATTCCCCCAACCTAGGCGCACAAGTGGCCCAGACCCAGTCAGGGTGTGGGGCAGAGGGACCTCGTTCGCACATTCGCACACAGTGAGACAGACCACGCAGGCCCCAGGGGGCAAGGGCTGACAGCGGTGGCCCACTCGCGTGCAGTGGGACAAAACACACGGGCCCCGGTGACGGTGGCAGCTGCCGCACCTGTGGGGGCCAGGGTGGGAGGCAACAGACCAGACACCATTGATCCTCGTTGACCCCATCCCCACATACAGCATCACAACCCAGCAACTGAGTTGCCCTGCTCTGGTGAACACCTAGGGTTCCGATCCTGCTACATAACAGGCACGAACAGCCCAACAGATGGCGCAAGAAGAACTCAAATCCCCAGAGCCGATAACTCTAAGTGACCAACAGATTGCCAGCCTCTTAGACGCACAGTTCAAGAGACTGTTTATCAGGATGCTCGCAGAACTGGTTGATTATAGTCACAAATTAGAGGAACATATGAAGGCTAAACTAATTGAAATGAAGGGAGATGTCCAGGAAACCAATAGCGATGGAAAGGAAACTGGGACTCAAATCAATGGAATGGACCAGAAGGAAGAACAAAATATCCAACCATAAAGGAATGAAGAAATGAGAATTCAAAAAAACGAGGAGAGGCTTAGGAACCTCCAGGACATCTTTAACGATCCAACATCCAGATTATAGGGGTACCAGAAGGGGGAAAGAAACAGCCACGAGTGGAAAACTGATTTGAACAAATAATAAAGGAGAACTTCCCCAGTCTGGCAAAGGAAATAGACTTCCAGGAAATCCAGGAAGCTCAGAGAGTCCCAAAGAAGTTGGACCCAAGAAGGAACACACCAAGGCACATCATAATTACATTAGCCAAGACCAAAATGAAGGAGAGAATCCTAGAAGCAGCAAGGGATAAGGGGACAGTCACCTACAAAGGAGTACCCATCAGACTGTCAGCGGATTTCTCAAAAGAGACCTTACAGGCAAGAAGGGGCTGGAAAGAAGTATTCCAAGTCATGAAATCCAAAGACCTACAGCCAAGATTGCTTTATCCAGCAAAACTTTCATTTAGAATGGAAGGACAGATAAAGTGCTTCTCAGATAAGGTCAAGTTCAAGGAGTTCATCATCACCAAGCCCTTATTATATGAAATGCTAAAGGGACTTATATAAGAAAAAGAAGATGAAAAATATGAACAGTGAAAGGACAGCAAACACACAATTATTAACAACCACACCTAAAACAAAAGCAAACACAAGCAGACAGCTGGATCAGGAGTGGAGACACAGAAATGGAGATCACATGGAGGGTTAGCAACAGGGGATGGGAGGAGGAGAAGTGGGGAGAAGGTAGAGAAAATAGCATAGACGGTAGGTAGAAAATAGACAGGGGGGAGGGCAAGAATAGTAGGGGAAATACAGAATCTAAAGAACTTGAGACACGTGGTT
Source organism: Sturnira hondurensis (assembly GCF_014824575.4). Taxonomy (NCBI): domain Eukaryota; kingdom Metazoa; phylum Chordata; class Mammalia; order Chiroptera; family Phyllostomidae; genus Sturnira; species Sturnira hondurensis. The sequence continues at coordinate 5,347,717 of NW_028073935.1, read as the reverse complement.
ATAAACTAAGGAGGGGAGAATGGTGGGGGAGGGGGTGTGTAGGGTGGAGGAGAATGAAGGGGGGGAATAGAATAACTGTAATGGTATAATCGATAAAATATATTTTTAAAAAATTATCAAAATGGGTGAATTTTTGTACAACCATTTTAATATTGAAAATCAAAGAAGATACATAACTGGTATGCTTTATTATCTCAAGAAAGGTAAAAATACAACTGAAATGCAAAAAAAGATAATCATAGTGTATGAAGAAGGTGTTGTAACTGATCAAATATGTCCAAAGTGGTATGCAAAGTTCCTTGGTACTAATTACATTTTAGCCAAACAGTTCTTTGTTGTGAGCCTGACTTATGCATTGGAAGATGTTTAGCAACTGTACTGGCCTCTACCCATTAAAAGCCAAGTGGGAGATAGCCAACATACTCAAAATATCCAAATCAATAAAAGTTATTGGTGAAAATGAAAAAAAGTGTATTCTATTTTACAGGAAAAAAACTCTAAAGCTAAATGACTTATTGGTCAACCCTAAAGATAGTAACAACAGAATGTGCTAAAAAACTCAATAAGGCTCACATCACCTGGAGTAGCAGCAACAAAAGTAACAAGTAAGGGAAGACCAACCACATATTGAACAACATGCGTTTAGTTACTTTGCTTTGGCCTCTTTATTCTGGAAATTTTTAGTAAATTATAAAAAGAAATAATTCACACAGTTACCCGTAGCTGTCCTCAAAGAGCAGTGATAATGCTGGACTTCCCACTAAAAAACAAGTGACAGTACAGGTGACAAGTTAAGGAACAGTCAGAAACTGGTCACTGAAACAAAGGTAAAAATCAGTAGCACTGAGGAATTAGAAAGGCTTCTAATTATAGGGAACCAGTGGCCGTGGCAATGGCAAATGTACCTCAGCCCTGGTTCAGAAAAAGACAGACACAAGGTGGCACACAGGAGCCAGACCCCTCAAATCAGCTTTCCCATGGGGAACCAGGCCTGCATTACACCTAGACTGCTTTGAGGCTTGCTTCTACAAGGACTCCCTCACCCTGAGTTAAGGCAGCAAATACTTAATGCATATCTTAGAAGTAACTTCCTACAGTCTGCGCTAGACCTCTGGAGGATGAAGTGTAACCAGTTCAACCACTTTTTCCCTTGCATTTGCTACATCCTTTTCTTTGTTACCCCAAAGAAGTAATCAGCAACATCCTTTTCTTTGCTATCCTCAAAAGGCAATCACCTAAAGCCATCCTGAGCGTAATAAATTAGAACCTTCATTGATGTAATGCTCCCAGAAAGCAAAAAAAGCCTGTCCAGACAAGGGTCCCGGTGCACCTCACTCCATGCTGTCCCTTTTCTCCAGTGGACTTCTGCAGTCCATGTGAATTTGTTCATCTCACCCACGACACGGTGGACACCACTGGCCAGAATCTGAATCATCTAATGTTATAAACAAGCTCCAGAAATACCACCATGCCCAGGGAGGACTGCTCTGAGCATGAGCTAGAAAGAAACCATGGCTCATCAAGACTTCAGGGGAGTGGAAGGGTATGGCAGAGTGACAGCCATGGAAAAGTGAAGTATGATGCTGGGACTATTTTTTTAGGATACAGTAATGAAAAAACTATACTAAACACACTGAGATTAGCATGGGCAGATTAGTTAAGCCAGAAAATTTTATGAATTTGTTTATTACTATTTTTATTGTTCTTCAAGTACAGTTGTCTCCATTTTCCTCACACCACTCTCCTGCCAATCCACCCCCCAGCTTCCCACCCTCAATAATACCCCCCTCTGGCTTTATTCATGGATGCTTTATACATGTTCCGTGACAGCCATTCACCTTCTGGTTACTCCCCCCTCTGGTTACTCTCAGTTTGTCCTTTATTTCAATGTCTCTGGTTGTATTTTGCTTCCTTACTTTTTTTTGTTGATTAGGTTGCACGTAAGGGTGAGATCGTATGGTATTTGTCTTTCACTGCGTGGCTTATTTCACTTACCACAATGCTCTCCACTTCCACCCATGCTGTCCCAAAGGGTAGGAAAATCCTTCTTTCTTTCCACTGCATGGTATTGTATTGTGTAAATATAGCACAGTTTTTGATCCACTCATTTACTGATGGATACACAGGTTGCTTGCAGCACTTGTACTGCAAATATTGCTGCTATGATGTATTGGGTCCATTAGGTTCTTTGGAATTGGTGTTCCAGGATTCTCAGGGTGTAATCCCAGCAATGGAATTACCAAGTCAAAGGTAGTTCCATTTTTTGATTTCTGAGAAAATTCCATATTGTTTTCCACAATGGCTACACAAGTCTGCATCCTCCTCAACAGTGTACTAAGGTTCCTTTTTCTCCAAAAATTTCACGAGACCTTGTTGTTTGTTGATTTGTTTACAATGGACATTGTCACCATTGTGAAGTACTATCTCATTGTGGTTTTAATTTGCATCTCTCTGATGGCTTGTGATGCTGAGCTTCCTTTTATATGTCTCTGGTACCTCTGTATGTCCTCTTTAGAGAAGCATCTGTTCAGGTCATTTGCCCATTAAATTGGATTGATTGTCTTCCAGTAGTAGAGTCATATGAGTTATGTACTTTGTAGACCAAACGCTTCTCCAAGATACCATTGTCAAATATATTTTCCCATACATTTTGTTGCCTTTTCATTTTGCTGCTGCTTTCATTAGCTGTGCAGAAGCTTTTTATTTTGATGTACTTCCATTTGTTTATTCTTTCCTTTATATTCCTTGCTCTAGGGAACATAATGGTGAAATTATGGCTGCATGGAGTATCTGAAATTTTCCTACCTATGTTCTCCTGAAGGACCTTTACGGTGTCACAACTTACATTTAAGTCTTTTATCCATGTTGAATTTATTTTTGTGTATGATGTAAGTTGGTGATTGTTTGATTTTTTTGCATGTAACTGCCCAGCTCCCACAACACCATTTGTTGAAGAGGCTATTTTTACTCCATTTTATATTGCTGTTCCCTTTGTTGAATATTAATTGACCATCTCCATGGGTTTATTTCTGGATTCTCCATTCTGTTCCATTGATTTGTGTGTCTATTTTTATGCTAGTGCAAGACTGTCTTCATTACTGTGGCCTTGCAATACAATTTGATATCAGGTACTATGATCCCTCCTACCTTGTTCTTCTTTCTCAAAATTGCTGCAGTTATTCAGGATCATTTATGGTTCCATATAAATTTACGATCTGTTCTATATCTGTGAATATGTCATTGGTATTTTAATAGGGATTGTGTTGAATCTATAAATTGCTTTGGGTACTATGGACATTTTGATGATGTTAATTCCTCCAGTCCATAAACATGGCATATGCTTCCATTTATTTGTGTCTTGCTTAATCTCTTTCTTCGATGTTCTGCAGTTTTCTGATTTACCTCCTTGGAGAGGTTTATTCCTAGGTACTTTACTTTTACCATTGCCACAGCAAATGACATTTTTTTCCTGATTTCTGTTGCTGCTATTTTATTCCAGGTGTACAAAAATACCTTCAATATCTGAATCTTGACATTGTATCCCACTGTTTTGCAAAATTCATTTACTAGGTCAAACAGTTTTTTGCTGGAGTCTATAGGGTTTTCTGTCATCTGCAAAGGATGACAGTTTTAATTCATTATTTCCCATTTGTATGAATTTTCTTTCCTCTTCTATAATGATCGCTATTATGTTGAGGAATGCTCCATTTCCACTTTGCTGATTGTTTTTATCATAAATGGTGCTGTACCTTATCAAATGCATTTTCTGCATCTATTGATATGATCATGTGACTTTTCTCTCCACTTTTGTTTATGTGGTGTATTACATTTACTGATTTGCAAATATTGAACCATCATTGTATCCCTGGTATAAGTCCCACTTGGTCATGGTATATGATCTTTTTAATGTGTTGTTGGATGTGGTTTGCCAATATTTTGCTGAGGATTTTAGCATCTATGTTCATCAGTGATACTGGCCTTAAGTTTTCTTTCTTTGTTGTGTCTTTATCTCGTTTTGGGATTAGGATGATGCTGGCTTCATAAAAAGACTTTGAGAGTCTTCCATCGTTTTGAATTTTTTGGAATCCATCTGTGAAGGATAGAGGTTAGCTCTTCTTTAAATGCTTTGTAGAATTCTCCTGTGAAACCATCTGATCCAGGGCTGTTGTGTGTCAGAAGTTTTTTGATTACGGCTTCAATTTCACCTGCTGTTATTGGTCTGTTTAGGCTTTCTGCTGCTTCTTCACTGAGTTTTAGAAGATTGTATTTTTCTCTAGGGTTGTTATGAGTTCATTTTCATTTGTTACCAAAAGTTTTTTTATTTCTTCCCTAAACTCATTCTTTTTTTAAATTTTTTTAAATATATTTTCTTGATTATACCATTACAGTTGTTCTATTCCCCTCCTTCATTCCCCTCCACCCGCATCTTCCCTCCCCCACCATTCTCCCCTCCTTAGTTTATAACCACGTGTCTCAAGTTCTTTGGATTCCATATTTCCCCCACTATTCTCGCCCTCCCCCCTATCTATTTTCTACCTATCATCTATGCTATTTTCTGTGCCTTCTCCCCCCTTCTCCCTTTCCCACTCCCCTGTTGCTAACCCTCCATGTGCTCTTCATTTCTATGGTTCCACTCCTGATCTAGCTGTCCTCTTGGTTTGCTTTTGTTTTAGGTGTGGCTGTTAATAACTGTGAGTTTGCTGTCCTTTCACTGTTCATATTTTTCATCTTCTTTTTCTTAGATAAGTCCCTTTAGCATTTCATATAATAAGGGCTTGGTGATGATGAACTCCTTGAACTTGACCTTATCTGAGAAGCACTTTATCTGCCCTTCCATTGTAAATGAAAGTTTTGCTGGATAGAGCAATCTTGGCTGTAGGTCTTTGGATTTCATGACTTGGAATACTTCTTTCCAGCCCCTTCTTGCCTGGTAGGTCTCTTTTGAGAAATCCACTGACAGTCTGATGGGTACTCCTTTGGAGGTGACTGTCCCCTTATCCCTTGATGCTTCTAGGATTCTCTCCTTCATTTTGGTCTTGGCTAATGTAATTATGATGTGCCTTGGTGTGTTCCTTCTTGGGTCCACCTTCTGTGAGACTCTCTGAGCGTCCTGGATTTCCTGGAAGTCTATTTCCTTTGCCAGACTGGTTTAGGACATCTTTAAACGTTCCAACATCCAAATTATAGGGGTACCAGAAGAGGGAAAGAAACAGCCACGAGTGGAAAACGTATTTGAACAAATAATAAAGGAGAATTTCCCTAAACTCATTCTTGACCCAATCATTGTTTAATAGCATGCTATTCAATATCCATGAATTTGAATGTTTTTGAAATTTTCCTTCGGGTTGGTTTCTATTTTCAGGCCCTTGTGGTTGAAGAAAATGACTGATATAATTTCAATTTTCTTGAGTTTGTTGAGGTTACTTTTATGTTCCATCACATGGTCCATCTTTGAAACTGTTCCATGCGTATTTGAAAACAATGTGTATTTTGCTTTTGGGGGATAAAAGGTCATATATATATCAGTGAAATCCATTTTATCTATTGCATTGTTCAGTGCCACAATACTCTTGATAAAATTTTGTTTGGAAGATCTATCCATTGTTGACAGTGGGGTATTAATATCCCTTAGTATAACTGTTTGGCTGTCTATATCTTTCTTAAAGTTCTCCACTTTTTTCCTTATATATTTGGATGCTCCTATGTTGAATGCGTATGTGTTTATAATGTTTCTGTCATTTTGATGGATTCTTTCCTTGATTATAATAAAGTGTCCTTCTGTGTCCTTTTTACAGCCTCTGGTATGAAGTCTATTTTGTCTGATATAAGTATTGCTACACCAGCTTTTTCTCTGTGCATTTATTTGGAATATATTTTTCCAACACTTCACTTTTAGTTTGTGTAGGTCTTTTGTTCTTATGTGGGTCTCTTGCAGACAGGCTAATATGCAAGTCATGTTTTCTTATCCATTCAGCTACTGTATGTGTTTTTATTAGAGAATTTAGTCCATTTACAGTTAAGGTTATTACTGATAGGTATTTATTCTCCCCTCCCACCCATTGTACTTGTGTTCCTCTCTCACTCTTTTCCTCTTCTTAAAGCAGTCCCTTTAGCACATCTTGCAGTGCTGGTTTGGTAGAAGTGTATTCTTTCAGCCTTATTTTGTTTGGGAAACTCCTCATTTGGCCTTCCATTTTAATGACAGCCCTGCTGGGTGGAGCAGTCTTTGTTGCAGTCCTTTCCTTTTCATTACTTGGAATATTTCTTCCTATTGCCTCTGGCTTGTAGCGTGTCTGTTGAGAATTCAGCATCGAGCCTTATCAGAGCTCCCTTGTATGTTACTGTATCGCCTTGCTGCCTTTAACATTCTCTGTCTTTAAGATTGGACATTATAATATGATGTATCTTGGAATAGACCTCTTTAGGTTCATCTTGATTGGGAACCTCTGTGCTTTCTGAACATGTATGGCTTTTACCTTCTCCAGATTCAGGAAGTTTTCTGTCATTATTTTTTCAAACAGGGTTTCCATTCCTTGCTCTTTTTCTTCTCCTTCTGGTATTCCTATGATTCAAATGTTGTTGCATTTCATGTTGTCTTGCAGTTCCCTTAAAATATCTTAATATTTTTTTAGTCTTTTTTCAGGCTGCTGCTCTCCCTGGGTATTTTTTCTACCTCGTCTTCTAGACCACTAATTCAGTCTTCTGCTTCCTCCAGCTTGCTTGTATTTCCTTCATGTGTATTTTTATTTCAGAAATTTGTTCTTGATTTCTTCCTGGTTCTTATTTATAATTTCTATTTCCCTTTTCATACTGTTGTACTTCCCAGTCAGTTCCTTGTAGTTGTGAGTTCCTTGAGCATCCTTATCAGCATTCTTTTGAATTCTGTATCTGATAGTTTGCTTGCTTACATCTCATTTAGCTATTTTACTGAGGAATCTTCCATTCCTTTCAATGGAATGTTCTTTCATTGTCTCACTATTTAGGTGACTCTGTTTGTTTCTGTGATTCCAGATGCTCTGCTTTGCCAGCTATCTTTTTAGGGAGAAGTTCTGTGGTCAGAGTTTTGTGGGACTCAGTAGTGCAGTTTCTTTGATCTCCTTGTCAAGATGCTCTAAGGTTGCCCTTTCTTCCATTTGTGTGGGCTCTCTTGTTGTACTTGGGCTTTACCTGTTGGTTGCCCCTTTGTTGGTGTGTTCTCCCCTCTGGCAGGTTTACTGGTGGTCACGACTCCCATCTTGTGTTTTATGCTGTGGGACAGGTGATGGTAAACAAAGTAGTATCACCAGAAAACCAAACCCATGCTAGCAAAAATAACCCCTCTACAACATTGGCAGTCTCAACTGCAATTGAACTAAGATTAATGAATATCAAGAGAGACTGCGGATATTGTAAGATATGACAAAGGGAACATGAGATGAGTAAAAAAGAGGAAAACGTTGTTGTGTGGTAAGGAGGAGAAACAATAATAATTGGGATAGATCCAAAGTGAAGAAAGGAAGAGAACAAAATTTCAATGTAAGTAAAACACAAAAGAACAATGGCAACAATGGGGTAAGAAGAGGATGAGTATACTACGAGGTTTGAAGTAAGACTGAAAACATATTGGACCAACAGGAGCAAAATTGCAGAAAAGCCACAGCAGGATTGATAGCAGTAAGAGCTAAATGAAGTTTAGTAAGGGCAGAACAAGAATAAGAATATTGTAGAAAAGCAAAAAGTGAATATGAGATGTCTACAGTAAAAAAAATGATTTTGAGAGGATGGGGGAATTAAGCTACTAAGAGTAAGGAATAAAACCCAGGTTGAGAGTGGGGGGGGGGAAGGTGGGGGGAGAAAACAGTGAAATAAAATTTCTCACTCAACAGATAAGGGACAGGGGAAAGGTGAAAAGGAGTAAGACAGTGGGAGAGTATTTTATGGGATTTAAAGCAGAAACAAGTGGTGAACAAACAGGAGTACCCTTGGAAAAGTACAGCAACAACCATGATATGTCACGCGACTAGCCACTGTTTATAAAAGATGAAAGAGAGTTAAGACTGTTACTAGAAGGATAAAATATGTGATCTGACTTAAGAAAGAAGAACGCTTATGTGAGATTAGATGGAGGAGAAATAGTGAGAGTAATGGACAGAAATTCTGCATAGTGTTAAGAGAAAATAATGTTAACCACAATAGTAATAAGGCTCAGAAAGATGGAGAAATTGATTAAGACCAGGGAAGGGTGCTGTGTGGGACTTGGAATAACAACAGTATGACAAGAAATATATAATCTGAATAAAAAGAATAAAAAGTAAAAGACCAAGAGTAGTGTGTTATTTGGAATATGAGTGAAGTAAAAGAAGAGAAATTAAAATGCAATATGAAAGGGAAAATACAAAAATCAAACAATAAAAACAAACCAAAAAAATAATAAACAGAAAGAACAGGGATTAAAAAAAACATGGAAGTTCTGAAGGACATCAAAGTGAAATTTGTCTCAGCTGTTGGTGTTCACGTTCTGACTTCTTCCTGAATCTGTCTCTGGTTTTCTCACAGTTCCAGGTCTTACTGTCTTAGAAACGGGAGTGAAAAAAGCCACCTGCTGATTTTAGGTGATCCAGGAACCTGCAGGCACAGTGGGGCTGGTCTCTGATTTTTCCCATCCTGTGGTTTCACAAGGATGGGGCTCGGTGTGGGCTGCAATAATCACAGGTGCCCAGTTTCCAGCGCATGCCCTCAGAGCTCTGTGCAGCCTGCACTGTCCACTCTGCACATATGTGCCAGGCTGGCACTGATAATGCACCTCATTTCACACCCCTTTGATCAGTCAGTGAGGTGCAATGAGTGGGAGCAAATCACACACACCTCCTCCCTCTTTGTTGGCCTGGCCTCTGTGATGGAGAAAAGCCCCTTTTCCGCTAGCCTAAGAACGCCCCGTAGGAGAGTCTAACTTCCGCATTCCGCTTATGTAACTCGCTTTGCCATGTAGGAAGGTCCTGCAGGCTATATAAACCCCAAGAACCCTTTGTTCAGGGCTCACAATTTGGAGATCACTCTCCTCTGGGCCCATGCACGTGAATAAAGATCATGCTCCTGAACCCTCGGCGTCTGGTTGCTTCATTTTTCTGTAACATCTGCATACTCAGTTCCCCTATGGAAAAAAGTCCCTCTGAGCCCCTGCTGCCTGTCTGCCTTTGATCAATCCATGAGGCACCCTGAGTGGGAACAAACTGTACCCACACTCCTCCTCCTTAGCTGACCCGGATGCTGTGTGTGCAAGGTCCTTGCACATGGCTCAGTTCCTTTTTTGAGAAAAGTCTCCCACCTCAAATTCTGATTAAAATATTCAGGGGTACATACAAGAAAAAAGAGTCATACAGCATAAAAGCTCAAAGCTAAATAAAGACCATACAAGAGGATAACAGCTACTATTATATACCTGTTTGGAAAGGACTAAAAAAGAATCTATGAACTGCATATGAAATACTCCACAGTATCAAAAAGAGCCACACCAGGTAATGTAACAATGTGATTTATGGTGAGAGCTTTGGGTCACTCAGTATCGGCTCAACCTCCAGAGAGACTGGAGAGTCCACCCACTGGGGCAGTTGATTATGTCTATATAACAGAGCCTCTACAAAAACTGGACACCAAGGACTGGGTAAGATTCTTTGGCTGGCAATACTTAGACACACTGTCTCACACCATTACCAGGAATATCAGTGCTGTCCAAGACTCTATTTTGAAAAGACGCTGGACACCCCATGCATGGAACTTTCCTGGACCAGCCTGCCCCAAGATTTTTTTTCCCTTGGCTGATTTTAATCTATATGTTTTTGATGTAGTAAACCATTACTGTGAGTACAATGGATTCCAGTGAGTTTTGTGAGTCCTTCTAGAAAATTATCAAACCTGCTGGTGGTCTTAAGAATTGGCTCTAATTTTGCAGTTATTATTACATTATAATATAATATTATTATCAAGATATCCAATCAACTGAAGTTACAGAGTGTGCATGTTTTTCCATACAAAGAAAAACTGACAAAATCGAAGAGAGAGATCTGACAGGTTTATTATAAATAACCTAGATTTAAATCATGTAGTTAACTAGGTATTAATAATATATCAGTGTGCCCTGAAGAGAATATGCCCCACATCCCCATTTTTATCTTCAGCAATGTAACAGAAAATTGGCTTATATTAAGAAACACTTGATTTCATGATATTGTAGACTAAAATTAACTTTGAAAAAACAAAAGTCTACTACAAACTGCTAGATCAAAAAGAAATTAAAGTTTCAAATCCTGAAAACACAAAAATTGTATTACAATGTATACCCTGGTTGGGTAGCTCAGTTGGTTGAAGTATCCATCCTGATTAATTCCCCCCAGTGGGGGCACATACAAGAATCAACTAATAAATGCATAAATAAGTGGGACAGCAAACTGATGTTTTGCTCTCTCCACCCCTCTCTAAAATCACTTTTTAGAAAAAGATTCAATGTAAATAAAAAAGTAGAACATACAAATAAATTTAGGTGAAAACAAAAAGGGCCTAAAACATATATTTTAAATAATTTAAGAATAATAATGCAATGTTGGAGAACGCTCTGCCTCTTTTCAGGAATTGTAACTGCCCCCCATGGCTAAGGATGAGCAAGTGATCTCTGGATTACGAGTCACAGGAGTCAAAGCTTGTCTCTGGTAGTAAATGCTGCCTCAGCTTACTCCCCTGCCCCCAAAGCATGGTCGATCTCCATGATGGGTAAGACTCCTCACACAGAGAGGGGCAACCTAAGCCAGACACAATCACTTGAGAGGCCATCATGGAAGGACTCGGGGCGCTGTGACAAAGAGGGAATGATGGACCCTCCCCCCCCCCACCAGCTATTGTGACATAGCCCAAGTCCTCATTTCCATCTGGGAGAAGTGCTGCCGGGCTCTAATCCACTTAAGCCTAAAAACCTATGATGGGGAAGACAGTGCAGCCCTGTGCTGGAAAGGGCAGGTATCAGGCAAAGATACCAGTAAATCAGGCATAAGAAAGAATATGTAAAAACCCTGTGAAACCTGCTTTGTTTAGAATGCTCTCATTTAAATGATAAGGGTCCAAGCAAGAAGTTGGTTCCTCAACGTTTTATGGCTCTTTAGCTATCTGACCCTGACTGAGAATAAGCCCTCACTGAATGCTAACTTCTCTGAATGCTAACTATTGTTTGATCCTTACCTGTATTCTTGTGCAAATGAACCAAATAAAAGCCCCTTGAGCAGGGGGCTCTTGGCCCTTTCCCTTTCCCTTCGATTTTTTTTCCCTTTGAGGGGTCGGCCACATTTCCTCCCTAAGCAGATCATGTTTTGGTAGTGTTTGCTTTCATCCGTGGTAGACAGGGGGTGGGGATGGGGGATGGTTACGATGACTTTGCCCGCAAAGTCGCCCCACAGTCTAGATGGCAGGTGGGGCGAACTGTATGGGAATAACTGTACCACTAACTTTTAGCATGTTTGAAAGTTTATATAAAAAGTAAAATAAATTACCTGAGCAATTTATTAGCTCTTTCACATTTCCAACATATAATTCCTAATCTATATTACCCATTTCAAAGTACAGGTATATATACATAGACATTCATATAATTCTGTATAATATTAACACCAAAACCTGACCAACAACTAGCATTTTTATTTTTTTAAAATTCTATTTATTTCGTTTTAGAGAGAGGGGAAGGGAAGGAGACAAAGACAGAGACAAACACTGTTGTATGAGAGAGAAACAGTTGTCTTTCACATGCCCGAAAAAGGGGACCTGGCCCACAACCCAAGCATGTACCTTGACTGGGAATCAAACTAATGACCTTTCGGTTCACAGGCCAGCACTATATCCAGTGGGCCCCACCAGCCAGGGCACTATAATAAGCATTTTGAAAAATTATAGATCAATTTCACTTAAGACTACAGCCAAAAAAATTTCTAAAGAGCTACTAATAAATCAAATGCTACAATAAATTAAAATAAATATCCAGAAGAGCAATCAAAAGAATAAAGGTTTCTAAAATACACAACAATATATATATATTTTTCCAGTTTTGTGGTAAGCACACATATAAGATAAGAAAAAAAGAGAAATACACTGAGATATTACTGCGAATATCTCTATAATGGAATTACAGTATTTTCAGCTATTATTCATCTGTTTAATATTTTTATAATATGCATTTCATTTACATCAAAAAATAGAAAAGCTAGATGTATGTGTCTAAAGTTTTCAAATTTGCTATTAATAAATAATTTTCTATATGGGATAGTCAGTTGCTTATTAGTAGTTAACCATTATCTTTGTTAAATTGTTTTTTCTTTGTTAAACTTTTAAGTTACTGAAATAGTTCTAGGGCAAATGTCTAATAAATAAGACTATACAAATTTTTTTCCAATTCTCACCCGAGGATATATTTATTGATTTTAAAGAGAGAAGAATAGAAAGAGAGAAACATCAACATGACAGAAACAAACTGCCTCTAATATGTGCCCCAACCAGGGATCAAATATGCAACCTAGGTATGTGCCCTGACAGGGGATCAGACCCACATCCTTTGGTTGTATGGGATGACACTCCAATGACCAGCCAAGGCAAAGTTACCTAAATTTAATGCGCAAAATAAAACTCCTTAAAACCCACCAAGAATGAAGCCCCTAATAGAAAACTATAAACAAACAAGTACAAGTATATATGCATACACAAACATGTATATTAAAGAAAGGGTAAACAGAGAAGTCAAACATACTTTTGCTAACTGAAATAGTTTTAATTAAAATTATCTATTAGAACAGCTAATCACATATGGCAAATTATCATTTGTATAGCTACTAAACATATTAAATAACTTTATAACACTAAACTGTTCATACATGCTCAGGGTTCTACTGTTGACACAATAACATTGACAAATTAGAATTATCAATAAGCACAAAGAAAGAAAAGCACTTGATCAAAAAATATGGGGTATAGAGTATTTGTAAGAGATTACATAATTTCTCTGTTCCATCCTAGGCATTCACATTCTACTCCTTTCAAAACCTAACTTCTACCTGGAGGGAAAGAGCTGTATCAGATGAACATTTAACTTGTCAGAAGTCACGTTTGACCCAGGAGGAAGAGGCTTTAAAAATGACAAAAGGATGTCTGAACTTTAAGAATACAAATTAATTTAACAATTTAGTCTTTATGAATAGAATAAGATGTGCCTTCCTTATCTACAGTTAGTACTTAGCTATATATACATATAACCTTAGGTTATAGGTGTCCTTGTTTTTTAAAAAGAATTGGGCTTTTATTAATATATGTTACTTTTTACTAGAAAAACAATAATTTGACTTCTATTAAAGATAGTTTCCGGGCGGGGGGGGACCTATCTAACATCTTCTCCTGAAATATCTAAAGCCATAGTATTTCTATTCAATACAATTTCCCTTACATATACAGCTGATGACATGCATGGTGGACAGTTGTATATTGTACATGGGACCAGTGTGGTAAGAGCTAAAAATAATGATTTATTTTTATTATCAGTTCTTTCCAAACCAAACATACAATGAGCCAATTTATAGAATTAGTTACATGTATAAGATATTGGTGTCTATAAAAGGATTTTTTAAATTCTAGAATTTTACTCATTGGGATTTAATTTCTCACTAGTCCTGGAGACTGAGCATCATGGAGAGGCAAAGCAGTCTCCTATTTCACACATGTACCATGAGTCTATAAAAGCCTCAAGAGACAAATATTTAAAGTATCACGCTTCAAAGAGATTCCAGCCTGGTCTGCAACAAGTATTTACAGAACATGTTAGATACCTACTTTTATAAATACAGACCAAATGTCACAGACTGTAAACACTCTGCAAACACTGTGTCAGGTTTCTGTTGTGGAAGCCACAGCAGATGGCTCTGAGGGTCACCTTACCTGACAGAGCATCCTGGGCTTCAAAGAAAGTACTAAGACCCCCTTTCACACACGCCAGGCTGCCTTCACTCTTCTTGTTAGCCTGTCTCTTCAGGTTGGTGACTGCCATTTTGAGCTGTTCAAAACTGAATGAAATAAAGAAACCAAAAGTTTGACACCGCTAACATTAAAAAAGAAAGAAGACAATGCATTACACATAAAATACCAAAACCTACATTAAGAAGATAGACTAGCCCTGGCTAGTGGATTGAGCACTAGCCCTGGCCTGCGAACCAGAGGATCGCAGTTCGATTCCCAGTCAGGGCACATGCCTGGGTTGCAGGCCAGTTCCCAGCAGGGGACACATGATACATTGTGTGTCCTCAGCAGAGGCAACCATACATTGATATTTCTCTCCCTCTCTCCTTCCCTTCCCCTCTAAAGATAAATAAATAAAATATAAAAAAAAATTCTTCACTATGAAGGATCTTAGGACCTTCTCTATTTAAAAAAAAAAAAGAAAGAGACTAATAGGATATATAGCCAGATAAAAACAAAAGCTTTCAAATTTTATCTAGAGCTAAAACTTTTATTATGAATGCCAAAATTATAGCAGCTAGAAAAGAGATTAATAGCTCTCAAATGGCCATTCCAAATATATCAGACCCTTATGAAATAAATATACATGTAGATTTTTTTAACCAATATATATCATATATCCATATGCCCAGTAAGGAGTCCTGATTATCATCTCCCTGGTAGAAAGTCCTAGATCACGTAGCTGTGGATGCTACCTAAGGCAGAATTTTCTCTGTACATTCATTTCTGTATTCTGGACACAAATTGAGCATACTGCTATCCTTACTACATCAATAACGAATCCAGTCTTTAGCAGTGAAATTTCAGAAAACCTGGGGGAGGTCTTTAATTCACTGTTTAACTAAAAAGACCACAACATTTTATGTCTACATCTCAAGCAGAGAAAAAAATAGGTAGTTTTCTGTATTTCAGAAGTTTTATTTCTGAGCTAAGAAAATATGGCTATAAAATGAGTATATTTAGTCCCATGATAGCCCTAAACAGAAAAAAGATTTTGACTTATAGTAAATGAAAAAGCACATCCATAATGTAAAATTAGAATCATTTTTTATAATGAAAGATTTCAGACATCTGCTTTAAAAATCCCTGAGGCCAAATTTATTCTACGTATACAACAAATTTCCTCATGTTTTCTACTAATGATTTACCTCCTAAAAGCTGAAAAATTTCTCCTAAGCTACATTTTAACAAATTGACTTTTCAAGAATATAGACTTTAAGCAAGAAAACATTCAAACATTTTTACTAAATATAATTGTTTTAAAACAGTCTTGGAAAAAAAGTTAAAAATCCAATCTTGTAGAGAGAGTGGGTAAAATGTAATTAGACAAAAATGAGCACTTTATTTTGGATACATGGCCCTATCTATGTTTTGGCCTAATTTTAAATCAAGTGTTTGCAAAATGATAACCCAGGTCATCTTCCTTTGCTCTATGATGTGGGAAGGATGTGTGTGCCCCACATTACACCCCAACTTGAAAGTTTTCTTATTTGAGTAGGGAAAGGTCACATTCAGGCACCTCAGTTTAGGTAGCCAGCTGAGATTCCATAAAATTTCAATAGCTTGTACAAATAATGAAACGTATAGAAACAACATGATAACAGGAAATAAAGGTCCTCTAATCAATAATCCCCTTTTATAAATAAGAATATAGATAACCTACGATGTTCACAAGCTCACCCAAAGTCAAAGGTCTCCGAAGTAGCAGAGCTAGGCCTAAAACCCACATTACTAGATCATCGTATCAGCTGCATCCAAGTGAAGCAATTCACAATCAACAGCCCCATGTCACTAACCTGGTGGTTGAGTGGTTCTCTGTAAGATACCAGGCAGCTGAAAAATTTTCACTTGTGAAATCGGCACTCATTCCCGGGAAGAGCATTTCTAAGTCCTTCTGGGGAAATTTACTTCTGAGGGAGAAAAAAAGTTTAAAACATACTTCAAGTCCTATTATTTACAAAGATGTAACAAATGTCCAGGGTACCTAGTATAATAAACATGAATACAAACCGTTATAATTATCCATCTACATTATAAAGCCTATGTTTGTATGTGTATATAAAATATATTTCCTACACCTCAGCTAATTTCTTATATATCAACTTTGATTATATATGATAGGAAATTAAACAATGAAATTATATCAATATTAGATTATAAGATTTAAAGAAACTTAGTTGATACTTTTAAAAATCTATCAAAATATGAAATCAGTCCCTAATCAATGGGTAAAAATAAAAATCTAGACACAGTGAAATTTAATAACATTAAATCATTTTGTTAAAAAATTTAAAGGCCTAGATGAAAGCTGTTTTAAGCCTCATAATGCCTACCAGTAAAATTAGATCTAACTATATGGTACTCATATTTCCATGTCCATGTCTGAAATAATTTTAAGAAAAGCTTATGATAATATGTAATACATCATCTGCAGCTCACCTTCTTGCCTACATTTTTAATGTCAACTTCTAGATCAAACAAATTAATTTATTTATGAATTCAAATACTAATCAAACATCTAATATAAATCCAATTCCATGCTGGAAGTCAGACAGTTGGGTATGAGAGAAAAAGTAACATGGGCAGACCTTTAACTTATTAGCTAAAAGCCCTTAGTATACCCCCACCCCTTCATCTATGCAGAATGAAGTCCAAGTTCTATAGTCAAGTCTCTCTATGATCTCAACCTGCTTATCTCTCAAGATTCATTTCTACCATTCACATCCTCAAACCAAAAGCTTCAGCAACTTCAAAGGAATTATATTTTCTTGCATCTGTTGTGTTTGTTATTACATTATTCCTCTAGATCTTGCTGTGCCTTCTGATTGAAGTATGTTCCTCACACCATACACTGGGCAAGCTCACCTCACAGGGCACAAACAGGACAAAACATTATTTTATAGCCCAGTGTCTCTTAATTTTTTAAAGTACCCACTGCCAATTTACTATGCATTAGGAAGCTTAACTTAAAAACCAACAGCATAGTAAAAATATGTCATTTCTGTTCATAACAGAACAGGTTCCAAAATATATTTTCTTTTAAATGTATTCGGTCAGTAAATAATCCTTTATAAAAGTTCTTTTATAAAGAAAGTTGCCAACACCTTCATTACATTTATAAATACAAGATTTATACAGCAGTCCATCAAAATAATATTTTTAACTCCTTACAAATATCTACATATAGTTCATACCTATAAAACTTTCAATGGAGTGTGCTATAAAGTTTTCTTCATCCATAAAAGATCTCAAAAATTTAGAAAGATATTTAGTGTGAAATTAAGCGTCCCAAACCACCTATTTTATAAAGGAATTTGATATGCATATTCACATGATTTTCAAAAGTCAGATAAACAGATGAAAACAAAGACCTATTGAAAAAACTACATACTACACACAGCAGTTAAGACAGAAGTATGTTGAATGAGAAAAATTAAGAAGCAGGACACAAGAGATGTGGGAAGGAACAAAAAATAATGTGTTACATGAGCCCAGTGTCTCTTTGAAGTGGGGGAAATTATTCCCATCCTGGAAGAAAATGTGGGCAGATCTGATGACTTCTACTCACTCCTATCTGAGAGGTTCTTGATGCCACATTACTACAAATACAGCTTCAAGAATTCAATTCAGGAATTAGGCAACCTAGTTCATGATCAACACTCCATCATCACCAAAAGTACTACCTGTTTGAGCCCTTGACTTGCAGGTCTCCTTAGGCACAATTTTACAATGGTCCAAAACTTACTCTCTCCAGTGAGGTGCTCATTCGGTACCAGAAACTCGCCCCTCCCAAAGGCAGACACCTCTACTCTCAATACACTGTGTTCTAGTGCTTTTGGGTGCCAGGGCCTCTGCCTCAAAACTGCAGGAAACATTTGTACCTGGGGGCTTCATAGAAGCCCCAACTCACCAGGCATAAGTGAAGAGCATACATTCTCCATAACTCCCCTTCAAAGCCTAGCAAAACTCTCAAGAAATCCTACAGTCCTGATCAATGTGGCTCAGTTGGTTGAGTGTCAGTTATCCCACAAAGTTAAAGGTCTCAGGTTTGATTCTGGTCAGGGCACATCCCTGGGATGTAGGCTGGTCCAAGGTAGGGTATGTGCAAGAGGCAACCAATCAATGTTTCTCTCTCTCTGGTTCTTCTTCCCTTCTCTCAAAAAGTAAATAAATAAAATCTTTTTTAAAATCTTAAAAATCTTTCCCTTCTCTACCAGCTCTTCTGCTTTATCCCTTCATACTCCCCCAAAGTCCAAGGAATGCAAAACTGGTTCTCCATGATTTCCTTTGTAAATTCCATACTTTAATCTAGAATCCAACATTTATTGTTAGTACCTCAGTCACGAGAGAAAAAGGTCCACAAACTATGAAGTTCTCTTTTCTAATTGGAAATGAGGAGGAAGGCCTGCTTAACTCTGCAGTAACAGATTAGAAGATGAAACAAGACTTTAAGGCAATCATGAACACCTCAGCATCAGTAACTCAGAGACTAAGCCAACCTTACACCTCTCTTCACTGGCTTAAAAATTAAAAGGCTACAGTGTAAATCTCCTTAGAGAGAGAGAGACAGAGAGAGACAGAGAGAGACAGAGAGAGAGAGAGGGTATGGGTGTGTGTTGCATAGCTTGGTAATTTCACTATACAGTCTCTGGAAGGGAGCTAAAGAACTCTGCATTTTTAGAAGTTTATTTTGGTTTGGACTCTTCAGATTGGTTTGATACTTTACCTAGTAATAAAATCCTGTCACCTTTGGAAGTTTCTGATTTTATTTATCTGTACATCATTCTTCCAAGTGAGAACTTTTGAGGATTGAAAGGCTAAATTTTAGATAAATAACTAAAAACCCTCCCTTCTGACATGCATTGGCTATGTTCCACAGTTCTACTTTAACTACTGAGCAGTGTCTGTCTAGAGTGCTGTTTCAAAACCATAGAAAGAATGATCTGACGAATGAGTGTGTCTGTCCTCTGTGTGAGGGAGAGGTGCATGGTAGCATGCCTACGACTTTTTCAGCCTTACTCCTGTACGATACTTAAACTGAAGTTCTCTGTAATACTAAAGTTGCTAAGAAAGTTAAATAACGTCAACAGAATCAACAAGTACTACAAAATCACCTGATATCAACTAAATCCCTACTAAGTCTTTACAAATTATTCAACTATGTGAAATCTTCTAACAAAGAACAGTTCCAACTAAAAGATTAAAGACACAGGTAACAAAGAAGCAGTTAAAAAACCTGTGAGAAGCCAATCTGAGTTTCTTTATCTTTCACTCAAGACCTATAGTTTTATTTTGGTTGCGTGGCTCCCTACCCATATTAAAGCAGCAGTGTGTAAAGGGGTCACCAGAGTTAAGAATAACAACATAAAAAAATCTATGATATAATGATAGCATGTAAAGCAAAAATATATAGCACAAAAACATAAAACTCAAAAACACAACACTTGCATGCCATGGTGAAATGGCTAACTCTACACCATCCCCAGAGGTCTGAGAGTTATGTCATGCTCAACACAGTTTAAAACAATAAAAACTGCATTTGTCTTTCTCCATCTAGCAAAATGAGATGAAGGTCCACTGGTGTTGTCCAAATCACAGGATTTCCTTCTTTTGCATAGTTGAATAACATTCCATGTGTGTGTACACACACTTGCTTATCCCCTTATCCATCCATGGACACTTGTTTCCACATCATGGCTACCATATATAATGCTACAATGAACACGAGAAGCATACACCTTTTTGTGTTTTCATTTTCTTCAGATAAATACTCAGAATAGGAATTGCTGGGTTATATGGCAGCTCTATTTTTATTTTTTGAGGAACCTCCATACTGTTTTCCACAGTGGCTGTACCTATTCACATTCCCACCAACAGTGCACAAGGGTACTCTTTTCTCCACATCCTCACCAACACTTGTTCTGTCTTATGTTTTTGGCAATAGGAATTTGAACAGATGTGGTTGACTTGCATTTCTCTAAGGACTAGTTATTTTAAGCATCTCTTCATGTACCTGTTGGCCATTTCTATGTTTTCTTTGCAAAAATGTCTTTTGAACACCTTTGCCTATTTTTCAAATGAAATATTTTTGCTCGGGAGTGGACAGATTGGCTCTTTAGTTGTATGTTTTCATTACAAATTTTGGGTATTAACCCTTTATCAGATTTGCAAATATATCTGGACTACTAAAAAATAGTACAGAGTGAAAACTCACGAAACCAGAGTAAAAAAGTACTTGCCAGGGCCTAGACCTTGGAGGAAATAAAAAGAAATTGGTAAAAGGGTACAAACTTTCAGCTCTAAGATGAATAAGGTCCTCTAGAATATAATGTAAAACATGATGACTACAGTTGATAACACTGTAATACGTAATTGATACTTGCAGAGAGAACTTAAAAGTTCTCATAAAAATAAATATCTGAGGTAACAAATGTGTTAAAAATAGATGGTTGGAATCCTTTCACAATGTACATACATCTATCAAATCACCAAGATGTCCACTTCAGGTATCACTCAAATTTGTCAACTATGCCTCAGTAAAGATCAAAAATATTTTTAAAAAACTGGAACTTCAGGTCAAGATGGAGGCATAGGTGGACATGCACTGCCTCCCCACACAACCATAAAAATAATTACATGACTTCTAGCCAAGATGAAGATGTAGGTAGATATACTGTGCCTCAGAAGCCAATCTGAGAAGCCAATCAAGCCTCACACAACCAAAAGAAGGATAACAACAAATTGAAAAACAAAACTGACAGAAAATCTAACTGTATGGAAGGCCCACAATCAAAAAGTTAAAGAAGGAACATTCATCCAGACAGGTAGGAGGGGAAGACAACAGCCAGGGCAGAGAGGACTCGTAGCAAGGTGGCAACTAGAGAACCTAGGCGGGCAAGGCAGCAGCTGACAGACTGCCCAGTCCCACATATGAATTCAGATAACCCAGGAGGAGCAACTGGCGATCTTGACAGACCACACAACCCAGGATTCCAGAATGGGTAAATAAAGCCTCAAAACCTCTACTGAAAAAATCCATGAGGGCTGTGGAGGAGGGAGAAACTCCCAGCTTCATAGGAGAGTTCAGTTGGAGAGACCCACAGGGTCCTAGAACGTATACAGACCCGCCCGCCTGGGAATCAGCACTAGAAGGGCCCAATTAGCTTGTGGGTAGCAGAGGAAGTGACTGAAGGCCTGCAAGAGTGGAGCAGGCAATACTGTTCCCTTTTGGACTCCTCCCCCACATACAGCGCCACAGTGTATCCACATGGGTTGCCCCACCCTAGCAAATACCAAGGCTCCACATCGTAACTACTGAAAAGGCACACTGTCACAAAAACTATATGGCCCAAAAGAAAGAACAGATCAAAGTTCCAGAAAAAATACAACTAAGCAATGAAGAGATAGCCAGCCTATCAGGTGCACAGCTTAAAACACTGATAATCAGGATGCTCATAGAAATGGTTGACTGTGGTTGCAAAATAGAGGAAAGAGTGAAGGCTATGAAAAGTAAAATAAAGGAAAATGCACAGGGAACCAACAGTGAAGGGAAGGAAACTGGGACAAAAATCAACGGTTTGGACCAGAAGGAAGAAATAAACATTCAATCAGAACAGAATGAAGCAAGAATTCAAAAAAATGAGGTGAGTCTTAGGAACCTCTGGGACAACTTTAAACATTCCAACAGTCAAATCACAGAGGTGTCAGAAAGAGAAGAGGAAGAGAAAGATACTGAAAACTTCTTTGAAAATTTACTTGAAAAAATAATGAAGAACTTCCCAAATCTGCTGAAGGAAACAGACCTCCAGGAAGTGCACGAAGCTCAGAGAATCCCACAAAGAAGCTGAACCCAAGGAGGTACACATCAAGGCACATCATATTTCCATTACCCAAGATTAAAAATAAGGAGAATCTTAAAAGCAGCAAGAGGAAAAGAGACAGTTATCTACAAAGGAGTTCCCATCAGACTGTCAGCTGATTTCTCAAAAGAGACCTTACAGGGAAGAAGGGGCTGGAAAGAAGTATTCCAAGTCATGAAATCCAAAGACCTACAGCCAAGATTGCTTTATCCAGCTAAGTTTTCATTTAGAATGGAAGGACAGATAAAGTGCTTCCCACATAAGATCAAGTTCAAGGAGTTCATCATCACCAAACCCTGATTATATGAAATGTTAAAGGGACTTATCTAAGAAAAAGATCAAAAATAGGAACAGTAAAATGACAACATACTCACAACTATCAACAACTGAACCTAAAAAAAACAAAAACAAACTAAGCAAACAACTAGAATAAGAACAGAATCACAGAAATGAAGATCATATGGAGGGTTATCAGTAGGGGAGAAGAAGGGGGAGAAAAGAGGAGGAGGTACAGGGAATAAGAAGCATAAATAGTAGGTACAAAATAGACAGGGGGTGGTTAAGAATAATATAGGAAATGTAGAAGCAAGAACTTATATGTACAACCCATGGACATGAACTGGGGGGAATGCGGATGGAAAGGGGGATGCAGGGCAGAGAGGAAAATGGCACAACTGTAATAGCATAATCAATGAAATATATAGATGAAAAGAATTAGAACCAGATCTCAAACTAATAAAAGCCAGAACTGCCAAAAAATCAGGCTGTATGAAAGTCCAAGAACCAAGGATTTAAAGAAGGTACACACATCCAGATGGGTAGGAGGGCAAGAGTCACAGAGATAGGTGGAGAGGCCCTATGCCAAGTAGAGGCAGGGGCAGAAGGGATGGCCCCACATTGATGTGTGGTGGATAAAAATAGGAATGGGTATCTTGGGAGTGACCTATCCCAGCCCCAGGCCAAATCACACAGCCTAGGGATCCAGTACCAGGAAGATAAATCTCCAGTTACTTCTAGCTGTAAAAACCAGTGGGGTTGGGGCAGCCGAAGAAATAGCCGTATTTTTGCTACTTAAAGGGCCCACACAGGATGATGGAAGAAACTGCCAGATTTTTGCCACTTGAATGGCCCACACAGACTTAGAACGTCACAAATCCACACACTCTGGGTTTCACCACCAGGGCTGCAGCTTTGGGAAGTGAGTGAAATAACTTAAAACTGGAAAGGGGGCCAGTAAAAGCTCCAGAAGACAGGCAGCGGCACTGTCCCCTCTCCGAGCCCTCTTTCCACAGAGAGCCATGGTAGAGAAGCAGGCTGTCCTGCTCTGGAAACTACCTAAGGCTCAGCCCCACACAATTTACAGGTGCTTCTACATAGGCCATACTACTAAGACGGAGTAAAAGCAGCTCTACCTAAAACACAGCAAGAAAGATAAAGAGGCTGCCAAATTGAGGAGACAAAGAAATATGACCCAAATGAAAGACTAAACGAAACAGAGATAGCCAACCTATCAGATGCGGAGTTCAAAATGCCAGTGACCAGACTGCTCAGAGGACTCACTGAGTACAGCAAAATCATAAAGGAAGAAATAAAGGCTACACTAAGAGAAATTAAGAAAAATCCATAAGGAACCAACAGTAAAGGGAAAGAAGCCAGGATTCAAATCAATGATTTGGAACATGTGGAAAAAATAAACATTTAGAACAGAAAGAAGAAACAAGAATTAAAAACAAACAAACAAACAAGGAGAGGCTTAGGAACTTCTGGGGCACCTTTAAATGTACCGACATCCAAATCATAGGGGTATCAGAAGGAGAAGAGAAAGAACAAGTAATTGAAAACTTATTTCAAAAAATAATGAAAGAAAACATCCCTAATTTGGTGAAGAAAATACACATACAAGTCTAGGAAGCACTAAGAGTCCCAAAGAAGTTGGACCCAAATAGGATCACACCAAGACACATCATAATTATATTACCCAATATAAAAATGTAGGAGAGAATCCTAGAAGCAGCAAGAGATAAACTAAGAGAGAGATAAAGCAAGAGATAAAGTAAAAGTAAAGCAAGAGAGAGATAAAGTAACCTACAAAGGAGTCCCCATTAGACTGTCAGCTGATTTCTCAAAAGACACCTTAAGGGCAAGAAGGGGCTGGACAGAAGTATTCCAAGTCATGAAAGGCAAGGATCTACATCCAAGACTCCTCTATCCAGCAAAGCTTTCATTTAGAATGGAAGGGCAGACAAAGTGCTTCTCAGATAAGATCAATTAAAGGAGTTCATCGTCACCAAGCCCTTATTATATGAAATGTTAAAGGGATTTATCTAAGAAAAAGAATATAAAAAGCATGTATAGTAAAATGACAGCAAGCTCACAATTACTAACAACCACACCTAAAATAAAAACAAAAGCAAACTGAGCAAACGACTGGAAAAGGAACAGAATCAAAGAAATGGAGATCACACGAAGGGTCAGCAACAGGGGAATGGGAGGAGTGAAGAGGGGGAAAAGGTACAGAGGATAAGTAGCATAGATGATAGGTAGAAAACAGACAGTGGGAGGGCAAGAAGAGTATTGAAAATGTAGAAGCCAAAGAACTTATGACACATAGACATGAACTAGAGGAGGGGAATGTGGGTGGGAAAGGGGGTGCAGGATGGAAGGGAAGGAAGGGGGGGAAATGGGACAACTGTAATAGCATAATCAATAAACTATATTAAAAAATAAGTGTTACATAAGAAAGAAGTACTATGTTAATAGAGAGTTAAAAAGAACTCAAAAGTTTGCTCACAATAATGGGATTTTAGGCTCTAACCCACCAAGTAAAGTGATGGCTTAACAACTCAATAAGATATATTCTGAGTAATTCAAACCAAATCTACACTTTAAATCTCATAACATGGACTTTGGAGAGTGAAAGCAACAAATACTGTAGTGTGTAAATGCATTAAATCATTTTTAAAAAACATAAACGTCTCAGTAGCTGACAAATCTTGTCACCCTTAAAATGTATGCTTTCTATTAGATGGCAATGTAAGCCAGATTTAAGTCTAAACCTATAATGGTTTAAGACCATGTCATGGAAAGATCCAGGTATACTGAGCAGTCAGAGAAAACTAACAGGTACGTTTTTAACATATTTGCTTCATGTTCAAGTATGAGAATGATCTACAGAAATCGCCCATGACCAAGCAAAAAAGAATAATTTTGAAAGAAATTCTAACTACCTAAGATGGAGTGAGACCTAATTGCAGTTGTGTTACTCTGTGCTTGCCTGAAAAGAATATACTTTCTTCACTTGGCAGATGGGAAGATGAAAAGTGGAAGAGGCTAAACCAGCGAAAGAGAGTTTAGACTGTTCTTTTGAAAATGTGTATACTATACTCAATTCTTTTTTTAAAATATATTTTACTGATTACACTATTACAGAAACAAAATGAGTCACAGAAACAAATTTGCTCCTATGAAATTTCTACACGGTAAGTTTATCATGGTTCTTAACTTCTACAGGCATACTAAGAATTATTTGGCCACCTTTCTTTGTTTTCTAAATGTAGCAAGTAAAGTGGTCACCTTTTCTTTTTACTGGAAAGCCAAACTGATGAGAAGAAAAATCAGATTTCTATTGCCCATAAAGCCCCTGTGGAAATAAAACAGTTATCAGTGGTACATCAGCTGACTCCTCTAGATAGCCTTTCCCAGGCAATAGTCGCACAAAAAGAGCTGTAGATCCCACAAAAACAGAGGCAAAGCTCAATTTTTATGTTATCATTCCCATATACATATTTCTTCCAAAAAACATAACTTATAATCTCATGTTAGTCAAATACTATTTTTAAGAAATGAAACCTAGTAAAGGCTTAAATTAACATGAACCTGTTTTTACCTTCTTTTTCAGTTTAGTTTGTTTCCATTATACTTTAAGCCATGCAAAAAACACAGGCATTTGTGACAATTGGTATCATAAATTAAAAATACAGGCTTTTTACAAGCAAATCCTAGTCTTAGTTCAAAATGAAGTTATTTCTTTCTGAGCAATTAGTAACATTTTTATAAGTATTAAGGCACCATGTGTGTAAAACATCAGTTAAAAATTTAGGAATATGAACAACTTTAGCAGTGGAAGGAGGCCAATAAATGCCAGTTGTTAAACTTGTGGGCTGCAAGAGGAAAGTATGCATGTTCGGTACACCAATAAAATATTTATTAAACTTTGATTCACACTGAAAAGTAATAGGAAAACTATATTCTGTTATTCTCCCTTGCTTTTTCATATTCAGAAACTGGCCACAACCCTACAGGACCACTCACTGTTTCACACTGTAAATTTGACTGTCAGCTGAGGAGAAGTTCCATAAATATTCACAATGTAATTCCCAGGAGCTGATCCATCATCCAAAGGCAACTTCACCACTTTAATCTGATAATTCATCAGGCCCACAGTAGCCTACACCACAACAGGCAGTCATAATTCTTCAAATCTTCTCAACTAACATATTTCAACAAGCAAGTAATATTAAAATCCTGTTATTCTTCCTCCAATGACATTTATAAAATATTAAAAATAGGTCTTCTTCAGTGGTTGAATTATAAAAGTAATCCCCAAATGACATTAATAAACAGATATAAAAGACAAATAGTAAGAAAATTTTCTTAGGAATTCTAATCTAAATGTAACACCATTCTCTCTGAAGACCAAAGCTTTTATCTAAAATATAATGGCTCAGGCAAATGAAACACACACCACCAGTATTTTAACATCTGTTTTCCCTTTCCTGTTCTCTTTTTTTTCTAAAATAAGCCCTCTTTTTTTTTGAGGCTGAAGTTCAAAAAAATAAACACATTCTTCCTGAAAGTATTTTAAAAAAAACTGAAAGAGCATTTTTCTGACCAAAATCATTTTCTTCTCTTGGTTCACTTTCACCTTTTACTTTCTTGCTTCCTCATATGTCTATACTCTCATTCTTTCAAAGGAAGAAATTTTAAAGACTTTAAATAGACGAAAAAGATGACTAGATATCCAACTCTGTCCTGAGGGCCTTCCCAGTGTTTTCTGATAGTACAGGCATCTGTGCCTTTCCTTACCTCTATTTCGCAATTCTGTTATAGAAACAAAGTGGTTAACTTGGTAATGGCTAATGGTGAGCAGGAATCCCTGGCCAAAAAAGTACCTTGTCAGGTATAGATGCAATTAATTACTACACAGTAGAAGTAGCCAGTTTTGTATCTTTTTAGCATTTTTCATTGCCTATTTATGTTGGTTCTCTGGAATTCCCTTTGAACTGATTTTAATATTTTACTGATTTTCCAATCCTAACTTTTTAGTTTTGTCTAATGCTTGTACAAAATTTATATAATATACTCACTCCTGTGCCTATGTACAAAACAGTTTCTTCTTTATGAAAAGAACAATCAAAGGGATCCTTCTGCTCTACATTTCTTTTGTGGCAGACCTGGAAAGAAACTCTACTTTTCAGAGTATTGAAGCAGGCCATTAAAAGTTTTATAACCAACTGCAAAGCCTATTCACGCCTGAAACTGTGCTCAGGTAAATATCCAGGAGTCACCACACTTTTCTGGACTTTCTTGATCTGTAGACTTAATTTATATAGCACTGAAATCCTTAAAATAGCCCCAAAATGACTTGCCCTTAAGGTGTCTTTTGAGAAATATGGAGGCTGAAGAACTTCAAGATGTGACCTGGAAGAGCTCAGGCTCACTTAAAAGTAAGCGGCCAAGCCTCAGGACATTCTCAACATATGATAACTTCCCAAGACAAACACTTGTTGCTTCCCTCCCAGTCAGATGTAAACTCCAGCAGGTGAAAAAGAATCTTAATATTTGAATCACTAATGGCGTTCAAATGTAGGCTTGAAAGTTAAGTTTAAAGATTAGTGGACACTTCTTCCATTCCTAGAAAAAACTAAAATAACACTATGGTTATAGTGTTAAAAAAACAAATTTGTCACCTTCAATAAGATTTATAGAGAAACAAACTGTATATTACTTCATAAGCAGAATCACTAAGATTAAGACAAGATTAAGATGTCAGAAAAATTGATAAAGTAAGATATAAAGGTAAAGGTATTAATTATAAAAGTTATACAAACACTGTTCTAGACACTAAGAAAACTCTAGATTTCATTGCAAGGCATCCTGAAAGATATCACCTGCCACAATTCTACTGAAGTAAATAAGTATGAATTAAGTATAATTATAGGCAAGAGTTTTAAACAAAATAAAAAACTACACTGGACTTAATTACTCTAAAATTTTTCCCAGAATACAAGGCCCATCAAAAATCCTATTTTTATTTCAAGTGCCATCTAAACATTTAAATTTATCAGCTCCAGAAAATGCATTAATCTCATGTCATGAAAAGTATTAATTATTCAAATAATAAGTTTTGCAGAACTGAACCAAAATCAATGGAGCTACTATTAAAAACAGTATATGAACCCCTATGTTTAATGAAAGTTATTTACAATAGCCAAGATATAAAAGTAACCTAGGTGTCCATTGAAAGGTGAGTAAATAAAGGAGCTATGGTGTCTATACATAAGTGCACAATGGAACTTACCCAACAACAACAAAAAGAATGAAACTTGCCACTTGACAACATACATTTCCACAGTGGTGCAGCCACTGTGGAAAACAGTATGGAATTTCCTTAAAAAATTAAAATGGATCTGCCTTTTGACCCAGTGTTCTCACTTCTGGGAATATATCCTAAAAATACCAAAAGACCAATTTGAAGGAATACACCCACCCCTATTTCACGGCAGCATTATTTACAGTAGCCAAGATCTGAAAATAGCCCAAATGCTCATCAGTAGATGAACAGATAGAAAAGCTGTAGAACACTCACACAATGGAGTACCACATGGTTGTAAAAAGGAAGGAAATCTTACCCTTTTCAACAGACAACATGGATGGACCTAGAGAGTATCATGCTAAGTGAAATAAGCCAGTCAGAGAAAGACAAGTATCATTTGATCTCACTGACATGTAGAATCTAATTAACAAAATAAACTGACAAAGCAGAAATGGAGTTATGGACACATAACAGGCGGACAGCTGTCAGAGGGGAGAGGAGAGGGAGAACTGGATGAAAATGATGACAGGATTAGCCAAAGGACACAAATGCATAGTCGGAGACAACAATGTGGTGATACCCAGAGGGAAGGGTGAGTGGGAACTGAGTGGAGGCCAGCAAAGGCAAGGAACTAGCGATATCTGTAATAGTGCCAACAATATAAGAAAAAATATTTTAATTTGAAAAAACTTTCAAGATATTTTCTTTCTTCGCAAAATGTACATTCAAAAACCCGATGAAGTAAGTAGTTTTTGCCAAAAGTTTTAATGGGACCATTCATTGGTAGTAAAGCTGACCAGGCTTCAGAAATAACACTTGTCTTCCAACAATGAAGGTGTATGAAATTGTGCTTCCCTGGATGTTTCCAGAGTTTAACTGTCTAAATATATAAAACCTTTTATCAACTGAAAATAAACAAAGCTGAAGAAAAAAAATGCTACTCACTTTTCAATCTCAATGCCAAGTGGATTAGCAGGACGTAAGGACAAGGGAGGAATTCCTTTATTCCTGTCAGTACGCATATCGTAATAATTCATCTCATCAACCCACACAGCAGACTGGTCCAAAATACCTACCAAAATGAGGAGCACATCCTTAGTAAGATACAGACAACTTCAGGTACTTTCTAAGGTTTGCAAACTGCTTTATTTTTTCAAGATCTTAACGCATGCTAAGGTAATTTTAAGAGATTTGAGAACACAAAGGCTCTA
The DNA here is from genome assembly GCF_014824575.4 of Sturnira hondurensis. Classification (NCBI taxonomy): domain Eukaryota; kingdom Metazoa; phylum Chordata; class Mammalia; order Chiroptera; family Phyllostomidae; genus Sturnira; species Sturnira hondurensis. Next base: position 5,318,039 of record NW_028073935.1, on the reverse strand, counting down.
GTTTTTTTTTAAATTTCTGGTAGTTTAATTAAAAACACTAAAAATCTACTTTGAAAAAAGAAAAATAACACCAACAGCCCATTGTTTCACTGTGCATTACTTAACAGAGAAGACAAATTAAGCCTCTGATAAAAAGATATGCTAAAACAAATGTATTTTACACACACACACAAAAAACCCCACAACCAGTACAATTAATTTGGTATATTCAACAAAATACCCAATAATTTCTTATATAAAGAAATCAGTCAAACACCCTCCAAGGAGTGCATAGCTTATGTACTAGAACTGATTCAGAAAAAAAAATGAATAGGAATATGACCTATAAAAATAGTATTGTACCTTCTTTGAGGCTCTTTGTCATGCATCTTGGCATCTAACTTACCAGTTTACCAAACTTCAGACCTGGGCTGAAAAAAAAATGGGCAAGTGCCAATGGGCAGAGAGGTGAGGCTGGAGGCTGGGCAGGCTTCATGAAGAAAGGATATTTAATCCCAGGCAACTTCTAGTTGTACGAACCTTGGTGAACCCACTAATTTTATCAGCAGCCACATTCCTGCCCATATGCAACAGGAGACTGTCAGAAGCTACGCTCAAGTCCAGATGCTCCTGAGTTCAGTCAGGTAAGACTTTACTGAGCCAACACTGTGCTAGGCCCTGAGATGAGGGGAGCAGGAAGTTAGAATAAAATTAATATTATACTTTCAAATCAGTTTTCTTTATCTTCTATATAAACATGATATGAAATGATGTTCGATTCTGTTAAATACCTCCAGGAAACACAGTTTTTTAAAATTTCAGTTTAGTTTTAAAAAATGTTAATTAAAATTAGTAAATAAGAACAGTAATGTATACATGTACAAGGGGTCTGTCTAGAAAGTATCCAGCCATATACTATGAAAAATAGGGACATTTATTGAATAAAATACAAGACACAAGAAACATTGTACATAGGACAATAATACCCAACTCCCCTTCAAAGTAGGTACCTTGGGACCTCACACAGTTCTCTCAGTGTCTCGCCCACTGTTCAAAATATTCTGTAAAATCCTCTATTGGAATCACCATCAGCTGCCCTGTTGTATTTTCCTGAATATCACTGATGGTCTGAAATCTCTTCCCTTTCAAAGGCTATTTTATTTTAGTTTTGTTAGAAGCCAGAAGTTGCAGGGCACCAAATCTGGTTCACTGGTAGCAGTATGTATGACTCAAGTCATTAGCAACTGTAGCACTACATTCCTTCTGCTCTAGCAGCAGCTGCCACAAAATGAATTTTGTCAGAACATGTTTCATGCCAAGATCCCATGTCAAAATCTCAGACACAGTAGCTTTGTAATCCCCAGATCAGCTTTCAGTTCTTGCACTGTCAGTTACAGATCTTTGCTGATTGCAGCCCATACGCGTTCAACATTCTCATGTGTTCTGCTTGCTCCAGGCCTTCCAAAATGTGGATCACTATTAACAGATTCTCAACCATATTTGAAGTGTTTGTGCCTCACTGTTATTTGCACTGCACTCATTGCATTGTCCCTAAGAGGCTTCTGAAGCATCTGAATAGTTTCTATGGAGAAATGTTCAAGCTTAACCCAAAATTTGGTGCAGATTTGTTGCTCTATTCACTAAGTCATTTTTAATTTGACACCCACACATGCTCACTCAATGGTGTCTACTGTCCCCACTGACTAGTACAGTGAAGTCATTACTGTTCACACATGTGCATTCCAGTCCACTCTCCATGGCTGCCAGGTTACATCGATTTCATGCAAACCATTTTTGTTACGGTAACTGTGGCTGGACTTTTTCTAGACAAGCCTTGTATGTATGCGCATACATGTATGTACATATACATAAATACCATTTTCAGATTTGCCTTAAATCCCTCAAATTTTTATTGACAAAAAAACTAGGAATTTAGGAAAGTTAATGCTGCAGAAAAGCTCTATACGATAAAAAATAAAAACATTTGTGAAATTACTTACTTTTCTACACCAGAGAGGAGCATGGCCTGGATTTAACCGCACCTCTACTATTCATACATTATACAACCATTAATCAAGTACTATGTGCAAGACACTATAAGACCAAAAGGACGAATTTGACATTATTCTCAGATTAGGAGGAGAGATGGTCATGCACAGAAATAGGTATGAAAAAAAAATATTGTTCAGCAGCACGGAAGCCATGAGAGGACCTCCAGACCTCTTCCCTTGAAGTTACAAGTTACACAGCTATAATTCCACAAAGGATTCTCTGCTCAACAAAGAAAAACATCTGAGACATCTGAAGGAGGATACATCTTAGCTAATGGCAGAGACATAAGAGAGAAGGGGACAGAAACGGAAGCCATGGGCACTTCTATCCCCGTGGAAGCCATAACAGCGAAGGGGTGAAGGACAATGATCACTGGACAAACCAGAAAGGGAGAAACAGTGATCAAGCCTCAGTAGCTGACACACATGGAATCTGGGCCCAGGGTAAAGGTCAGAGAAACAATGCAAAAAGTCAAACAGCTCCACAGTAAACCACCAGACAAGGGATTCCTCAAATGTGACAAGCCACCCACATCTGTGTCCTGGCAGGCAGCAAAATCCTCACTTGGAAGATGCAAAAGGGCTGAGAAAACTTCCAGCCTAAGTGGTCTTTACTCATTATGACTAAGTACATTGGGAAGAGCAGAACCACATTCTCACAAAACCATTGCCCCAGCCAAACCCTCCTGCACTCATCTCCACACAACCTAGTAGAGTCTGAGTCAAATCAGACAGAACTCCTTCACTGGCAGCTTCTGGCTACCTGAAGGTGAGGGCACTAAGACCACTCAAAAATCCCATACCCCACTACTTTTAATCCATGGGAACGGTGCCCCAAGACCCAGGTGAGGAAGGGTTGCCAACCTCCTCAGGAAATAACAGGCACATCCCATGGCCCAGGTTACACTGCTCCACAAAGATCCTAGAAGCCACAGGAGTTCACATAAGAAAAAAAAAAAAAAACTTGCACTTGTGTACCATCTAATGTAAAACAAAAGAAAGACGTCTACTTACCAACCTGCTAAACAGTGAAATGTCAAAAACTTTTTTAAAAAGTTTCATTCCCAAAAATGTTTAACAGAAATAATCCATCGAGCATAACAAACAACCAAAGTAACAAAGGAACTTGGAAAAAAATGAAAAATTTTAAGAAAATAAACTTAAAATATGAAACAGTGTGATTTAAATAACAGAGAATTCAAGATCGCAGTTTTTGAAATAACTAGAGATACAAAAAAACCCAAAAACCTCAGAAGTGCAATTCAGTGATCTCAGAAATAAAATGAATGAATAAAAGGTCTACTTCACCAAAGACACTGAAACTATGACAAAGACTGAAACAGAAATTCTGGGGCTGAAAAACACATAAAAAATAAATAATTTCCTTGCAAGTTTAGGAAATACAGCTGACTAGAAAGAGGAGTGGGATTACTGATATAGAAAATAGTAATTTAGCAATTGAAGACTCAGGCGGAAGAAGGGCGACTCAAAAGAAAAGAATTCTATGAGAACTATCTGAGTCATTACAAAAAAAACAATTTAAGAGTAACGGGTATACAAGCAGGCACAGAGCTGGCGAAGGTAACAAGAGCCTATTCAAAGAAATAATCAATGAGAATTTCCCAAACCTATAGAAAGAATCAGATCCCCAAATTCAAAAAGCTAATGAGTACACCTAATTATCTCAATCCACAAACACCTTCTCCAAGGCATATTATATTAAAATTGTCAAAAATTAATGACCGGGAAAGGGTTCCCATGACAGTAAAGACAATGGTAACAATGAAAACCCCATTAGATTAATGAATTTTTTGGCAGAAAAACTGAAGCTCAGAGATACAGTAACCAAATATTCAAAGAAGAAATCACAAGCCAAAAAATATATCCAGGAGTTATGCTTTAAATATAAAGAAAAAATTGTTTTCCAGACATACAAAAGCTAAGAGAATTTACTACCACAAGATCTACATGAAAGAAATTCTGAAATACTTGCAATAAAAATGCATAAGGTTACAAAACTATGAGCAAGATGACTAACAGACAGAAGCATGAAATTCCAACCCTTATTCAGAATAGAGTATTAAACACTTAAAAGAAAAAGACATTAGCTACTGCAACATGGAAATCAATGCATGGAGGGACCCAAGACAGGGAAGGAGTAAGTGGAAGCTACACTAATCTCCTCCCAGGACCAATCTGGAATTACAACTGAACTGTAGAGAGATTGTCCTGAATAACCAACTAAACACTAGCTGGAGAGTAGCCTTATAACCAAGGACACACAGAAGAAACCACATCACCACAACATGACTGGTAGGGAGTGTAAAGGAGGTGGGAGAGGACTGATTGGCCTCCCGTGGGTGGCAGGTAAATTCAGGAGGGATATTTCAGCAACCAGGGGGTTCCCTCTGAGAAGTGTGGGGTCTAAACCCCAAGCTGGGCTCCCCAGCATGTAGCACCAGAACCAGGAAAGGAACCCAGATAGCATCCTGCAGCAGGATTTCTGTCAGTCAGGGAGAGACGGCTGGAGACACAGAGAGCCTCTTAAAGGGCTAACTCACAAAATTCCACGTGCAGCCACTTACCCTAGACTTCAGCAGAGGCAAGGTAGTGTGGGCCACAGATACTTAAGGAGAGTCTGGGGCTGGTGACTCTGGGGAAAGAACTGAAGGAACAGCCTCCAGAAACTCTGTGCTGAGTCACTCCCTATACTGCAGAAGCCATCTTTCTCAAGCAGAGCACTCTTCTCCAAGTGGCATCAGCCTGAGGGAAAGCAATGGACTCACCCACAGGAATTACTCTTACCCTAGCCTGTGGAGCTTAAGCCTAGTTAATAGGTACAACTTGAGGCTATATCACCAATTTAGTTTAACAACTAGGTTGGTTCTCTGGGAGCTCTGGGACTTTAGCTAGCCCTCCTCCAGCTCGGTGCTGGTAAATACAGGCCTTACTGTGCAGCCTTGTTCTTTCAGCATACACACAGGCAAAGGAGAGGGCGTGGATTTCTGATAGCTCCAAAGAGATTGCCCATGACCAGTCACAAGCAAAACCTGACAAAGAACTGAACCAGAGTTTTTGAAAATCTACCTAATATATAGAAACAAATACAAAGAAGCAGCCTAAATAGGAAGACCAAGAAACAGACCCCAAATGAAAGAATAAGAGAATTCTCTAGGAGAAAAATGAAGTGGAGGCAAGCAATTTATCATCTAGAGAATTTAGAGAAATAATTATAAGGACACTCAACAGCTTGAAAAAAGACATAGAAACCATATAAAAGGATGAGTCAAAAATAAGAAATGCAGTATCTGAAATAATAGACTGGAAGGAATAACAGTATTTTAGATGAGAGTGATTGGGAAGATAAGGTAGGGGGGAAAACAGGCAGAGCAGCAAAAAGAAAAGAGGAAATTTTTAAAAATTAGGAGAGATTAAGAAACATTTTCGATAACATGAAATGTAACAACATCACATCACTGGAAAACTAGAAGACAGTGAACAGGGACCCAGAAACTATTTGAAGTAATAATGACTGAAAATTTCCTTAATCTAGTGAAGAAAAAAGACACACAGGTCTAGAAAGCTCAGAGTCCCAAACAAGTTGGACCAAAAGAGACCTACACTGAAACACTTCATAATTAAAATGGCAAGGCTTAAAGACAAAGAGAGAATCCTTGAAGCCACAAGAGAAAAGCAGGTAGTTATATACAAGAAGCACCAATTACACTATAATCTGATTTCTCAACAAAAACATTTGAGGCCAGAAGAGAGTGGTATGAAATATTCAAGGTGATGAACAGCAAGGATCTACAACAAAGGCTACTTTACCCAGCAAGGCTACCATTTAAAGTTGAAGAAGAAATAAGAAGCTTCCCAGAATAGAAAAAGTTAAAGAAGTTTTTAACACCAAATCAGAACTGCAACAAATGCTAAAGAAAGGAAAAGAAGAGGAAGAGGAGGAGGAGGAGGAGGAAGATGTAAGGGAGGAGGAGGAGGAAGAACAACAAGAAAAACAAGAAAAAAACAGGAAAATGGGCTAACAATAACTTGGCACTAAATATGTATCTATCAATAATCACCTTAAGTGTAAATGGCTTAAATGCTTCAACCAAAAGACATAGGGTAGCTGAATGGAAAAGAAAAGAAGACCTATGTATATGATGCCTCCATCTCAGATAGAAAGATAAATACAGACTAAAAGTAAAAGAATGGAAAAAGACATGTCATGCAAAAGGAAAGGGAAAAAAAGCTGGGATACCAATATTTATATCCAACATTCACTTTAAAACCAAGGCTATCATAAGAGACAAAGAAGGGTACTACAAAATGATAAAGGGAACAATCCAACAAGATGTAACCCTAGCAAACATTTATGCACCCAACATAGGAGCACTTAAATATGTGAAGCAAATCTTGATGGACATAAAAGGAGTAACAGAAACACAGTTACAGTTGGAATTTTAACATCCCACTGATTTGAATGGAGAGAGCTTCCAGACAGAAAATCAACAAGGAGACAGGAGCCTTAAACAATACACTAGATTAAATGGATTTAATTGATATCTTGAGACAATTTCACCCCAAAGCAGTACAATATACATACTTATCATTTGCACATGGAATATTTTTTTGGACAGACCACATATAAGGACACAGAACAAATCTCAATAAATCTGAAAAGACTTAAGTCGAATCAAGCATCTTATCTTCTCTTACCACAATGCTATCAAACTATGAATCACAAAAAGAACACTGATAAACACATAAAGACACAGAAGCTAAATAACATGTTATTAAAAATGAATGGGTCAACAATGAGATTAAGGAAGAAACAAAAAAAATACCTTGAAACAAATGACAATGAAAACACAACCACCCAAAATCTGTGGGAAAATGGGAAAGCAATCCTAAGACAGAAATTAATAGTATTAAATGCCTGTCTCAAAAAAACAACCCAAAGCTCAAATAAACAATCCAACTTTTTATTTTCAGTTATTTTTAAAGAGTGGGGACGGAGGAAGAAAGGGAGAGAAAAATCAATGTGTGATTGCCTTTCACACACCCCCACTGAAGACCTGGCTTATATCCCAGGCATGTACCCTGATTGTGAATTGAACTGGAGGCTGTTTGGTTCGCAGGTGGGCATTCAATCCACTAAGCCACACCAGTCAGGGCACAATACAACTTTACACTTAAAAGAACTCAAGTAGAAAAAAATTTTAAAAAGCCCAAAGTGAGTAAAAGAAAACAAATAATAAACATCAGCCCTGGCTGGTATAGCTCAATGGATTGAGCGCAGCCTGCAAGCCAAGGGATCGAGATTTGATTCCCAGTCAGGGCACATGCCTGGGTTGCAGGCCAGTTCCCAATGGGGTACCCATGAGAGGCAACCATACATTGGTATTTCTCTCCCTCTCTCCTTCCCTTCCCCTCTAAAGATAAGTGAATAAAATCTATAAAAAAATCAGTGCTCTTAAAAACTGATTCAAAAGATCAATGAATCCAAGAGCTGGTTCGTTGAAAACATAAATTGACAAACCTTTAATAAGACTAATCAAGAAATAAAGAGTAAAGAATTCTGGTCAAGATGGAGGCATAGATGGAAACACTCGGCCTCCTCGCACAACCAAATTTAAGGACAACAAAGATTTAGAAACAAAAACACAACCAGAAAAGACAGAAAACTGAACTGTACTGAAGTCCGACAACAACGAACCATTCATCCAGACAGGTAAGACGGGCTGAGTCTGCGCCGGCAAGGAGGAATCGCAGCAGGAAAAGGCAGTGGCTGCCAGACCCAGCCGAGGGGAGGAAACAAGCAAACCCAGTGAGGTGCGCAAGGCAGTTGGCTGACCTGGCCACACATTCATGTGCAGATAAACAAGGCAAAAATGGGCAGTGAGACAGACCAAGCAACCCAGGACCCCAGAGACTGGAAATAAAGCCTAAAAGCACCAACTCAAAAAACTTGTGGAGGTTGAGGTGCCAGCAGTATCTCCCAGCCTCACAGGAGAGTTCGTTGGAGAGACCCACAAGGTCCCAGAACGTACACAAGCCCACCCACCTACGAATCAGCACCAGAAGACCCCAATTTGCTTGTGGGAAGCAGCAGAGGGGACCGAAATCCAAGAGAGAGCAGAACAAGCGCCATTATTCCCTCTCTGATCCCACCCCCACATACAGCATCACAACCCAGCAACTGGGTTGCTCTGTCCTGATGAACACCTAAGCCACTGCCCCTCATACGTAACAGGCAGGACCACACCAAAAAATTATGGCTCAAACAGAAAAATAAATCAAAGCCCCAGAACCAATACTTTTAAGTGGCCAAGGGATATCCAACCTATCAGATGCACAGTTCAAAACACTGGTGGCCCTGGCCCTGGCTGGTGTAGCTCAGTGGATTGAGCGCAGGCCTGCGAACCAGAGGATCGCTGTTTGGTTCCCAGTCAGGGCACATGCCTGGGTTGCAGGCCGGTTCCCTGCAGGCCAACTCCCAGCAGGGGACACACGAAAGGCAACCATACACTGATGTTTCTCTCCCTCTCCTTCCCCTCTAAAGATAAATAAATAAATAAAATCTTAAAAAAAAAAAAACACTGGTGATCAGGATGCTCACAAAACTGGTTGATTTTGGTCGCAAATTAGATGAAAAAATGAAAGCTACACTAAGTGAAATGAAGCAAAATGCACAGGAAATGCAATAGTGATGGAAAGAAAACTGGGACTCAAATCAAGGGAGTGGACCAGAGGAAGAAAGACACAACCAAACAGAAAAGAATGAACAAGAATTCCAGAAAGTGAGGAGTGGTTTAGGAACCTCCGGGACATCTTTAACCATTCCAACATCCGAATTATAGGGGTACCAGAAGGGGAAGAAGAAGAGCAAGAAGTGGAAAACTTACTAGTTTTGGGGAGAATTTCCCCAGTCTGGCAAAGGAAATAGACTTCCAGGAAATCCAGAAAGCTCAGAGAGTCCCAAAGAAGGTGGACCCAAGAAGAAACACACCAAGGCACATCATAATTACATTAGCCAAGATTAAAATGAAGGAGAGAATCCTAGAAGCAGCAAGAGATAAGAAGACAGTTACCAACAAAGGAATTCCCATCAGACTGTCAGCTGATTTCTCAAAAGAGACCTTTCAGGCAAGAAGGGGCTGGAAAGAAGTATTCCAAGTCATGAAAGGCAAGGACCTACATCCAAGATTGCTCTGTCCAGCAAAGCTTTCATTTAGAATAGAAGGGCAGATAAAGTGCTTCTCAGATAAGGTAAAGTTCAAAGAGTTAATCATCACCAAGCCCTTATTATATGAAATGTTAAAAGGACTTATCTAAGAAAAAGAAGATAAAAAATATAAACAGTGAGCCCTGGCTGGTGTAGCTCAGTGGATTGAGCACAGGCCTGCGAACCACACGATCTGGTTCAATTTCCAGTCAGGGCACATGCCTGGGTTGCAGGCCAGTTCCCAACAGGGGACACATGAGAGGCAACCATACATTGATATTTCTCTCCTCCTCTCCTTCCCTTCCTCTCTAAAGATAAATAAATAAAATCTAAAAAAATATATAAACAGTGAAAGGACAGCAAACTCACAGTTATTAACAACCACACCTGAAACAAAAGCAAACTAAGTAGACAGCTAGATCAGGAGTGGAGCCATATGAATGGAGATCACATGGAGAGTTAGCAATAGGGGAGTGGCAAGAGGAGAAGGGGGGAGAAGGTACAGAGAATAAGTAGCATAGACAGTGAGGAGAAAATAGACAGGGGGAAGGCAAGAGTAGCGTAGGAAATGTATTAGGTAAAGAACTTATGACGCATGGACAGGGAAAGGCGGGAAATGTCAGGGGAAGGGGTGTGCAGGGTGGAGGAGAATGAAAGGGGCGAATGGGACAACTGTAATGGCATAATCAATAAAATATATATATTTTTTCCAGTACATTCACCTCTATTAATAAAAATATAAATTAATACATCATCTAAATAAAGAATCACAATACAATTGTGTTCCTATTTATCAACACAATCATTGCAAACATTTGGGGAGTGTTACTGTTCTTGTACATTATGATCCCATAGAGCAGTTTTCTTTGGTTTTCTAAGTGAAGGCTGTTGAGCAAACACGGATGATCTGTCCATATTCCCTCACATATCACTGATAGCTTTTATATCCAAACAAATCAACTAACATTCAAATATGACTATCATAAATACACATCAGAATTTTAATAAATTGACATTTTCTTTAAAGGGAGGTTTACAAAATTACTTAAAATGTACGTGTCCCTGTGTCTTACTATAAAGTAAAATAGCATGCCTTTCTTCATGAGATAAACAAAATCCTCTGTAACCTAAAATCAGCAACTTCATTTATTTTAATACATTGTGCATTCTAGTGTCCTCAATCTTATATACACATGTAATTATGAGTGAAGCTCACCTAATATATAAGAGTTCACAGGTTATTAAGGAACCAACATCACCACACTGATTTCACACACACCAGGAATAAAAACATAGTAGCATCAACTGATAAGAGACTGGAATCACTTTCATATTTACTCCCCCAAATATTTTAAATGCTGTCAATATATTATAGTTAAAATTCTGAGTAATTATACATATCTACACTCCATCCCCTTGATATTTTGAAGCACACTGAAAAGTACTGATTGATGTTCTTTAAACTTTGGATGATTCTCCATAGTAATTATTCTGATTTAGAGCAATACCTGGAACCTATCATTATGTGAATTATAATGTTTTGAGAATTTTTTTCCCCATACATACCTCCCTGAATTTTTACACCTTTCAAGCCACTTTCACAAGTAAATTCTTTGGGGTTACGGGAATTGTGTAATTTCACAAGTCATTCATTCTTTATGAATGTAGATATCCACCCCAGTGTGCATCTCCCTGATACATAATGAGGCTGCAGGTCCACCTATACCATTTTCTACAATTTCCCTTCTAATCTTTTTTTTATACTGAGTATTCTTATATGCCTCATAAATAGTGAATGTTGAAAGAAAGTGCTTTAAATGTTCGATATGTTTTGAATGTAAACTAACATCTTGCCATAGCTTCTACATTTCTAGTTTTTCTCCAGATGGATGTCTCTCATATTGGGTAAGGCAGCTCTGATGACTAAAACACTTATATATACTACTTTTGCATGGTTTCTTCTCCAGTACACGTGACCTGATGTCAAAGCGTTTTGTCACCTAGTCCACATTTATAAGCCTTATTTCCAGTATAAATTCTCTGAATTTTAGTAAGGGTTGGAAGTGGCTAAAAGCTTTATCTCATTATGCACATTTAAAAGGCTTCAATACAGTACAAATATACTTTATGATGAATGATCATTGAGGACTGGTTAAAGCCTATACCACATAAGGTACAATATAAGGCATACCTTTGCTGTGAATTATTTGTTGTTGCATAAGGTTTGAGGGCTGTAAAGATGCTTTACCAGATGCACAAAACTTACAAGGTTGCTCTGATATATGAATTTTTTGATGCTGAGAAAGGTTATAGTACAGGTTAAAGGCTTTACCACATATTTCACATATACAAGGTTTCTCTCCAACATAAATTTTCTGACACTGAGTAAGGGTTGAGGTCGAGCTAAAGACTGCCACATTGAGTATATTCACCAGGCTTCTATCCAGTGTGAATTTTCTGATGTTGAGTGAGGTGTGAGATCTGGCTGAAGGCTTTCCCACACTGTGTACATTCATAAGGCTTCTCTTCACTATGAATTTTCTGATGTTTACTAAGTGTAGATAGGTCCCTAAAGGTTTTGCCACACTGACTACATTCATAAGGCTTCTCTCCAGTATGAATTTTCTGATGTTGAAAAAGTGCTGACTGCCTCCTAAAGACTTTGCCACATTGTGTACATTCATAATGCTTCTCTCCAGTATGAATTTTCTGATGTTCAGTAAGTGTTGACTGCTGCCTAAAGGCTTTGCCGCATTGTGTACATTCATAAGGCCTCTTCCCAGTGTGAATATTCTGATGCTGAGTAAGTGTTGTCTGATGCCTAAAGGCTTTGCCACCTTGTGTATTCATAGTGCTTCTCTCCAGTATGAATTTTCTGATGTCGAAAAAGTGCTGACTGCCACCTAAAGACTTTGCCACATTGAGTACATTGATAAAGTTTTTCTTCAGTATGAACTTTTTTATGTTTAGTAAGGTATGAGGTCCGGCTAAAAGTTTTGCCACATTTTGTACATTCATAATGCTTCTCCCCAGTATGAATTTTCTGATGTTGAGTAAGTGTTGGCTGATACCTAAATGTTTTGCCACACTGAGTACATTCATAAGGCTTCTCTTCAGTATGAATTTTTTTAAGTTTAGTAAGGTATGAGGTCTGGCTAAAGGTTTTCCCACATTTTGTACATTCGTAAGGCTTTTCACCAGTATGAACTCTCTGATGGCACCTCAGGTTTGAGGACCATGTAAATGCTTTGCAACATTGTATACACTCATAAGGCTTCCTTCCAGTATGAGTTGTCCAATGTTGTGTAAGGTGTGAGGACCACCTAAAGGCTTTGCCACATTGTCTGCATTCATAAGGCTTTTCTTCAGCATGAATTTTCAGAGGTTGTGTAAGGTTTGAAGACCTCCTAAATGCTTTCCAACATTTTCTACACATAGGAGAGTTTTTACCTGTATGAATTCTGTAATGCTGAGGAATATTATAGGGCTTTCTAAACACACTGCCACATTTACTACATTTGAAAATTTTCTCTCCTGTATGAATTTTCTGATTATCATTAACATTTGAGGACTGGCTAAATGTTTTAGCCCATTCTCTACATTTACCAGGATTGTATCCCATGAGAACTGTGTGATAATTAGAAAGGGTTGATGTAATACAAAACACTTTGCCATATTCTTTAAAAAATTCAGGCTTCTGTCCAGGATAAATTATTTTATGTAGAGTTCCACCTGAAAACGAGTGACCTGTTTTACCACAGTTTTCACATTTATGTTCTTTGGTGGGATGTCTTTTGTTAACTGTATTTAGATTTGATATTTGTTTAAATTTTATTTATTTACTTTTAGAGAGGAAGGGAAGGAGAGAAGGAGAGAAACATCAGTGTATGGTTGCCTCTCATGAGTCCCCTGCTGGGAACTGGCCCACAACCCAAGCATGCGTCCTGACTGGGAATCGAACTGCGATCGTGTGGTTCGCAGGCCCACCCGCAGGCCCGTCCGCACTCAATCCACTGAGCTACACCAGCCAGAGCTATATTTGATATTTGATTGAAGAATTTCCTACATGGTAAATATTTGCAAACTTTCTCCCTGAGAGCAATTATTTGTTTCTTCAGTGCTATTTGAAGATTGCTTTAAGCATTGGATATTTTTACTTTGTTTGTCTGTCTTCTCCTCAAAAGGAAAAACTTGATGAGTATTGTCATTTGAAATTTGGTCAAAGACTTTTCCACTTTCATAGTGGCTGTCTGCAAGCTGACTCTTTCGCTGGACACTACGATTTGACTCAGGGGTAAAATTCTTACAATGTTCACTGCATTGACTACTTCTGTCCTCATCACACACACTCAGTGTTTCTTCAAAAATAAAATCTTCTATTCCTGACCTTTCCAAGAAGTACTGGTTGCCTGGGGTGCGGACCAGGTTCCAAGCTGAAAGTGTGCAAGAGACAACCACACGTCGAAGGTTCTCTTCTTTTCTTTCTTCCTGCCTTTCCCAGTCTAGGGGGGCATATATTGATGTTTTTTTCTGGAAACATCCCAGCCCTCCTTCATTTGCTCCAAAAAATGTGACCAGGCCTGGCTTAGAAACAACAAGATCCAGGGAGACCAGGTTGCTGTAGTTCTCCAGCATCACATCTGAGTACAATTTCCGCTGAGCTGGGTCGAGGCATTCCCATTCCTCCCGAGAGAAATGTATTGACACGTCCTTGAAGGTCAAAGATGGCTGAGAAGCTGCCATGTCTTCCTGGTGCTGATCTTCCTCTGTGTTCTTTGACCATATGCTGAGGAGTCAGTTTTGCATTTTGAGAATGTGTCTTCAAAGGCACAGCCCTTTTATTTATTCCCAACACAATCACTGGCAGAAGGACCGGGAAATGCTGAGAGGCCCACCCTCTTCTCTCTTTTGTCACGAGGAGGCAGGACAGTAAGCTGCTACAGGGAGACCACACTGAGTTTGTTGTTCTGTCTTCATGTGCTCTCTCCTCTCACAGAGGTCCACAAACTGCTATAGCAATAAGAACGCATGCTGCTCTCCTTAACCGCACACCCAACAGAGCACTTTAATCAATAAAATCTATTTTAAAAAAATAAAGAGTAAGAATCCAAATAAATAAAATCAGAAATGAAAGTGGAGAATAACAACCAACACCAGAGAAATACAAAGGACTGTAAGATAATATTATAAATAAATATATGTCAAAAAACTGGACAACACTGACAAAGTGGATAAATTCCTAGAAACACACAATCTTCCAAAACTAAATCAGGAAGAGTAACAGAATCTGAATAGACAGAATACACCTAATTAAACTGAACCAGTAATCAAAAAAAAAAAACCCAAAACAAAAGTTCTGGATCAGATGGCTTCACAAGTGAATTTTACCAAATATTCAGAGAAGAACTAACACCCCTCCGTGTTAAACCATTTCATTAAATTCAAGAGGAGGGAAGACTCCTAAGCACATATTGTGAGGACAGCATTGTCCTAATTCCAAAACCAAATGAAGAACTACAAAAAAAGCAAATTAGGCCAATATCCCTGATGAACGTAGATGCTAAAATGCTCAACAAAATGTGAGCAAATCAAGTACAGCAATGCATCAAAAAGATCATACACCATGATCAAGTGGGATTTATTTGAGAAATGCAATGTTGGTACATTTGCAAATTGATAAATGTGACTCACCACATAAACAAAATGAAGGGTAAAAATCACATGAGCACATCAATAAATGCAGAAAAAGCATTTGATAAAATTCACCACCCATTTATGATAAAAGAAAAAAACTCTCAACAAAGTGGTGATACAGGGATCATACCTAAACATAACAAAGGCCATTTATGACAAACCCACTGCCAGCATCATACTCAACAGACAAAAACAAACTTTCCCCTTAAGATTTGGAACAGCAATGTCCACTTCAACATCTTATAGAAAGTCTTAGCCACAGCAATCAGACAATAAGAAATGAAAGTCATCTGAACTGGAAAAGAAGAAGTAAAATTGTCTTTATTTGCAGATGACATGATACTGTATATAGAGAACCTCAAAGATACCACCAAGAAATTACTAGAACTAGTAAACAAATTAAGCAAAGTATCAGAACATAAAATTAATGTCCAGAAATCAGTTGTATTTTTATATGACAATAAAGAACAGAAAGGAAAATTAAGAAAATCCCAATTCTTTTTGATGCAATTGCATTCACAATTGCATCAAAAAGAATACAATACATAGGAATAAACCTAACCAAAAATGTAAAAGACCTGTACTCAGAAACGTGTAAGACACTGAAGAGCCCTGGCTGGTGTGGCTCCATGGATTGAGTGCCAGCCTGTTAAACAAAGGTTGCAGGTTCGATTCCCAGTCAGAGCACAGGTCTCCAGTGGGGGGCACTCGAAAGGCAACCATACACTGATATTTCACTCCCTTTCTTTCTCCCTCCCTCCCCCTCTGTCTAAATAAATAAATAAAATCTTAAAAAAAAAACACTTTAGAAAGAAACTGAAGAAGATATAAATAAGGAGAACTACATACTGTGTCCGTGGGCAGGAAGAATTAACATCATTAAAATAACCATAATACCCAAAGCAATCTATAGATTCAATGCAATTTCTATCAAGATACCAACAGTGTATTTCATAGAACTAGAACAAATATTTCAAAATTTTATATGAAAGTATAAAAGACCCCACACCGCAACAGCAATCTTAAGAAAAAGAACAAAGCTGGGGGAATCACATAAGGTATTTGATACCTAATATCACACTACACTATAAGACCATAGTAATCAAAATAGCCTAGTATTGGCACAAAAACAAACACATAGATCAATGGACCCAAACAGAGAGCCCAGAAATAAACCCAAACCTTAATAGTCAATTAATATTCGACACAGGAAACAAGCATATACAATGAATTAAAAACAGTTTATTCAATAAACTGTGTTGGGAAAATTGCACAGATACATGCAGAAAAAATGAAACTAGACCACCTTCTCACATCACACACAAGAATAAATTCAAAATGGATTAAAGACTTAAATGTTAGACCCAAAACCATAAAAATTCTCAAAGAAAACATAGGCAGCAAAATCTCAGACACTGTTTTTAGCAGTATTTTATTAGATATATGTCCCTAGGCAAGGGAAACAAAAGAAAAAATAAAGAACTGAAACCACATCAAACTGAAAAGGTTTAGTAGAGCAAAAGAAAAATCAACAAAATAGAAATACAAGCCAGAGACTTAGAGAACATATTCTCCGATATAGCTGATAAGGGGTTAATATCCAAAATCTTAAAGAACTTACAAAACTCAACACCAAAAAAAAAAAAAAGGAATTACTAATTGAAAAATGGGTAAAGGACCTAAACAGACACTTTTCTAAACAGGACATACAGATGGCCAATAGACATGAAAAGATGATCAACCCAGCTAGTCATCAGAGAGATGCAAATTAAAACCACAATGAAATACACCTGCACCTGTCAGAATGGCTATCATCAGTAAATCAACAAACAAGTGCTGGCAAGGATATGGCAAAAGGGAACCCTTTTTCACTGTTGGTAGAAATACAGATAGGTGCAACTACTATGGAAAGCAGTATGGAGAGACCTCAAAAATTAAAAATGGATCTGCCTTTTGACATGTCAATCCCACTTCTGGGACTATATCTGAAGGGATCCAAAACACTAATTCAGCACCCCTATGTTCACTACTTCATTGTTTGCAATTGCCAAGATGTGGAAGCAGCCCAAATGTCTATCAGTAGATGAGTGAATAAAACAACTATGGAGTATTTCCATACTCCATACTACCCATGGTAGTATTATGGTATTTCTCTTTGTTTTTCTTATTTTTTTCTTCCAGCTTTATATCACACATATAAGTGAAATCATATGGTTCCTGACTTTTTATGTCTTGACTTATTTCAATTAGTATGATATTCTTAAAATCTACCCATGCTGTTGCCACTATGAAAAACAGTATGGACATTCCTCAAGAAAGTAAAAATAGAGGTACCATATGATCCAGCAATCCCTATCCTGGGTATCTACCCCAAAAATTTGAAAATATTTATTCATAAAGATATGTAACCTGCCCCGGCTGGTGTAGCTCAGTGGATTGAGCTCAGGCTGTGAACCAAAGGGTCGCCAGTTCAATTCCTAGTCAGGGCACATGCCTGGGTTGCAGGCCAGATCCCCAGTGGGGGCCACATGAGAGACAACCACACAATGATGTTTCTCTCCCTCTCTTTCTCCCTCCCTTCCCCTCTCTCTAAAAGTAAATAAAATCGGACACTTCCACCAAGATGGAGGTGTAGGTGGAAACACTGTGCCTTCTCCCACAACCAAGTTTGAATACAACAAAGGTTTGGAGAACAAAGACACAGCAAAGAACAGAGAATTGAACTATATGGAAGTCCAACAACAACGAACCTTTCAACCTGACCGGTAAGAGGGGCGGAGCCAGCAGCAGAGCAGGGACAGGCAAGAAAGATCCCCCGACCCCAGGTGCCCAGGCAGCTCCGCATTGGGCTGACCCAGTGAGGGTGCAGGGCAGCGCGGGCTGGCTTCGGTCACACATTTGAGCACAGATAAACCAGCAGGGAAGTAAGCAGTGAGACGGAACACACAGGCCCCAGTGGGCGAACCCAGTGGCGGGCTGACCGCGGTTGCACATTCCCACACAGTGGGACAGACCTTGGCCCTCGGTGGTGGGCAGGAGGCGGCATAAGGGGCCCGCCATTGCTTTCCTTTGACTCCGCCTCCACATACAGCATCAGAACCCCGCAACTGAGTGGCCCGGCCCTGGTGAATACCTAGGGCTCTGCTCCTCATACGTAATAGGCACGAACAGTCCAAAATATGGCTCAAGAAGAACTCAAAGCCCCAGAGCAGATAACTCTAAGCAACCAGGAAATAGCGAACCTCTCAGAGGCACAATTTAAGACACTAGTGATCAGGATGCTCAAAGAACTGGTTGATTTTAGCCACAAATTAGAGGAACACATGAAGGCTAAACTAATTGAAATGAGGGGAAATGCACAGGAAACCAAGAGTGATGGAAAGGAAACTGGGAATCAAATCAAGGGAGTGGACCAAAAGGAAGGAAGAAATGACCAAACAGGAAAAAGTGAAGTTGCAAGAATTCAAAAAAATGAGGAGAGGCTTAGGAACCTCCAGGACATCTTTAAACATTCCAACATCCGAATTATAGAGGTACCAGAAGGGGGAAAGAAACAGCCACAAGTGGAAAACTGATTTGAACAAATAATAAAGGAGAACTTCCCCAGTCTGGCAAAGGCAATAGACTTCCAGGAAATCCAGGAAGCTCAGAGAGTCTCAAAGAAGTTGGACCCAAGAAGGAACACACCAAGGCACATCATAATTACATTAGCCAAGACTAAAATGAAGGAGAGAATCCTAGAAGCAGCAAGGGATAAGGGGACAGTCACCTACAAAGGAGTACCCATCAGACTGTCAGCGGATTTCTCAAAAGAGACCTTACAGGCAAGAAGGGGCTGGAAAGAAGTATTCCAAGTCATGAAATCCAAAGACCTACAGCCAAGATTGCTTTATCCAGCAAAACTTTCATTTAGAATGGAAGGACAGATAAAGTGCTTCTCAGATAAGGTCAAGTTCAAGGAGTTCATCATCACCAAGCCCTTATTATATGAAATGCTAAAGGGACTTATATAAGAAAAAGAAGATGAAAAATATGAACAGTGAAAGGACAGCAAACTCACAGTTACTAACAACCACACCTAAAACAAAAGCAAACCAAGAGGACAGCTAGATCAGGAGTGGAACCATAGAAATGAAGAACACATGGAGGGTTAGAAATAGGGGGGTGGAAGGGGGAGAAGGGGGGAGAAGGCACAGAAAATAGCATAGAGGGTAGGTAAAAAATAGATAGTGGGGAGGGCGAGAATAGTGGGGGAAATATAGAATCCAAAGAACTTGAGACACGTGGTTATAAACTAAGGGGGGAGAATGGTGGGGGAGGGAGGGTGCAGGTGTAGGGGAATGAAGGGGGGGAATAGAACAACTGTAATGGTATAATCAATAAAATATATTAAAAAAATAGATAGGGGTGAGGGCAAGAATAGTAGGGGAAATATAGAATCTAAAGAACTTGAGACACGTTCATAAACTAAAGGGGGGAAGGGGGAGGGGTGTGCAGGGGGGAGGGGCATGAAGGGGGAATAGAACAACTGTAATGGGCTCTGGCTGGTGTAGCTCAGTGGATTGAGCACGGGCCTGTGAACCAGACAACTGAGGTTCAATTCCCAGTCAGGGCACATTCCTGGGTTGCAGGCCAGTTCCCAGCAGGGGCCAGTTCCCAGCAGGGGATGCACGAGAAGCAACCATACATTGATGTTTCTCTTCCTCTCTCCTTCCCTACCCCTCTAAAGATAAATAAATATTTTTTTAAAAAAAGAACAACTGTAATGGTATAATCAATAAAATATATTAAAAAATAAATAAAAGTAAATAAAATCTTTAAAAAAAGGATATGTAACCCTATATTCATCATAGCAATCATAGCATTATACAGGTTAGCCAAAACATGGAGACCACCTAAGTATCCTTTGATGGATGACTGAATATATAAATAATGTGGTTCATGCATACAATAAAATACTACTCATATGTGATATGGAAAATAGAAAACAAAAAATTAACAATCAAAATAAACAAACTCATAGACACAGGCAGTGTGGTAGTTAACCAAGGGTATAATAGGGAGGTTGAAGAGGGTAAAAGAGGTCAAGTATATGGTGACAGAAGGACACTAGACTGAGTGGTGAGCACACAATGCAATATATATGATACATTACAGAACCGTATACTTGAAACTTAATGTTATTAACTAATATCGCTCCAATAAATTTAATTTAAAAAAAGAGAATTTTTAAAAATGAAAAAAGTTATAATTTTTGAACATTTACCTTTTGTAAGGAGCACTAAGCACTTTACTTGTATCTTCTAACTCATTTGATCCTCTAGGATAGGTAATAAGATTACTCAACTTTCACCCCCAAAGAAACTAAGCACTGAAGTTCCACAGTTAGTAGCACTAGAGCCCAGATTAAAAGCAGAGTCTGGCTCCTCAGACCAAGTTCTTCATTATTCTAATATGAGAATGCGGGGTTAGGTGTATAAAAGCGTAACATGTAATATGCTACAGGGTACAATGAAGAGTTATTTTTAATTTAAAGGGCTAAAGGCACCTCCTGATCAGGCAGCATTTTGTTCAGGACTGAAAGGAAGGAGAAAATGAATGAAAACAGCATGGTACTTAGATATTACTGCTAATTTGGTCAAATCAGGAGGATTATTTCACCTCAAATCTTAACCATATAATAGAAAAAATGCAATTCAAGAATAAATGTACTTAAGGGGAAGGAACATTAGTCAAATCAAAATTTTAAATGAGCAGATTTTATAAAGAATTTAGAATGATAGTTCTGTCAGGATCACCACCCTTAGGTACTTTTTCAAAAGTAATGCAAATTTTAACCAGTACCCCATTCCTAATAAGATATAATAGTAGGTAAATTTTAGACTAATCTACCAGTTTGAAATTTCAATAGACAAAACCCACTTTTATTCTCATTTTCAGAATAACATCATGAAAAGTGATACCTATTTTTTCAGGTTTGAGTAGCTTGAAAGATACTGTTGAGGTTCCTTTGCCACCTGACTTGGTTGTGACAATTATGTCTCCTTTGTCATTTTTGGCTTGTCCCACTCGACATACTATTTTACTTGCAGACATCCATTCTGCTGTCAGGAGGCAATTATGTCCACAAATTGTCAGGCCTGAAAATAAAAACATGCATGAAACAAAGTTAACAAGAATAATAAGAGTTAATTGCGTCTATTACATGAAAAGGCAATTCTTCTTTTTCTTCTTAGTAATACCAGGCCTTTTCAAAAACTGAAAAATAAATCTAGAAATAACATTTCTTTGTTCAATATTTATTCAATATTATTTCTATTATTGAATATACCAAATATTATTTGCAAATACACCACTGTCTCTATTGATTTTTGCCTAATCTTTTTTTCTAATAGTTAAGACTTCTTTTAGATTACATGTAAGTTTCTTTCAACATCAGTGGAATTAGATAATAATTGCCACAATAATAATGTTTAGGCATTCTGATTAAGACTGTAAGAATGTTAAATTGCTTTCACAGATATTAGAAGGAAAATTATTGCTGTTATTAGAAGTCAAAGTTATTGACATAAAATTCTAAAGTATAAATAAATGATACAGCATTCCCTAAAAACATATTTCAATATCTTCCTGAAAATAATCTGCATATATTTTTACTAGTGTTCAATTATACATGGTGTAACAGAATGAACTAAAGTAGATACTTTATTTGAAGCATAGCCTGGAGTCTGGTAAATCCAGGGTATGTTCTCAGACTTTACTGGTTTACTATTTTATTTTCATTATCTGCTTATCATTCCTCTAAAGCAGTTCATGATACTATACCATATTCTGCTTTCACAATAAATGGGCACAAGCAAAAGGTCAACTCATGCCTGGCATCTCAGGCCCAATTCCACGTGTATTACATCTCAGGCCCAATTCCACGTGTAATGAAAGAGGGAGGCACTGAAAGACTGGAGAGAGGAAGACAAGACCTCTGGAAAAACACCAAAATACTCCCATGTAAACAAACTGCCATCTAGTCTACTAACTGATTTCATCTCTATTTTTCCATTTCCATAAAACAGAGACCAATATAACAAATATTTATGGAGCAAATAACCAAAATATATGTGTCAAAGACCTGGCCACTTTACACTTTCTTTTCTCATTATGTGACTTTCTATACTGCTCAAAAGTTAAGTTTGGCAATTGTAATTTTTCCCAGAAATACTCTAGAAATTTTTTCCCTGGAAACACTACAGTTGAAAAACTGTAGAGAGAGATTGTAATGTTTTATTACAACTTAAAGCAATATTTACTAAACATGTTATATTAACTATAAAGAAATAAAAACAGCTATATTTTAAAGACATTTATTGAAATTATGAATTTTAAAGATTCCCTATTATATATTCGTGTATGAATTTTATTTAATAATAAAGTACTTAAAGGTTCCTTTAGGGATAAGTTTTCTGTTGGCTTTTTAAGATATGTATGACATTTACACATTTTAAATGCACTCATAATTAAATTTTTTTTTCAAATAGGAATGTCTTAGGTATCTTTCCTGGTAATCTATTTTTGTTACAAAAAAATTAAACAATTTAAGAGACTGAGAGCATTTCTGGAATTCCTATATCCAAGATAATAACTGTGAAAAACTTCAATGAATATTTGTTTAAATAATTTGTATACATACATAAATCTGTGTATTTTTTTAAATGAACAGGAATTGTTTTAATTTACAAAGTGGTTAATTACAATGATAGATAATTTGATATCACTCCAGGTCAATATATAACTTAATCTCTTTAAATTTACAATATCAGAGAGGAGAAAAACTCTTGAACAAATGTCAGGGTTTAATGTAAATTCACTCTTAACATAAATTCCCTGCTGGAGAAACATCTTACCATCAGCACTGATGGACGGGAACAGCTGTCAGCTATGAAAACATAGAGTTTTACAAACATGTTTGAATGAGCAAACACGAATAATGACCATAATGGTACAAGTTAGAGAAAAAAACTATCCAGAACAATGCCATAGTCATCTGGTCATAGCTTCTAACAGTGCTCCTCTGATTTAATATGTTTTCTGCATTTTAACTAAAAAAATGAATAATCACCATATAATTTTAAACACAGATTCAAATGGATCATTTAAAATGTCATGAAAATTAAATAAGACTATAAGACCTATATAAATTTCTTGAGCACACTTTTGCTAAGTTACTAAAAGCTAAGACATTTGCTCCATGGTATATAAGATCTTATTTTAAGTAACTTGTAGAATTCCAAATAAAGTGTTTTTGGTGTTTTATTTGGCTAATATAGATATATCTGAGTTAAAAACACTTAAACAACTTAGTAGGTTAAGTTTGCTTTTTTAAAAAATGTTTTTTTGGCAACACACAGGCAGGTCGAAAGCTGAACTATCAAGGCTTATAAAAGTAATATACATTTAGTCAAATAAGAATAGCACTGCCTGAAGCTAAGGCAAGATTAAAATTTATATAGAGTAGTAACAATCATGTTTAAGAGCTCACAATGATGGCCAATTAAATTGTGGGATATAATCTCTATCCATGTGGCCTCTTTCCATACATTCTGGGCACTTTTCCACTCTGGATAAATAAAACTCTGGAATGAGCTATACCCAAAACACAAGACATATGATTAGATAAGTCTATCTTCATAAGAATAAATGTTTTATTTACTGAAGAATAAAACATTGTCAACTAGAGAAGCAATATAAAATGAGACATATTTAAGTAACACTAACAAATAGAAGTAGATGGGAAATGTAAAACTCAGTTATTAAACATAATCTGAAGGTGGGGAACTTCAGTTCACTTTCTCTTTTCAAAGGTTTTTCTGAATGACCAAAAACAATCTGTCATTCAGGAGCTATAATACAAGAAAAACAAGTTCCAACTCATAATCTGCAATACTTTACCAAATTAAGAAATCAGTCAAGAGAATGTCTAAATCCAGATAAATGCAGATGGGAAATCAGAATATATATGTAGTACCATATATATTATAGTCTCTCCCTTCCTCATTCTCAATGGAGAGGTATATCCTCATAAAGAATTCACAAGAATATAATCTTAACTGAACTTAAAATTATATTTCTAATTTGTTCTCTTCCCTGGCTATAGCTAACACTCAGTTGTATTTAATAATAATGACAACAACAACAAGGCTCTTTAGAGACTGAGACTTAACAGCACACAGTATTTTTTTTAAGTTCTGGAAAAGATTAAGAAAAGCCAGGAGTGAGAACCACTGACAAACATCAATGCTAAAATAAGCCAGCAGCAAAGGTTTTCCATGTAACAGAGGGAGAGAAACACCATGCAAACCACCATCTAAAAATAGTTATGCTGTATCAACTGGATGCATTGTTTTCTATCATTCATGTCCTTGAGCTTCAAAAGATTAAAAAACATAAACTGACTCTAAAAACTAAAACTCTGTTTGCTCTAAATATGTAAATATTAGGAAAAACCCAACTAAAAAGACAGATTAACATGCAAGACAATTAGTCTGAAGAGATTTCTGGCTGTAAATCTCAAGCTGTGGCAGGCAGACTATGAATCTCAGATTAGTGGTATTGCTCTCAATCATGATGGACCTGCCATGTGGCAGAGGAAAAGAAACAAGTTAAGACCTATAGGTCGCCTGATGAGAGAGTCTCTTTTAGATGGAGTGAGGACAAGAGCCAAGCGGCACTGACATCACCAGGTGGAGTTTAGATTTCATCTGAAGAGCAATAATCAACAGAAGAGCCATAATTCACAAAGCATTTAAGAAGGAACACAGACAGTTGTATAATGACAAGAAAACTATAGAGCAAAAATAGCGGGGAGGCTGTTTTGGCAATCTAAGCAGGAGAGAGTACAATGAAGAAATAGAAGCAAATCTCAGCTATGGGAAACTTTCTGAAGGACCTGATGAAAGATAATACATATAAGATAAGATAAGATAATACGTATAAGATTTGATCGAATAATGGTTTTTAACAAAAAAAATCAGAAAATCAAGTAATTTTCTCACTTTTATTCAGATCACTCTGTATAGACCACAGTAATGTTTTTCTATCACCTTCACTATTTCAAATAATATGTCTTGCCTCTACTGTTCAACATAAAAATGCATTTACCATGGATATGTAGCCCAGTCCTTGCCCTTACCTATGAGGTCAGTTGGGCCAGTCCCTAGGTTTTCTCCTCTAATTGTGACCTTGGTCCATGGTATTCCTTCATTTGGAGAGATGCCTGTCACAAGGGGGGGTTGCCGTGAACGAGACATTGTGCTTTTGTTGAGCAAACTGGAGATCTAGTTACAGAGGTAATCTGTTAAAAAAGAAAGAAAAAAAAAGGATTAGTGCCAACTGAGAAAAGCATTGACTCAAAATACAAGAACCCTAGACATTCAGAACCAGAACATAAAAAATTTTCTTAAACATATAGTTATGAAGTTTTTAGTTGTCATGTATCTGGTCTGCCAACAGCTACCGAATATTAAATTTACTAAGGACACTCTAGCTGGTACTGAGAAGGAAATATCTGAAAAATAACAGAAACTAAGCTCTTGTTTGCAGGAACTTCCAATATCATGAGAGACAGAACCTAATGTCACTATTTATCTCCATGCCTATACCTGCTGATTCCCACATATATGATGGAAACTGTTCCCCCAAAGTTGTTTAAGGAAGACATGCTGATTAATTATATTCATAAAAATTAAATTGTATTTATATTCCCATAGGTGTACTAAATTTTGCTTTATGTTTGTATTATACTTAGTATAGCAACCCTTTTTTAATGTGTTCAAATCAAAATAATGACATTTTTATAATAACTAGGAAGTGGATACAGAGGCAGAAGTGGGAGTTGCTAACTGTTCTGAGCATAGCAGAATTGGTAAAAGTCAAGTTTCTGAGGTCAAATACACCTGTGTTCAAGTCCTGGTGCTGCAGATTTACTAATTCTGTTCTAAACCTCTGTTTTCTTATCTGTAAAAAGGAGCTAATAGAGCATTTCATAAGGTTACAATTAAGATTACACAGGATAATTCTAGCACAGTACCCAGCATTGGGGCAACCAATAAATAATAAAACTTCACTAATACATCCTGCAGAATTCCGTAAATGCTCAAGGCTTCAGATGCCCCAGAAGATGAGGGTGAGGGTTCAGAACAAAATAGAAGGCACTGGCTAGTTAGCTATACCTGTGTATAGTGAGACTCTGGCCCCTGCCCTCATCCTACAGAGTCAGGCACAAATTACAAGTTAGTTTTGTTGGAAAAAAACGAAAAGAAGAGGACCAATAATCAGAGATACCAGACAAAATAAAGGTAATTAAGTGTCAACCTACACAGCAAACTGTAGAACTCCTCAGGCCTCTTCCTAACCCTGCACTTAACACCACTGTCAGGAAGGTGTGAAAGCCACCTCCACACTCAACATCACTCTGTCCTGACAACTAGAATATCATTCTCTAGAGAAACTGAACACCTCTAGGAAAAAAGAACCCAAGATCCTGACATGTAAGGGTCTGCCCCAGAAAGGGAAGGGCTACTGGCAGTCATATTACCTGATGGAAAAGCCTTTTACAGACAAACTCTGCCATGCACAAAGTAAAGCAATCAGCTGTTAATAGTGCCACTCTAAAATATACAAGGACAACCAAAGACTGTAATATGGTCAAGAAAAAATATATGTGAAAGAGAGATGGAAATTAGATAAGCAAAAAGATCCAGAGGAAACAGATTAGACAGGTGTAGAAGCTGCATTGTGTCCCAAGCAAAGTCACGTAGTACTAACCCCTGGTACTTCAGAATGTGGCAGTATCTGAAGATTAGGCCCTCAAAGAGGTGATTGTGGTAAAATGAGCTCACACAGATGGGCTCTAATTCAATACAACTGGTGTCCTTATAACAAGAGGAAATTAGGACAAAGACACACACAGAAAGATGACCATGTAAAGATATGGAGAGAAACACACATCTACAAGCTAGAGAGAGAGGCCTCAGAAGGAACCTATCCTGCTGCCACATTGGTCTTAGACTTCCAGCCTCCAGAACCATGAAAAAACAAATTTTTCTTGTTTCAGTCACAAGTGTATTGGTTTTTGTTATGGTAGCCCTAGCAAACTAACACAGCAGGTAATAGAAAAGCAAAAACAAAACTTCAAGAGTATTATAAACTTTGATCCTACTTTAACATCTGCAGAGGGAAAAAAAATTTATCCCTAAAAGGATTCAAGACAAAAATAAGAGCTCTTGAGACCTTCAAAAGAGACAGAAGAGAAAAGATTTACATCATCCTATCAATGCAGGAACTGACCACTGGTTTATCAAATGTGGTTATGAGACTGCAAACAGGCATAGGTGTGTTTGGGGAGGAGGAAAGAAGGATGAACAGGAAAAGGAAGTTATAAATTTTATTGAAAATTGACTATCAGGATAATGGCAGATTAGACACAGAATCTGGATATGTGGAGATGTATGCCAAAAAAGAGAGCTAAGTGAGTTTGGAGTATGTTGTAGAATGAAGATTGTGATTGACTTCTGTCCCTGGTTTCTGGAGACTCAAAATCCAAGGAGCATGTTTGTCATTCAGGAGCCCTCAATATCACAGTTGTATAATATTTATGGCAACTCAATATTATGGCTGGCCAAACCAGAAAGAGTAACTAAGTGATTAGAGAGTTGGGTTTTGAGCCATGTGATATAAACTTGACCATTTCTGGAAAAAGAGAGGAGGCTGGCGACTGAATTGAATCTCATGGGCAATGATGCAATCAAACAAGCCTACATAATTTATTTAACAAAGTTACAAGAGCAACACAACAACAAAGAGTGAAAAACCAGAAAGATATCATTGTCCAGTAAACCGAATGAGAAAACCCAAGGTTATCCAGACTCCTCTCCTTCCCTATCACATCCCCTGAATTCTCAGAATCTTTCTGTCACAATGCAAACTCAAACATTCCTCTCAATTCTACTATTGCTCTCCTAGTTGAGACCTTCTTCTTCTCTCCCTGGATATTCTCATTACACACAAACTAATTAGTAAAACACTGTGGCACACCAAAAATTGCATTATAATTTTTGCCTATGTGACAAAAAATAGGTATAATTTTGATTCATTCACACTGGATGGCTATTGTTTTGCCTGCTGTCATTTGTTTTTGACAATCTAAGGCAGGGGTGTCAAACTCATTTTCACCAGAGGCTACATCATCCTCAAAGCTGCCTTTGAAGGGCCGAATGTAATTTCAACTCCTTACCAGTCAAGGAGTACTTACATTTATACAGTCCTAAAATCATTTTGACTCTTTAAAGGCAATCGCAACGCTGATATGGACCCCAGTGAAAATGAGTTTGACACCCCTGATCTCAGGAAAAAGAGGTCAGTGCCCCTGACTAAATATTCAGGTACTGCATGTTTTAAAAATTCTTGTGGCTCACCAGTTGAAAATTGCTGTTCTGAGTACTCTGCCCCTACTATATCTCCACTCCAATCTACTCTCAGCAAACACCACAGTTTATTCTTCAAAACACAGATCTCATCAACTCCACCCCTCAAAAATATAAAAAAAAAAATTTCCCAGGATACTGCTCAGTGGTCTCTAGTGTCCACAAAATTCTTAACTTTTTTTTAATCTTCACCCGAGGATGTTTTTCACTGCTTTTAGAGGGAAAGGAAGGGAGCAAAAGAGAAACACCGATTACTTGCCTTCTCAAACACTTCCCAATCAGAGACAGAACCCACAACCAGGATATATGTCCTGACCGGGAATAGAACCCACAAGCTTTCATTCTATAGGACAATACTCCAACCAACTGAACCACAATGGACAGGGCAAAATCCTTAACATTTTATTAACAGCTATAAAAACTAGATTCTTCTACATTTCCTACTTCACCGTTAGTTACTTCCCTCAGTCATCTGACACCACATAAGCCTATTTACCTCTCATGAACATCTAAGTATTTTTATGCCTTCATGCTTTCCTTTTTCTTGTGTCAACTATCTAGCGAGGCTTTCCAAGTATGTGAAATCCTTCCCAATATTTCAACCTCAAGCTTAAATGTTACTGTCTCTAACAAAATCTCCCCGCTCCTTCCCTTTGCAATGCTTCCACCACATCATTCTAATATTCGCTGTGTTAAACCTTAGATACCACATTTGTGTCACCTCTTTGAGAACACATGATCTTTAATCAATTCTACTGATATATCCTCAATTCCTATCATACAGTACCTGACTAAAAAAAAAAAAAAACATGTCACATAATTGCTTAAAGAGGTTGAATATATTCCAAACATTTCAAAGTATCAATGGAACATAGGAATTAAAGCAGGACAAATGTAGGAGTAGAGGATAGGGATATGAAAGCTATAATGCATATACACATGCAAAAAAAAACAATTAAAATACACTTGTACACAATACAATGGAAAAAAAATAAAATACTCAGAAACAAGTTTTACAAAAGAAATGCAAAACCTGTATTTTTAAAACTTCAAAACATTCTTAATAGAAATTAAACACCTACAAAAAAAAATGGAAAGACATGGGTGGGAAGACAATATTCTTAAGATGGCAATACTCCCAATTTGATCCACAAATAAATTACAATCCCAATTAAATTCTCAGCTGGCTTTTTTGCAGAAATGAAAAAACTGATCATAAATATTACAAAAACAGAAAAAACTCAAAATAGCCAGAATGATCTTGAAAAAGAGGAACAAAGTTGGAGAATTCATATTCCTTGATTTCAAAACTTACTACAAAGTTACATAATCAAGACAGTGCAGTGCTGGCATAAACACAGACATGTGGATGAATGAAATCAAACTAAGAATCCAAATACAAAACTTTATATTTATAGTCAAGTAATATTTCAAACAGGCACATACACCAATGGAACCGAACACAGTGCCCAGAAATAAACCCAACTCTCTACAGCCAATCAATATTCAACAAAGGGGGCAACAAAATGAAATGGAGTAAAAATAGCCTCTTCAACAAATAGTGTTACGAGAAATGGACAGCTATGGGCAAAAAAATGAAACTCAACCATCAATTTAAGCTACAAGCAAAAATATGAAACTCGAGCACCAACTTACACCATACACCAAAATAAATTCAAAGTTGGATAAAAGACTTAAATATAAGCTGTGACACCATTAAAATCCAAAGGAGAACACTGGCTGGAAAATCTCAGATATTTCACACAGCAAGATTTTTACTGATATGTCCCCTACAACCAGGGACATAAAGGAAAGAATAAACAAATGGGATCTCATCAAAATTAAAAGCTTCTGTACGGCCAAAGAAAACAGTATTAAAATAAAAAGAGAACCAACTGTATGGGACAACATATTTGCCAATAATACCTCACACAAAGGTTTAATTAACAAAATACACAAAGAACTTACAGGACTCCACCTAAGAAGACAAGCAACCCAATTAAAAAGTGGGCAAAGGACTTGAACAGACACTTCTCCAAGGAGGACATACAGAGGATCCAGAGACACATGAAAAGATGCTCAATATCAGTAGGTATCAGAGAGATGCAAATTAAAACCACACTGAGATACCACTTCACACTGGTCAGAATGGCCATCATAAATAAAGCAACAAACAACAAATGGAGAGGATGTAAAGAAAAGGGGACCCTAATTCACTGTTAGTGGGATTGAAGACTAGTACAACCACTATGGAAAACAATATGGAATTTTCTAAGAAAATTAAAAATGAATATGCCTTTTGACCCAGCAATTCCACTGTTAGGAGTATATCCTTAGAACCCTAAAACACCAATCCAAAAGAACCTAGCACTCCAATGTTCATAAGCCGCACAATTTACAATAGCCGAGTGCTGGAAGCAACCTAGGTGCCCACCAGTAAATAAATGGATCCAAAATCTAGGGTACATTTACACAATGGAATTCTATGCAGCAGAAAAAAAGGAGCTCCTACCCTTTGCAACAGCATGGATGAAACTGGAAAGCATCATGCTGAGTGAAATAAGCCAGGCGGTGAAAGACAAATACCATATGATCTCACCTTCAACAGGAAGGTAAACAACAAAACAAACAAGCAAGCAAAATATATCCAAAGACACTGAAATAGAGAACAGGCTGACAGTGACCAGTGGGAAGAGGGGAGGGAATTTCAGAGGAAAAGGGGAAGGGTTTATAGGAAGAAGTATAAAGTACACATGGACTAAAAATAGGGGGGTTGAAAATAGGAGGGAGGTAGGGAGGACGGGGGGGTAGGATGGAAATAAAAACAGAAAACTGTACTTGAACAACTAAACAAAACAAAACAAAATAAAATTTAAAAAAAGAAAGTAAAAAGACAAGCGACAGAATATGAAGAAACAGTGCATCTGATAAGAGATCTGTCTCTAGAATATATTAAAAATACAACTCAATAGTAAAATACATATATGTATATATAATTTTAAAATGGGCAACAACTCTGAATAGTTATTTTGCCAAAAATGATACAAAATATGTTTGATAAGCACATGAAATGAAGCCCAATGTCATTAGCCATCAAGAAAATAAAAATCAAAAGCATAATGAGGTATCACTTTACACCCACTAGGATATAATCAAAAAGGCAAAAAATAATATGCTGCTGAGGCTGTGAAGAAATTAGAACCATGGTATATTACTCATGGGAATGTAAAAGTTGGAAATACTCTGAAAAACACCTTGGCAGCTCCGTACAAAGTTAAATATAGAGTTACTACATGATTTACCAATTCTACTCCTAAGCATATACACCCCCCCAAAATGAAAACCTGAGGCTCACATAAAAACGTCCATGAATGTTCACAGAATTATTAATTAATAGCCAAAAAGTGGAATCAACTCAACAGTCTGTAAGTGGTGAAATGGCAGATAATATGTGACCCATCCTTGCAACAATAGAAACAGGAATGAAGTGCTCACATGCCACAAAATGGATGCTTCTTAAAACCATTGTACTAAGTCAAAGAAGCCAGTCACAAGAAACCGCATACTACACAATTTAATTTATATAAGAACATCTGGAATAGACACATCTACAGAGACGGAAAGTAGATTAGTATTGACCTAGGACTGGGGAGGAGGAGGGGTAGGCTGGGAAGAAATGAAGAGTGACTGCTAATGAGTATGTCCTCTTGCTGTCATGATGAAAGTTCCGAAATGGATTGTGATGATGGTTGCACAACTTTGTGGCTATACTGAAAACCACTATATTTTAGAAAAAATTTAGAACTAATTTTTCAGACAGTAACTTGAGAGAGAAATATAAAAGTTATAAGACTGCAGTACACTATTTTATGTCCATAACATGCAAAGCAATCTATAGATTCAGTGCAATTCCTATTAAAATACCAATGTCATATTTCACAGATCTCAAATATCCCTAAAATGTATATAGGAACAAAAAAACCAAACTCATCAATAGTATTCCTGCCCTCCCCCCTGTCTATTTTCTACCTACCGTCTATGCTACTTATTCTCTGTACCTTCTCCCCCCTTCTCCTCCTCCCACTCCCCTGTTGCTAATCCTCCATGTGATCTCCATTTCTATGGTTCCACTCCTGATCTGGTTGTCCTCTTGGTTTGCTTTTGTTTTAGGTGTGGTTGTTAGTAACTGTGAGTTTGCTGTCCTTTCACTGTTCATATTTTTATCTTCTTTTTCTTAGATAAGTCCCTTTAACATTTCATATAATAAGGGCTTGGTGATGATGAACTCCTTGAACTTGACCTTATCTGAGGAGCACTTTATCTGTCCTTCCATTCTAAATGAAAGCTTTGCTGGATACAGCAATCCTAGTAGTAGGTCTTTGGATTTCATGACTTAGAATCCTTCTTTCCAGCCCCTTCTTACCTAGAGGGTCTCTTTGGAGAAATCAGCTGACAGTCTGATGGGAACTCCTTTGTAGGTGACTGTCCCCTTATCTCTTGCTGCTTCTACAATTCTCTCCTTCATTTTAATCTTGGCTAACGTAATGATGACGTGCCTTGGTGTGTTCCTTCTTGGTTCCAACTTCTTTGGGAATCTCTAAGTTTCCTGGACTCCCTGGAAGTCTACTGCCTTTGCCAGATTGGGGTAGTTCTCCTTTATTATAAGTTCAAATAACTTCTCCACTTGCTCTTTCTCTTCCCCTCTGGTACCCCTATAAATCAGATATTGAAGTTTTTAAAGGTGTCCTGGAGATTTCTAAGCCTCTCCTCATTTTTTTTTGAATTCTTGTTTCTTCCTTCTTTACTGTTTGGTCATTTTTTTCTTCCTTCTGGTCCACTCCCTTGATTTGAGTCCCAGTTTCCTTTCCATCACTATGGGTTTCCTGTGCATTTCTCTTCATTTCAATCACTTTAGCCTTCATATGTTCCTCTAATTTGTGACTAAAATCAACCAGTTCTGTGAGCATCCTGATCACCAGTGTTTTGAACTGTGCATCTGACAGGTTGGCTATTTCTTGGTTGCTTAGATCTATTGGCTCTGGGGCTTTGACTTCTTCTTCAGCCATATTTTGGACTGTTCGTGCCTGTTATGTATGAGGAGCAGAGCCCTAGGTGTTCACCACGGCGGGGCAACTCAGTCCCTGGGTTATGACACTTATGTGGAGGCGGGGTCCAAGAGGAGCAATGGCGGTCCCCTCTGCTTCTTCCCACCGCTGGGGCCTGCTCAGTCTGTCTCACTGCTTGCTCCTCTGCTGATTTATCTGCACACGCAAATGTGTGACCATGGTCAGCCTGTCACTTTGCGCCCTCACTGGGTCCATCTGTTGCTACCCCACACCTGGGATCCACCTACGGCTGCCTGCGGGGCTGGGTTTGGAGATCTTTCTGGCCTGACCCTGCTCCACTGTTGGCTCCCTAGCTATTACCAGTCTGGCTAAATGGTTCATTGTTGTCAGACTTCTATATAGTTCAATTTTCTGTGTTTTGGTGTGTTTTTGTTACTGAGACTTTGTTGACTTTAAACTTGATTGTGTGAGGAGGTACAGTATTTCCACCTACCCCTCCATCTTGCCAGAAATCTCTTTTTTTTCCCTTTGTTTTCTTTTTACCCTCAAGCAACACAAACAACTAAACACCAGAGCAGGACCCAAAGAGGGGGCTTCCCAACAGTGGAGAAAGAAAGTCAAATTTCACCTTTCTATTTGTATTATTATTTTTTTCATTATTCTCACTTCTTTTATATTTTAATAGTATCTTTGTATTTCCCCCTCTTTCTGTATAGGCTTCTTAGTTGTAGCTGGGTATATTGTATTATTTCACAGGTTTCCCCCATTCTTTCTACCACAGTGTATTGCTAATTTTCTATACTTCATCCCACGTGTTTTCCTTTAGCACACTACCCACAGTTCTAAACCCCCTATTCAGGTTATCCAGATCATATAGTTTGTCATGTGATTATTGCTTTAAAATTACAGTAAATAGTAGCTGTTGTATTCAACTGTAAATACTTCACACCACATCTCCCGGATCTTAGCCAACTTTACAGGTTCCTGAATTCTATTACTGTAGTGATTAACTCTATTTGCTCAAACACTACACCTATTTGCTCACACACTCTCACCTTACCTAAGAATCTGACCGCCTGCAACCTCGCCGCTTTCTAGATCCAACTCACAAGCCTTCCCTCCCCAACAAGAAACTTCTCGTGTCCATCCTTTCTTAAAAGTGGCAAGTTGGGTTAAGGATTATACCAATGTATACCCTGAAAATCTTCTATCTCTTCTTTCCTGGCTGTGACTATAATTTATCATAAAATACTCTCCTGCTGTCATAAACCATTTTGTCTCCCCCTCCAACTGATCACTAAAAAAAAAAAAAAAAATACAAGTAGGTGAAGCAGAGAACATCAGGGTACCTGAAGGAGACTACACCACTGAATTTCACAGGTATTCTACCACAGAAGTTCACACCATAAATTTACGGAATCAGAACAGATCAATTTAAGAAGATGAGGCTAACAAGAAGAGTCTCACAAAGAATGGGAAGATAAATAAAGAGTCACCAAGTGAGCCCTGGCTGGTATAGCTCAGTGGATTGAGTTCGGGCCTGCGACCCAGATGATCATGGTTCGATTCCCAGTCAGGGCACATGCCTGGGTTGCAGGCCAGTTCCCAGCAGGGGCCAATTCCCAGCAGGGGATGCATGAGAAGCAACCATACATTGATATTTCTCTCCCTCTCTCCATTCCTTCCCTTCTAAAGATAAATCAATATATTAAATTAAATTAAAAAGACTAAAAAAATTTTTAAAAAAAGAATCATCAAGTGAAAGGAAAGGAGGAAGCCTCAAAAAGAATGTTAGATTAAAAAGAGGTAAGTGAACTACCAGATATTGAACTCAAAGCACTGGTTATCAGGAAGTTCAAAGAGCTCATAATCACCTAGCAGAAACTATAGGAGAGCCACAATGAACTCACTGCAAAATAGATCAAAACGAAAAAGGATATAGAAACTACTAGCAAAGGCCAAGGGGAAATGAAGAATACAATTTCTGAACTGAAGAATATAGTGGAAAAAATCAAAAGCAGAATCAATGAAGCAGAAGATCGGATCAGCGAATTGGAGGACAAAGTAGAAAAAACACGCAGAAAGAGCAAGAAAAGGAAAACAGGCTCAGAAAGAATGAAGAGGGATTAAGAGAAATGCAAGACAATATGAAATGTAATAGTATCTGAATAATAGGAATACTAGAAGGAGAAGAAGAAGAAGAAGAAGAAGGGATAGAAAATCTATTTGAAAAAAGTAATGAGGGAAATCTTCCCTGATTTGATGAGAGAAAACGTCACACAAATACAGGAATCACAGAGGGTCTCAATCAAGAGGAACCCAAAGAGGCCCACTTTAAGACATATCACCAGAAAAATGGAAAAATTCCAAGATAAAGAGAGAATCTTAAAGGCAGCAAGGGAGAAAAAGGAGGTAACATACAAGGGAGCCCGAATAAGGTTAGCTACTAACTTCTCAATGGACACACTAAAAGCAAGAAGAGAATGGCAAGAAATATTCCAAGTAATGAGAACCTTAGGCCTGAAACCACGGCTACTTTACGCAGCAAGGCTGTCAATCAAAACAGAAGGCCAAATAAAGAGCTTCCAAGACAAAAGAAGTCTAAAACAATACACTTCCACCAAACCAGCTATGAAAGAGATGCTAAAAGGACTGCTTTAAGGAAAGGAAGGAAAAGAGAGAGACAGAGAGGAACACAGGTACAAAAATGGCAATGAATAAGTACCTTTCAATAATAATCTTAAACATAAATGGAGTAAATGTTCCAATCAAAAGACATAGAATAGCTGAATAGATAAGAAAGCATGACCCACATATATACTGTCTACAAGAGACACAACTCAGGGCAAAACACACTACAAGTGAAAGGCTGGAAACAAATTTTCCCAGGAAACGGACGGGAAAAAAAATTGGGGGTAGCAATACTCATATGAGACAAAATAGACTTCAAGAAAAGGGCCATAAAGAAAGACTCAGAGGGTCATCTCATAATACTCAAGGGATGAATCCACCAAAAAAAACATTAACATTCTAAATGTATATGCACCCAACATAGGAGCAAAGAAATATAATAAGAAAATATTAGAGGACCTCAAGAATGATATTGAAAGCAACACAATTATAGTAGGGGATTTTAACACCCTAATGTCAAAAATGAGCAGATCTTCCAAACAAAATGTCAACAAAGATATTATGGCATTAAACAACACCCTATATGAAAAGGACTTAACTGATATATATAGAGCCCTTCATCCCACAGAAGCTAAATACACATTCTTTTCAAATGCACACTTCCAAAGATACTACATGATAGGATACAAAACGAACCTCGACAAATGGAAGAAAACTGAAATCATACCAAGCATTTTCTCTGATCACAAGGGGCTGAAACTGCAAACCAAGCCAAAGGAAAGAACACAAAAGACCCAAAATCATAGACATTGAATGGCATGTTATTAAATAACAAAAGTGTCAAGAATGAAATCAGGAAGGAAATCAAAAAGTTTCTGGAAACAAATGAAAATAAACTCAAAACAACCCAAAACTGATAGGACACAGTAAAGGCAGTCTCGACAGGGAAGTTCGTAGCAATACAGGCTTAACTAAAAAAGAGAGAAACATTTCAAACAAACAACCTAACCCTATGCCTACAAGAACTCGAGGAACAACAACTAAGACAGCCCAGAGCAAACAGAAGGAAGGAAATACCAAGATCAGAGCACAATTAAATGACAAAGAGACTAAAACCACAATTTTAACAATCAATGAATCCAGGAGCTGGTTTTTTGAAAGGATAAACAAAGTCAACAAGCCATTAAGTAGGCTCATCAAGAAAAGAAGAGACATGACACAAATAAACACGATCAGAAAAGAAAAAGAAGAGATTACAACTGACACCACAGAAATACAAAGCACTGTAAGAAATTACTATGAAGAACTTTTATGCTAAGAAATTTGAAAACCTAGGTGAAATGGACAAATTTCTAGAAAAATATAATCTTTAAAAACTCAATGAAGAAGAAGCAGAAAGCCTAAACAGGCCAATAACAGCAGATGAAATTGAAGAAGTAATCAAAAAAACTAACATCACACAAAAGCCCTGGACAAGATGGTTTCTCAGGAGAATTCTACAAAGCATTTAAGGAAGAGCTAAGCCCTATTCTTCACAGACTATTCCAAAGAATCCAAAATGATGGGAAACTCCCAAATTCTTTTTACGAAGCCCGCGTCATCCTAATTCCAAAACCAGATGAAGACACAACAAGGAAAGAAAACTTCAGGCCAATATCGCTGATGAACATAGATGCTAAAATCCTTAACAAAATACTGGCGAATCGCATCCAACAATACATTAAAAAGATCATACACAATAATCAAGTGGGATTCATCCCAGGGATGCAAGGACGGTTCAATATTCGCAAAGAAGTAAATGTAATACATCACATGAACAAAGGCATAAACAAAAATCGCATGATCATATCAATAGATTCAGAAAAAGCTTTTGATAAGGTAGAACATCCATTTACGACAAAAACACACAGCAAGGTGGGAATAGAGGGAGTATTCCTCACCATAGTAAAGGCCACATATGAGAGACCTACAGCCAACATCATACTCAATGGGCAAAAACTAAAAGCTTTTCCACTAAGATAAAGAACAAGAAAATGTTGTCCACTTTCACCATTTCTATTCAATATAGGATTAGAAGTTTTAGCCACAGCAATTAGACAAGAAAAGGAAATAAAAGGCATCCAAGTTGGAAAGGAGGAAACAAAACTGTCATTGTTTGCAGATGACATGATAATGTACATGGAAAATCCTACAGACTTTACCCAGAAACTCCTCGATGTAATAAATGAATTGGCAAAACAGCAGGATACAATGTGAATATCCAGAAATCAAAGGCATTTTTGTATACCAACAATGAAACAGCAGAAGCAGAAATCAAGAAAAATATGCCATTTGATATAGCAAAAACAAAAACTAAATATCTGAGAATAAACCTAAGCAAGGAGGTAAAATACCTATATACAGAAAACTACACAACACTGAAGAAAGAAATCAAAGAATACATAAACAAATGGAAACATATATCATGTTCGTGGATTAGAAGAATTAACCATCAAAATGTCCACACTACCCAAAGCAATTTACAGATTCAATGCAATACCTATTCAAGTACCAATGGCATATTTCACAGACATAGAACAAATACTTCAAAATTTTACATGTAACCATAAATGACCCAGAATAGCAGCTGCAATTCTGAGAAAGAAGAGCAAAGTAGGAGCAATCACAATACCCGATATCAAACTATATTACAAGGCCACTGTAATTAAAACAGCCTGGTACTGGCATAAAAACAGGCACACAGACCGATGGAACAGAACAGAGAGCCCAGAAATAAACCCACCTCTCTACAGTCAATAAATATTCAACAAAGGGGGGCAGTAACATAAAACAAAGTAAAGATAGCCTCTTTAGCAAATGGTGTTGAGAGAAATGGACAGCTACATGCAAAAAAATGAAACTTGAGCTCCAATTTACACTATACGCCAAAATAAGTTCAAGGTGGATAAAAGACTTAAATATAAGCCGTGATACCATTAAAATCCAAAGGAGAACATTGAGTGGAAAATCTTAGATATTTCACACAGCAAGATTTTTACTGATATGTCCCCTAGAGCACTGGACATAAAGGAAAGAATAAACAAATAGAATCTCATCAAAATTAACAGCTTCTGCATAGCTAAAGAAAAGAGTATTAAGATAAAAAGAGAACCAACCGTTTGGGAAAACATATTTGCCAATGATACCTCAGACAAAGGTTTAATCTCCAAAATATACAAAGAACTCATAGGACTTCACTCTAAGAAGATAAGCAACTCAATTAAAAAGTGGGCAAAGGACTTGAACAAACACTTCTCCAAGGAGGACATACGGAGTATCCAGAGACATGTGAAAAGATGCTCAGTATCCCTAGCTATCAGAGAGATGCAAATTAAAACCACAATGAGATACCAGTTTACACCCATCAGAATGGCCATCATAAACAAAGCAACAAACAACAAGTGCTGGAGACGTTGTGGGGAAAGGGAGACCCTAGTTCACTGTTGGTGGGATTGCAGACTGGTACAACCATTATGGAAAACAGTATGGAATTTTCTAAGAAAACTAAAAATGAATATGCCTTTTGACTCAGCAATTCCACTGTTAGGAGTATATCCTAGGAACCCTGAAACTCCAATCCAAAAGAACCTATGCACCCCAATGTTCATAGCAGCTCAATTCACAATAGCCAAGAGTTGGAAGCAACCTAGGCGCCCATCAGTAAATCAATGGATCCGAAAACTAGGGTACATTTACACAATGGAATTCTATGCAGCAGAAAGAAAGAAGGAGCTCCTACTCTTTGCAACAGCATGGATGAAACTGGAAAGCATTATTCTGAGTGAAATAAGCAGGCGCTAAAGGACAAATACCATGTGATCTCACTATTAACAGGAACCTAAACAACAAAACAAACAAGGAAGCAAAATATAACCAAAGGCACTGAAATACACAACAGGCTGGCAGGGACCAGAGGGGTGAGAGGAAAGAATTTCAGGGGAAAAGGGGAAGGATTCACAGGAATCCTAGTATAAAGGACACATGGACAAAAACTAAGGAGGGACCCGGGGGGAATGTGAGAGAGGTTGGGATCACTGGAGGGAGTGGGCTGGGATGGGAGTAAAAGACTGAAAACTACTTGAACAATAATTAAAGAAAGAACGAATTTAAGAAAAGGAAGGAAATCTTACCTTTTGCAACAGTATGGATGGACCTGGAGAGCATTACAATAAGTGAAATAAGTCAGTCCAGAGACAATGCACAGCAACCCAGGGTCTGGCACCCAGTGAGTGAGCCACATCCCAGCATAGTATATCACCTCTGTGAGGTGGCTCCTGCCCATATGGGGCCTAAGCCTCAGGAAGCAGGCATCTACCACTCCTGAAAGCACTCCAGCCCACACAGGGCAAAGAAACTGAGAGGGGTTTCTACTCGAGTTCTATTTAAAACCCTCTCCCAAAATCCCATACACTGGGTGTGCCCAGCCTTTCAACCAATGTGAGCTAATGTCCACCAGGTTTGTCCCAGTTGTCTTTTCCCCTCTTCCAGCCACCGTTTTGCACAAGGGGCAGGGTCTCCAGTCACACACAGGCACACACACATCTTAGCCTGGCGCAAGGAGTTCTGCTGCTGCTGTGGATTGCTAACCTCCACCATACATGTGCTTTAACTTTTTGGTCCCGCAGAGCCTGAGTAGAACTTCCCTCTAGCTGGGTCACAAGCTGCTTGGCAGTCAAGCAGTTTGCCCTTGCCTCTGGCATCAGCCTTCTCCCTCAGCACAATAAATTTTGGACTTCTTGGTTGCCAGGCAACCCTGGCTAGTCTGTTTACAGTTGCCTCAGGCAGTCTCCCTTCTCTGGCAGCCTCTCCCTTTGGAGAAGGTGGGCTCTCACCAGCTGTTTTTTCAATCCATTGCCTTGGGGTTTTTCCCCTCCCTTTCATGGGGAGTGCTCTTTCTGGTGTGGTTCTGGGGACGCCCCCCTGTTCCCCAGCATTTGGCCTGACCACCTTGTCACACTGTGTCAGTAAGAAATTACTCAAAGAATGATGGGGACATGTCAAAAGTACATAGGAACCATGATGAAGAGGCTCTCACTTCCCAAAGCTAAGACAATTAGAGCATTAATGTAATTAATGATTATAATCTATTTAGAAAAGAAAATATTCAACTCCATCCTAATAACATAAATCAATGAACAAATATATATGGAAGAAAAGAAAGTTCTCCCTTATTATATAGCATGTTAACTATTAGGAAGTCATGATGAAATCAGAAATTAAAATCACCAATTGAGACAGACATTGCGTCCTTCTTGACATAATACAATGCCAAGGATCTAATATCATCTCTGTGATGTTTTTAACAAAAGTGCATTAACTCAAATTTAATCAAAAGAATCTAATCACACAATCTTAAACTGACCGACATTCTATAAAATACCTGGCCTGCACTTTTTGAAAATGTCAAAATTAAGAATAAAGGACACTAATGAGACATTACAAGCAAATGTAATGTGTAATATTGGATGGGTTTTTAAAACAAGAAAAAATTTTCTATAAAAAATTAATTGATTTTCTAATCTATTAATTGGAAAAATTGGTATTCATGTTAAATTTCTCTGACTCTGAAAACTATATTATAGTAATATAAGAGAACATCCTTGTTCTTAATAACTACATACTTAAGTATTAAGGAACAAAAGGATTATATTTACACCATATTTTCAAGTGATAAAAAAGAGAGCAGCAGTAGCAGGGGCTGTGGATGCAGTGGCTGCTGGGCTTCTGGGTTGTGAATCACAGGGCTGTGTAGGCTGTGCAGCCAAGAAGGATCCCGTTCAAGTGGAGTTGACTTCACCAGCCACTTCTGGAACTGGGAAATGTAAGGCAGAGAAACAGTTGACTAGCAGGCTTCCTGAAGAAGTGGAAGGCTAAAATGTTGCCCCACGAAGAGTTTATCAAGTTTGCCAAGAAGCAGATGACGCTAATACAGAAAGTTAAATCAAGACGTACAAAACTAGAGAAAGACATTGGATTTATCTAAGAAACAGAAGATTAAAAGTATGAACAGTAAAATGACAGCAAACTCACAATTATTAACCACCACACCTAAAACAAAAACAAAAGCAAACTAAACAAACAACAAGAACATGAACAGAACCACAGAAATGGAGATCACATGGACAGTGGGAGGAGTGGAGAGGGGAAAAAGGAAGAGAGTAAGTAGCACAGATGGTAGATAAAGAATAGACAGGGGGAGGGTAAGAACTGTAGAAGAAATGTAGAAGCCAAAGAACTTACATGTACAACCCATGGACATGAACTAAAGGGAAGGAATGTGGGTAGGAGAGGGTACGTAGGGCAGAAGGGAGCGAAGGGGGCAAAATGGGACAACTGTAATAGATAATGAATAAAATATACTTTTTTAAAAACTAAAGAAACTGAAGAATTCAAATAAAAACCTCTTGCAGGCAGAACTGATGATATTACTAAGAACACTGTGTCTGGATGGGCGGGTTAGGACAAAATGGCGGCTGAACTACAATCCGGAAAAGTTGGCTGACGTCAAACCAGGGAGCTGAAAGGGCGGGCTTTATCCACATAGCAACCTGAGCCCAAGGAGAACCACCAATGACATATTGCCGCTTTGTTCAAAGGGGACCAATCCCCAGCTCCCATGAAGAGAGCCAACCAAAACAAAACCCCGCCACATGCCCTGCTTGGGCATGACTTCCCCTGCCCCACTCTGTGGGCCAGGGAACCTCGCCCAGGTGCGCAAACCCCACTAAAGCTCTACACTGCCTAACTTTGTGGCTGATTGACATTTCTTCCTCGGCGGAGCCTAAGAAAACCTTTCATACTGCAAAAGAAAAATCCAGGGAAACTACAAAATATTAAACATTTTTATTCATTCTCTGAGAAGGCAACATGTGCGACTTACAATATGAAATCAAAACACCTCAGAATTATTTTACACAATTCCACAGGATAGGTGCAAGATCTTTTTTGCAGTATGTCTCCCATATTCCTCCATCATTCAAAGAACATGCATACACATACTGGAGGAACAGAACCAAAATGCACTAAAACTGAGACTTGACTACCAGGACTCCAAAAGTATGTCACTTTTCACTCCTGGGAATAAAAGCCTTCAGAATACTTTATCAGCTCCTTAAAAGTAGGGAGCTTATGGTGAGTGTATGATCATCTGAAAGCTGTTACTGTCCAATTCAGTTGTATGAGAAAATTTTTCTATTCTTTTTTTAAAAAGCATTCCAGGGAGGTTTAAAATTGGATGAAAGAAGTCAACCCAAAAAGGCACACATGATTCCATTTATCTAACATTTTAGAAAAGACAAACGATAGGGATGGAAAACAGAGAATTGCCAGAAGTGAGAGATAAGAGCTGGGTATAATTATAAATGGAGCTTTTATGGAGTGATGGGATATTTATGTATCCTGACTGCAGTAGTGGCTACATGAAAAAATGAGTTACAATTCATAGTAGTGTACCATCCCTGTCCAAAGTCAATTTGACTGTATAATTTTCGTTTTTTTAAAGATTTTATTTATTTATTTTTTAGAGAGAGGGGAACGGAGGGAGAAATAGAGGGAGAGAAACAACAATATGTGGTTGCCTCTTGTGTGCACCCTACTGGGGATCTGACCCGCAACCCAGTGATGTGCCCCAGCTGAAAATCAAACAGACTTAGATTCACAGACCAGCACTCAATCCACTGAGCCACACCAGCCAGGGGTGATTGTGTAATTTTAAAAATATTTAAAATAAAATATTTTTAAATTAAATTTAAAAATGGGGCAAGCAGTAAACAAGTTACATTAAAAAAAGTTTAGAGTAATGATGTACCTTTATTATTTTTGAAAGTTTTCTGTAAGTATGAAATTAAAAATTATCAAAAATAATGCTTAGGTAATATATTAAAGCAAAACTATATCAAATTAATATCCTGTTGCTAATCAACACGTAAGACTCATTGTCAAAGCTAGGAAGTAAATATTTATCTTCACATTTA
Organism: Sturnira hondurensis; assembly: GCF_014824575.4. Classification (NCBI taxonomy): domain Eukaryota; kingdom Metazoa; phylum Chordata; class Mammalia; order Chiroptera; family Phyllostomidae; genus Sturnira; species Sturnira hondurensis. Next base: position 5,273,906 of record NW_028073935.1, on the reverse strand, counting down.
AATTAACAAAATGCACAATAAACAATGAATAAACTGATATTTAAAAACTGCCACACTTGGAAATTTAATAGTTGATACATGAAATTATAGAAGTTTCAGGAATAAGTATTGTTTAAATGTGATATACTACTATTGCCTCTTTAAACATCTTTTTAAATATGTTTCAAAAAAATAGCAAACCAAAGAAAACTAAGAAGGGGCATTTCCAACTTACTCCCAGTGTTCTCAATCCATTTTGAGGGCCTTTACAGAAGATCATAAACTTAACTATATGAATCTCAAAATTTGTCCAAATAAAACAAAGTAAAGTCTAGGCCACAGTGGACAGTCATAAATCAAAAAGTATGATCTATATTTTTATTTATGATTGAAGAGACATACAAATCAGAAGCAGCTGAAAACCCCTATTCATTATATTGGTTCAGATGCGAAAATTCAATGGCACTTCTTTACCATGAAGCATCATCTACACTCCCCAAACATGGACAAACCATTATCTCAGGAAGAATACTAAGCCATTTAAATTAGAAATAGAAGAACATCCACTGTTTAAAGTGCAATGCGTACCACACATACAAAAGTGCCTACCACAGAGTATGTACTCAGCAATTATTTCTGGAATGAATTATGGAAAGAGATATCTTTTTTCAACTCACCTCCAATTATAAATATCATGCATTGCAGATAATGTTTTTATCCTTAAAATCACAAATGAAATAATTTCCTGTCACACTCAGGAAAGAGTCTAAGAAAACTGACTTTAATTTCAAAATGTTTTCAGTTCATAACCCATGCCTGACTAACAAGGATATTTTTAACTCTATCTTTCATCTATAAGTTGTCATAAAGTGCCTACAGATTCTCCTAAAAAGATTTTTCAAATGTAATAACAGTCTTTAAAAATCTGTCATAGGGTCTTTCTTAGGTGAATAAACTAAACAGGTTAACAAAAGCCTGACTTTGACTGTCATAAAGCTCATTTCTTTAATTAAAACAAATATCTATATTACATAGTCACCTAAAATAATGAAAGAAGTACAAAATGCAGTGAATAAACCAACCTTAAAGTACACACGACAAGCTACCTTCATCTTTTGAAAGCAGGATGATAAAAACAAGAGGTACAGTAGCTTTTATTACTCATATAAGAAAAATTATTACAGACACACAGTAAGCCACTCTTATTAAGCAATATCCTTGCACAATTATGGTAATAATAAACAAAGGATTAAATGATACCAGTGGGCAAATGACAAAGGTTGGCAGTATTAAAATACATACTAGGCATTATAGAGGAGCTTCAAATTATACTAGCTATTAACCCCAGAACCAAACTACAAACCAATATGCTGTCAATTACCAGAGTTATAGGTTGGCTTAAAAAGTAAACATGATACTAATGTGTCTCCGGACTCATGTTAAATATCAAGCATTTTTCAACTCCTTGAACCAATGGGGATAAAAAGGACTAGGAGGATCCTTATAGGTTAACCAACCAACAGTTGGTTTCTTTTGATATTGGTTGGCACTGATGTCTTTATTACTGAATAATTCATGTACTTATGAATAAACATATTATTATAGGCAACATTTTAGTAGCTTTTAGCAAATTATATTCAGTGGAACAATAAAACTACACTGAAACACATATTTCTAGATATAAAGAGGCACTTCAATACATACAGTCCGTCAATGATTTATTTTCTTTAATGGATGGAGAGGGGATTAAATAGATAAAAAGATACTTTTATTATAGCTTGAAAATTCTCATTTAATTAACAACAAACCAAAGAAAATTTTGGAAGAGTTGCTTAAGTACAGTAAGTCATTTCTATGTTATGGCACAGAAAAAAATTGCAGATCTTATCATCATTGTACTGTATTAAAACATTTGTTTTTCATTTTCATCTGGCATTTAAAGTCTACAAAAATACAGATGAAAGCAGAGAATTTTAAACGCATTAAAAATAGCTTAAAAATATCCACAAACAGCTTTGGAAATATTTATCAAGCAATTTGTATAACTCAGAAATTAAAAACTAAATAGCTTATGTATTAACAACTTAAAGGTATTTTAAGTACTTTTGAAAACAACCCCTTAATCTTCTTATATTATAACCCTAAGTGAATTGAATCAGAATCTACTCACACTGAAAGAGACCTTAACCACCAGAAATTCAAGTGACTTACCTAGGTTTCATGCTTCTGTTTTCTTTCTACAACACCATAAAAGGAATTTAGAAATCAGCAAATAATAATAGTAACAATAATAACAAATATAAGTATTTAATCACCAAATCTAGTAGGAAATTATTCACTACTGATGGAAATATAGTTGTGGGAATTCACTGAGTCAGCGAATACATAGGCTACAAGGTTAATGAATTGTCTCATTGCATAAACTATTACAAAACTAAATTTCATATAAACCTCCCCTTTCCACAAGATTTTTAATCACTGTCCCAGCCCTTTAAAACCCCTCTGTCCTCTTCTGAAAATAATAAAGCATTAAGAATTATTTTGGGCTGGCTGGTGTAGCTCAGTGGATTGAGCATGGGCCTGCGAACCAGAGAATCGCGGTTTGATTCCCAGTCAGGGCACATGCCTGGGTTGCAGGCTGGTTCCCTGCAGGCCAACTCCCAGCAGGGGATGCACGAAAGGCAACCATACATTGATGTTTGTCTCCTTCCCCTCTAAAGATAAATAAATAAATAAAATCTTTAAAAAAAAGAATTATTTTGGTCCTGGCGGGGTAGCTCAGTTGGTTGGAGGGTCTTTCACACATCAAAGGGTTGTGGGTTCAATCCCCAGTCAGGGCACGTATCCAGGTATCAAGTTTGATCACCACTACAAGGCAACCAATCAATCTTGTCACATCAATGTCTATCTGTCTTTCTGTCTCTCTCTCTCTCTCAAATCAATGAAACACCTCCTCAGGTAAGGACTAAAAAAACAAAAAGAATTACGTTGGAAATGGAGTATCAATACTATTAGAAAAAAACAGAAACATGGTTCATACAAAAGTTACACACAAGAAACATCTTGATCCACATAAACTTGACTATTTCTTTGAATTCTTGTGTAAATAAAATGCATTATTAGAGGCCCTAATAAATAACCGATTCAAACTTTGTAGACAATAAATCTAAAACCATGAATATACACTAATATATACTTTGAAAAACAACACACAGCTTAGCAATGCACACAAATAATAAATACCTTTTATCCTTGAAATATCATATTAAGCTCTCTAAATTTAAAAAAATCCCTCAGAAAATGTTTATATTTGATGAAGTTCCCATTTCACAGAGTAGAATTTTATCATATTATATTGATCCAATTATTTAAGGATTTAAAGTTATTTTTACTTATTTTGTTACATTCTTTTTTCATCAAAAAAGAACTTAAGTACAAAATCCTTTCTTGTTTGCATCTCAAAAAGCATAAAAAAAACGGACAAAGTTAATGAACACCAAAATGCACTATCCAACTCTTTCACCAATGACTTTGTAATGAAAGCTTTACAAAGAAGGAGGAGCTCAACAGAATATACATTCTATACAAATCAGTGAGGATGCAGACTCTTAATCCAATCAACTCAGGGTCTGTTTCAATTGTGAAAAGACCATAAGCTTTAAAAATAAAACAGGCTAGTTGAATTTTTATGAGGAAGGAAAGTAATACTGAAAAGTGACATCTGAAGACGAAGAAAAAGAATACTGCTCAAAATATTGCATAAGGTCATTGTAGGATTTATTTCCTGTCACTAGAAAAACTGCAGAAGCTTCCTATTCCCTACCCACACTGCACCATGCTCTTCAGGTTTCTGTTTTAAGGTATATCCAGAGCAGGCATTGGAGGATTTCCAAGATTGTTAAAAATAACTTTTTATAGACACTACATTAGTTTCTACACTGAAGTTCATTCTGTCATTACATTTGCTTCAACCAGCACTTGATTACCCATGTTTACCATCCTTACTATAATGCTCTTCAGTCTTCAAAGCTGGCAGATAAACTCTAATATCACAGGCTTGATCTCTAGGCTCTGGGGAATCTTCCCTGGCCTTTCTGGAAAGCACCCCCACAGGCAGATCCCACCTGTGGGCAACAGCACCCGCAGAGTCGCCAGCCAAATGAGGCAAGGGCAATGTCTGTTGGTGGCTGGAGCTTCAGGGGCATTCCCTGTACTTCTCACTGCTCTGAACAAATGCTCAGATGCCAGCTCTAAATAAATCTTTTTGAATTCTTCTGAAACACCTTCCATGAGAAACCAGTGGAAGAAGTCTCCCCACCCAACCTCACACCACACCCTGGCCTCGTGCGTGACCCTGGAATGAGTGGTCCCAAAGCAGTTTGTCTTGGCTCACATAAAGCACACAGACTTTAGCCAGTTTTGATACGGTGCCACTGACATGGACAAAGAGTTCTATAAAATCCTTGCCAGCGACCTTGGCATAAAACTTCATGATGCCGTGAGGGTAGCAACCAGAGCGCAAAGAGGGACCCCACATGCCATAGGCCCTTCATTCCACATATCACCCCTCTACATCCCACCCAGCAGAGGTAGTACTCAGGCATGCAAGATACCTGACAAAGGCTACAGGAAACTGTGGATCTGGGGCCTCTAAAAACACCACTTCCATTCTCATCTTCAATTTTCCTCTACCTCCTCACCTAAGGAGTAAGCTCTAAAAAAGAGCTTCAGTGTCTCCACTCTGATTATAAAAAGAATAAGCATTACATCACAGAAACTTCTAAATATTTTTAATTATATGAAGAAAAATAAAATCATCATTCATATAACCACTTTTTACCTCATTGGTATATACACTGTCTTCATCGATCAGAATATACATGTAGATATAGTTACATGTGCTTTATAATATTGAAGCATGCTAAGTAAACATACTGCAACCAGATTTTCATACATAAACTATATGATAGACATTTTTCCATGTTGGTAAATACAAATCTGCTTGGTATTTCACTGCATGGATGTATAACCAATGACATTTAGGTGATTTCCAATATTTTTGCTACTATGACAATGAACATTTTTCTAGAAAAAAAATTTGCACATTTACCCAGTTATTCAATACATTACATTTAAATAGAAATTGCAGGTCAAATGAGGTACATTTAAGGTCCTAGCATGTATTAACCAAACTAGCCTGAAGAAATGCTTTATCAACACAGTCTCACCAGCAACACTGGGTATTAGCAATCTGTTCAATTTGTAAAGCAACCTGATAGGCAAAAGTAAATAAATGGTTTCAACTTACATTGTGTATGAATTCCATTTTCACTACCTTTGCATCTTTTTATCAAGTATTTTCCCCTTGATTTTAAGATATCTTACTAGAGAACTAACCCTCTGTCCATTACAAACACTATCAGTATCATCACCAGTTTATCACTTGTTTTTTTTTACATTGTTTATGGTTGGTTTCTCCTTGTCCTTAGGAAATTTTGAGTCTTTTAATGTCAAAAGTATTGATCCTTTCTCCTCTAGTTCTATAATCATGCTTTCAAAGTCATGTTTCTCATACTTTCATGCTATCTCTTTTATCCATTTAATTACTAAACTGATTTGGAATTTATTTTGGAGTCCTGAAGAGCTAGTTAACTGAAATACCATTTCACTGATCAATCCACTGCTCTGAATAGCCACTTTTATCATTGACAAAAATTCTCATTTCATATCTGTTTCTGGACCATCTATCCATGTTTTGTCCCACTGATCCATTTTGTACCTATAACATAATAATTTCCATATTACAATTAAATATCTGATAGGACAATCAACCTTTAACAAGTTATCTTACTACAGATGGTACAGATGAATCTTATTTTTATCATGCTCTAAAATTAATTATATTAGAATTTTTTAAGGAATTATTATCACCACCCTATCAATTCTATACTAACACTTCTTTGTTTACTGCTATTAACTAGAATGCAAGTTTCAGAAGAGAAGGAGTTTTTGTCTGCTCCAAACATGGTTGTACACCCAGAATTTAGAACAGTTATATCTGGCATATAACTGAAGCTCAACATGTATTTTTGCCAATGAACAAATACATTAATTACATTGAATTTACTGATAATTTAAGAACACTTAAGCTATCAGTGTGAAGAGGAGGAGAGAATGACCCCTGGGCCAGCCGAAGCCCACACACTGTTGCATCCCCACACCCAGCTCCTATGTCCCGCCATAGCTGCCATCATGCCCAAGAGAAAGGCCGAAGGGGATGCTAAAGGAGATAAAGCCACAGTGAAGGATGAACCGCAGAGATCCACCAAGTTATCTGCTAAACCTGCTTCTCCAAAGCCAGAGCCCAAGCCCAGCAAGGCCCGTGCAAAGAAGGGGGAGAAGGTACCAAAGGGAAAAAGGGAAAGTTGATGCTGGCAAGGATGGGAATAACCCTGCAGAAAATAGAGATGCCAAAATAGATCAGGCACAGAAAGCTGAAGGTGCTGGAGATGCCAAGTGAAGTATGTACATTTATTATAACTGTGTTTTTCTCAGGGCTGTACAGTTTGAATAGTAATTTTTATCCAGTTTTATAAAAATGTAGAATTTTGATTTACTTTTTTTTAAGCTATGTTGTTAGCGCACAGAACACTCCATTGTTGTTTCTCGGGGAAGGACATATGGAACTAAAAGAATGGCTCCAAAGCTGGACTGACGTGGAAAAAAAGACAACTTTCCCTTCTAATTGGGAGAGACTTCCTCTTGGTTCCTAGGAGGAGGGATTCCTTGATGTTGACACACATCAGCCACCTTGGCACAAACACCTTGTGGTATGGGAAAACTAAAATTCATTTTTAAGTCCTTTTCTCCCTCACCACTTTAAGCATAAACTTGACTCCCTTAAACCCAGAGACCTGTTGGGACCTGACCTAAAAAACACTGGTTACCAGTGTGTTGGGCAATCTGGACTTTCCAGTGATGCCATTGAGATGGCGTCGCTCAAAAGAGCAGCAGTTCCCCTTTTAGATCACAGATCTACAGACCAATAGTTCTGCCATTTTCATTTCATTTCCTGAAAGTCAGAGTTGGTTTTTGAAAAGTTGTTAAATAAAATGCCTAATATGAAATGTCAACCCTCACTCTAAACTTTCCCTGTTCAGAGCATCAAATGAAGACTTCATTGGGTTTTATAGTGGCTTTCTGATTTTGGTAGTACACTGAAGAAGAAGGGCATTTGAAAGTTGTTGTAGACTATTAATGACTGTCTGCCTATGCCCTGCCTAAAATACTATGATTGTTGATTAAACTTTATCTTTAATAAAGCTGGATACAGTTTTGCTTGGGATTTAAAAAACACTTAAAATATCTACAACTTGGGAGCCTTTCAGTCAAGACGGCAGAGTGGATAAACACTGTGCTCACCTTCTCCCAAAACCATTTCAAAATTAAACCTAAATAATAAAACCACCATCACTGAGAACTACCCAAAGACCAGCTGAACAGAACATAACTAAGGATATTAAAAAAAGCCATGTGGAGACTGATAGGAGGGGCAGAGATGCAAAATGAGCAGGTCCCCCACTAAGGTATTCCAATTAAGAATAGAGAGGGAAATCTCAGCTATACAGATACTTCTGAGGAGCAAGGGGTCACAGCCCCACATGGAGCTCCCCAACCTGGGCAGTGCCAGGAAGAGAAGTCCCTATAACATCTGGTTGTGAAAAACAGAGGGGATTGCATTCAGGTGAGATGAAGGGCTTCTGGAGATCCAGGAATTCCTCCTCAGGGACTTGCACATAGATTTGTTCATTCACATACTCACTCATTCTGTATTCAAGTGCAAGAGAAGCAACTTGAAAAGCACCAGGAACAGACAGGGAGGAACTAAAATTGAGTAGCTTCATGGCAAGAGCTGGCGGAGCAGGGGTCAGGGCAACTCTCTCCTGGATGGAAGTGCTAACAGATGCCATTGTTCTTTTGTTGAGGTCTCCTTCTACCCAACCAGCCTGATGCAGGTGACTGCCAAATCACAGGTCACCATTAATTTGGCTAATACCATTTGCCCTGCACTTATGATTCCCAGACCCTGCTCCACCCAACTTGCACGCCTGGCCCAATTCTTCCAACAGCTTTTACACACAAGCAGTCTACCTAGGCTCCCGCTGTGGAGTTCCCTAAAATCTCTCAAAGGTCAACAAACCACAAACAAACAGCAACTTACCTGACCACACTGTGCACATCTTAATAAGCAGTTCCAAACCCTACATATCTGATAATGCATCTCTACTTGCATTATCACTTTGTTCAGGTTTTCCCAAGTCACACATAAGCAGCAGCCAGTTTTGGTTTGGAACCTAGGTTAAACTAAGTGGGTCCAAACCCAGCAAAAGTGGTGACTGGCCTCAAGTCACACTGTGGTGCCCACCAAAAGGTTCCAACCTTGCCATTAGTGGCAGACAACACCTTCAGTTTGCAGTGCATCCAAAATCAGTACAAGTGGCAACCAATCACTGATCACTTTGTACCTCCTACAAGGCAGTCCCTAATTGGGCACAAACAACTGCCAATACATCTGGTAGTCAGCTTTAGACCGCATCAGAGCAAAATCAACCAGCTCCACAATGACACACCAAAAGGACAGACTTGGCCGGCACAACAGCAATTCTACATCGACTCCTGCACATGAGGGTCAGCCCTCACACACACACAGATCGGTCATCTACTAGTAATGACCAACAGTCAGTCAGTCCAAGAGTCAATCTCACCTACTAATGTGCCAAAAGCAATCAAGGCTCAACAACAATAGGAGGGCACACACAACCCACACAATGGACAATCCTGGAGAGAATGCACCATTGGGCCCCACTGGAAACCTACTACCAAGGCCACTCTGCCAAGACTGGGAATCACAGCAGATCTATCTAATATGTAGAAATAAAAACAGTGAGTCACCCCAGTGAAAACAAAACAAAACATGTCACAAACAAAAGAATAGGGCAAAACTCCAGAAAAATAACTACACAAAATGGAGACAAGCAACCTACCAGATACAGAGTCAAAACTGGTTATAATGATGCTCAATAAACTTAGCAGAAGAACAGATGAACTCAGTGAGAACTTCAACAAAGAGAAAGAAAACATGAAAAATGAGACAGGAAATGTAAGAAAGAATGAGTCAGAAATGAAGACCACAATAACTAAAATGATGAATACATTAGAGGAAATCCACGGATTAGATAAAACAGAAGATTCAATTAGTGAAATAGAAGACAAGGTAGCAAAACACAATCAAAATGGCAAAAAGAAAGAATTTTTAAAAAGGAGGGTATTTAAGGGACTTCTGGAACAACATCAAGCATGCCAATATTCACATCATAGGGATACCAGAAGAAGAGAAAGAGATTGAAAACCTATTTGAAGAATTAACAACAGAAAACTTCCCTAACCTAAAGAAGGAAATAAACATACAAGTCCAAGAAGTACAAAAAACCCTAGAAAGACTTATAACGAAGATTACTCTCCCCAGCAAGGCTATCATTTAGAACTGCAGGACCTGGCTGGTGTAGCTCAGTGGATTGAGCGCGGGCCTGCGAACCACAAGATCATGGTTCGATTCCCAGTCAGGGCACATGCCTGGGTTGCAGGGCCAGTTCCCAGCAGGGGACTCATGAGAGGCAACCATACACATTGATTTTTCTCTCCTTCTCTTCCCCTCTAAAATTAAATAAATAAATAAATAAAATTTTTTAAAAAGAACTGAAGGAGAGACAGAGAGCTTCACACAAAAAGAAAAAGTTAAAAGAGTTCACTGCTACTAAACTAGCGTTACAAGAAATGTTAAAGAGACTTCTTTCCAGAAAAAAAATTAAAATGTGAATACGAAAAGAGAGAAAAGAAAAAAATCTCACTAATACAGGCAAACAATAAGAGCAGGGGATCCACTAACTATAAAGCTAGTACAAAGGTCAAAAGGCAAAAGTAGGAAGATCACATGTAATTACAATCATAAATTAAGGAATACACACACAAAGGAAGAAATAATAAGAAAAACATAAACAAGCAGGGGTGAGTAAAATTTTTACTAATTTTAGAATATGTTAGAATTTCAGGGACCATCAACTTAAAGCAGATAATTATGACTTGGAATATATAAAGCATATGGTAACCACAAACCAAAAATCTACAAGAGATACAAAAGAAATAAAAAGTAGGAAATCCAAACAATAGTACAAACAGTCATCAACGTAACAATAGAGCAATAGAATGAGGAACACAGAACAACTACAAAAACAATCAGAAAACAATAAAATAGCAATAACTACATACCTATAAATAATTACTTTAAGTATAAATGGACTAAAAGTTCCGGATTGAAATACATAGGGTGGCAGAATGGATTTAAAAAAGACTCATATATATGCTGTCTACAAGATAGTGACTTCAGATCAAAAGATAAAGACTGATAGTAAAGGGGTAGAAAAAGATATCTCACGCAAATTGAAAAAAAACAAACAAAAGAAGTTGAGGTAACAATACTCTTTTTAGACAAACAGACTTTAAAAGAAAGGCTGTAACAAGAGATATAAAAGGGCTTTTCACAATGATAAAGGTATCAAGCTAACAAGAGGTTATAGTTCTAGTAAATATTTACATACCCAACAAAGGAGTTGGGTATGAAAATACTAACAGACACGAACCTAAATACTGACAGACACGAAGGGAGACACTGCCAGTACTGCATCAATAGTAGGAGACTTTTTAACATCCCATAGCATCAACAAACAGATTATTCAGACACAAAACAAACAAAGGAATAATGACCTTGATTACCATATTAGAGCAGATGAATTTAATTCATATTTTTAGAGCATTTCACCCCAAAGTAGTGAATATACATTCTTTTCAAGAGTACATGGAATATTTCCAGGGCAGACCCCATGTTAAGACACAAAATAAATCTCAATAAATTTAAGAATATCGATATCATATCAAGCACCTTCTTTAAACAGAATGGTATGACTAGAAATCATTAACATAAATGAACAAACATGAAAACCACAAACAATGAAGCTAAATAACATGCTACTAAGCAATTAATGGGTTAACAATGAGATCAGGGAAGAACTCAAAAGTTACCTTGAGAGAAATGAAAATGAAAACACAACAACTCAAAATCGGTGGGGCAGCCTGAGAGAAATTTATATCAAAACAGTCTTCCTCAAGAACAAAAAATAAGTCTCAACTAAACAACCTAATCTCACCTAAAAGAACTACAAAAGGAACAAAGTTCAAAGTGAGTTGAAGGAAAGACGTAATAAAGATCAGAGCAGAAATAAATAAAATAGAGACTAATGAGACAATAGAAACAAACAATAAAACCAAGAGATAATTCTTACAAACAATAAATAAAATTGATAAACCTTAAGCCAGACACATCATAAAAAAAGAGAGCCCAAATCAATAAAATAATAAACAAAAGAAGAAAAATGACAACTGACACCACTAAAATATACAAGATTAGAATACTAAACAGACAATTATACCCCAACAAATTGGACAACCTGGAAGAAATGTGTAAATTCCTGCAAATATAAAATCTTCCAAGACTGAATTAGGAAGCAAAAGAAAATCTCAATAAACTGGTAACTACCAATGCAATCAAAACAGTAGTCAAAAAACTTCCAACAAGCAAAAGTCCTAGATCAGGTGACTTCACCAGTGAATTTTACCAAACATTCAATGAAAAATTAATCCCTATCCTTCTCAAAATACTCCGAATAATTAAAGAGGAGAGAAGTGTTGTGAATCGCTCTGCCTGGTTGTAGAAACTGTAACTCTACCCCTTGTGGCTAAGGGGCAGCAGATGACTTTTGGAAAGAGAGCCACAGGAGACAAAGCTTGTCTCTGGTAGCAAATGCTGCCTCAGTTTCCTCCCTGCCCCCAAAGCATGGTCGGAAGCCCTTGACCAGTAATACCCCTCAGAGGAGGGGTGACCTAGGCCAGACAGAACCACTTGGGAGGTCATCATGGAAGGACTGTGCCAGAGGGAGCTGCAACTAAGAGCAATGGACTCTCACCCCCCACTCCCCAGCCCCCACCAGCTTTGAGAAAGTCTGAGTCCCCATGTCCTCTGGGAGAAGCGCTTCCTGGCTCTAATCCCCTTAAGCCTGAATACCTGATGGGGAGGGGTGCAGCTCCTGGCCTTGCTAGAGCATGTCCTGGGGAAAAAATCTGGCATCACAAAGACTTCCTGATAAACCTGTGAAATCTGCTCTGCTAAGAGTGCTTTCATTCATATTTTAAGGGTTTGAGCAGGAAACCCTAAAACCCCCTTCCTAACAGACTCTGACTCACACTAAGCCCTCAGATTTCTTTGAAATGTTATCTGTTTGATCCTTGCCACCCTGAATTACTGTGTATTACAGCCCAACAAAAGCCCTTGGAGGAAGGGACTCAAGGCCTTTTTCCCCTGAGAAACTGGCCACTGCTCAAGGCCTTTTTCCTCTGGGAAACTGGCCACTTCTCCTCCTCAAGCAGATCACATCATGTCTCCATCATGTTTACTCTCGTCCATGGCACACGGGGGGACTTTCAAGGAAAGTTGCCCCCACAGAGAAGGGTCCCACATTCATTTTAGGAGATGAGCATTACCCTGATAGCAAAACCAAAAATGCTACAAAAAGACAAAATTACAGGATACCTCTGACGAACACAGATGCAAAAATCCTCAAAAAAATGTTAGCAAACAGAATTCAGCAATACATTAAAAAGATCATATACCATAATCAAAAGGGATTTATTCCCATTTGATGCAACATTGGTTCAATATCTAAAAATCAATTAAAGAGATATACCACATAAACACAATGAAGGATAAAAATTATATGATCAGCCTTAGCTGGGTGGCTCAGTTGGCTGGAACATACACTGAAAGACTGCAGGCTCAATCCCCAGTCAGGGCACATACCTACCTAGGTTATGGGTTAAATCCCTGGTCGAGGGGCATATAGGAGGCAACTGATTGATTGATGTTTCTCTCACACTGATCTCTCTCTCCTCTTTCTCACTCTAAAATCAATAAATACATCCTCAGGTGAGGATTTTAAAAAATTCTATGATAACATCAAAAGATGCAGAGAAAAGATCTCACAAAATCCAACATCCATGTATGATTAAAAAAAAAACTCTCAGCAAAGTGGGGACAGAAGGAATACACGTCAGTATAATAAAAATCTTATGACAAACACACAGCTAACATCATAGGCAATGGTTAAAAGCTGAAACCTTTTTCCTTTTAAACAGGAACAAGACAAGGATGTCCACTTTAACTTTTACTCAACATAGTACTGGAAGTCCCAGCCACAGCAAACAAACAAACAAACAAACAAACAAAAATAAAAGGCATCCAAACTGGAAGATGGGGTGCAAGACTGGTATTATAATACCATCTAAAGATTCCATCAAAAACAATTAAAACTAATAAACAAATTCAGTAAAGTAGCAGGATACAAAATTAACATTCAGCCCTGGCTGGTGTAGCTCAGTGGATTGAGCGCGGGCCTGTGAACCACACAATCGCGGTTCGATTCCCAGTTAGGGCACATGCCTGGGTTGCAGGCCAGTTCCAGGTTCCTGGTTCCCGGCAGGGGACAAATGAGAGGCAACCATACATTGATATTTCTCTCTCCCTCTCTCTCTCTCTCCTTCCCTTCCCCTCTAAGATAAATAAATAAAATCTTTAAAAAAAATTAACATTCAGAAACAAGCATAATTTTATATACCAATTACAAAGTATCAGAAAGAGTAATTAAGAAAGCAACCACACTTACAGTTGTATCCAAAAAACAAAATACATAGAAATAAATTTAACCAAGGAAGTTAAAGACCTATATTTGGAAAACTATTAGACATTGGAGACAACAATTGAAAAACACACAAGTAAATGGAAGAAAATACCATGCTCATAAAAAGGAAGAATTAACATCATTAAAATGTCCAGAGTAGCCAAAGCAATCTATAGAGCCAATGCAATCTGTCAAAATTCTAATGGCATTTTAACAGAACTAGAATAAATAATTCTAAAATGTATATGGCCCCACAGAAGCCACCCAAAAGCCAAAGAAATCCTGAAAAAGAACAAGTTGGAGGTATCACACTACCTGCTATCAAACCATATGACAAGGCTACAGTAATAAAAACAGCATGGTACTGGCATAAAAATCAATACATGGATCAATGCAACAGAATACAGAGCCCGGAAATAAACCCACACCTATGTGGTCAGTTATTCTATGACAAATGAGGCAAGAATGTACAATGGGGTAAAGTTTACCTCTTCAATAAATGGTGTTGGAAAAACTGGACAAACACGAAAAAAAAAATGAAATGAGACCACTTTCTTACACCACATACAACAATAAATTTAAACTACATCACACCTTAAAATTTAGACTATATCAGTTTTAAAATCATAAAACTCCTACAAGAAAACATAGTTAATAAACTCTTTGACATCAGCCGCAGCAATGTTTTTCAGGATACAACCCCTGGGGCGAAGATAACGAAAGCAAAAATAAACTAATGTGACCAACATGAAACAAGAATTTCTGCACTGCAAGAAATTCCACCAACAAAACAAAAACCCAACCTACTGAATGGAGAAAATATTTGCCTATGACATATCCAATAAGGAATTAATATGTAAAATATATAAAGAACTCCTATGGCTCAACATAAAAACAACAACCTGATTTAAAAATAAGCATAAGATATGAATAGACATTTCTCTAAAGAGGACATACAGATTCCCAACAAACTCATGAAAAGATGCTCAATGTCACTAATCATGAAGAAATGTTTACTAAAACCACGATGTGAAACCACCTTACCTCTTTCAGAATGGCTACCACCAATCAGTCAATAAACAAGTGTTGGGTGTTGGCAAGAATACAGACAAAAGGAAACCCTTGCACAGTGTTGGTGGGATTGTAAATTGTTGCAGCCATTATGGAAGACAGTATGAAATGTCCTCAAAAAATTAAAAATAAAACTTCTACATGACACAGAAATTCCACTTCTGGATATTTATCCAAAGAATTGCAAAACACTAATTTGAAAGCAGATATGGATCTCTATGTTCACTGCAGCATTATTTATACTACAAAATGTGGACACAACTTAAGTTTCCACTACTAGGTGAATGGTTAAAGATGAGATAAATATAGACAGAATCTATATATAGATAGATGTTCTTTATTTATCTGTATCTATATACATATCTATATATACATGTCTATGTATATCTACATGCATCAAATCACCCAGGTATCTACAGAGACATTTATTGAAGAAGATACAAGAAATACTGTACACAGGAAAATGATGCCTCAGTCCCCTTCAAAGTAGGCACCTTGGGGCCTCACACAGTTCTCCCAATTGCTATCAGTTGCCCCATCATATATTCCTAAATCTCATCAATGGACTGAAATATCTTCCCTTTCATAGGTGATTTTAGTTTTAGAAAAAGCCAGAAGATTCAGGGCACCAAATCTGGAGTGTAGGGGAACTGAGTCACCTGGCTGATTTGACGTTTCACAAAAAAACTCTGCGTAAGATGTGATACATGAGCAGGCACATTGTCATAATGAAGCTGCCAATTACCAGTTGCCCAGAGCTGCAGCATTCTGAATCATTCAAATAGTTTCCACTGAGGAATGTTCAACCTTAGTGCAAAATGTGATGCAGATTTGTTGCTCCACTCGCTCATTTTGAATGCAACGTCCACAAAGTACAGATGCTCACTGAACAGTGTCTACCAAGCCCACTGACTAGTACAGTGAAGTCGTCACTGTTCATGCATGCACATTCTAACCCATTCTCCTTGGATGCCAGATTATATCAATGTTGTGCAAACTGTTCTCATTATATTAACAATGGTTGGACTTTTTCCAGGCAAATCTTGTATATAGTCAAATATTACTCAGCCATAAAAAAAATCTTGCCACTTGCAACAACATGAATGGATCAAAAAGGTATTAAGCAAAATGAAATAAGTCAAAGACAAATAGCGTATTATTTCACTTATATATGGAATCTATAAAACAAAATAAACACAATGGAAATAAACTCCTAGATAGTACAAACTGATGGTCGCCAGATGTAAGGGCAGTTGGGGTAATAGGTAAATCAGTTCAAAGGAATTAAGTATAAATTGCCAGTTATAAAAAGTTACATGGATGTGAAGCACAACACAAAGAATATAGTCAATAATATTATAATAACTATACATGCTTTGAGATGGGTGATCAGAATGATTACTTCATAAGGTACATAAAATATCTTATCACTATGTTCTATACATGAAACTAATACAATATTTTGTGTCAACTATAATAGAAAATTATTTTTTAAAAAAGACCCTCAACTAGCAAAAAGATTAAAACTTGCTGAAGACATACATGATGGTTTATATTTTTTAGCAAAAGTATTTTTAATTGAGGTATGTACATTGTTTTCTAGGTATAATGCTAGTGCACACTTAAGGGACTACAGTTTATACTATATCACAATATAGCATAAACATAACTTTTACATGCACCGATAAACCAAAAATTTCTGTGGCACAATTTATCGTGGTGGTCTGGAACCAAACCCCAATATCTCCAAGGTATGTCTGTAAATATAAGTGTGTGTGTGGTATATATACTTATGGTATGTGTAAATATATATATATACATCTCTATATAGATACATATATATCATATATACATTTAGTTAACCATTTAGAATTTTAGAATACTTCCAGAAATGTTTTCTATACATACTAAAATTACTATTTATATAATATATATTATGTGAAAATTTCATGGGACAATCTTCTGACCAGTTTGGGAAAACTGCAGCCTGCCTATCAAGAGACCTTTTCCCAGACAAAAGCCTATTGTGACAAAAAGGAACATTTGCTCAACTGATACCAACCAAGCACAGAGAGCTTCTAACAAAAATGTGACCAAAACCTGGAGGCGTATGGTTTGAACCTGTATTTGGTAGCTACCATGCTCTAGAAGCAATGCCAGGCTAGGACCATCATCACTCCTGCCCTTGGGGCCAAGCATAGCCTGCAGGTCCAGAAGCAGGGAAATTAGGTCTCCTATTGCTCAAAAAGTATCAGCTTCCTCAAAACCACACCCAAGACCTAAAAAGGCGCCAAACCTGGCAAGAATCAGTGACAGACTCTTGTTTCACGCAATGAGTCCAGTGGAAATCCAAGCTCAGGACTAATAATTTATATGAGCATCTTCAGCTTATGCTAATAAAAAATACATACTTTTGCCCTGGCTGGTGTAGCTCAGTGGATTGAGCGCAAGCCTGTAAACCAGACGATCGCAGTTCGATTCCTAGTCAGGGCACATGCCTGGGTTGCAGGCCAGTTCCCAGCAGGGGACACGCAGGAGGCAACCATACATTGATATCTCTCTCCCTCTCTCCCTTTCCCCTCTGAAGATAAATAAATAAATTTTTTTAAAAATCTTTTAAAAATACATACTTTTTTCAAAATTAATATAGATAGTATATATATTTACACATATATTATATAATTTTATATGCATTATGATTTTAAATATATTAAAAAGTTACCTATAAGTAAATATTCTAAAATGTTAAATGGTTTAAATGGTTTTATTAACAGTGGTAAGATCAGAGATTAAACAGCTTCTCCAGAATCACAGCAACTAAGTGGCAGATTTGGGATTCAAACAGAACCAGGCTTTAGCTCTATGCTAGTCTGATTCTCCATGTGATTTTTTTTTTACTTTTTATTATGAAAAATCTAAACATACATTTTTTTAAAAAGAGACTAGGATAGGGAACTTCCATTTTCCCATTACCCAGCTTCAACATTTTTCTCTTGTTTCAGCTACCTCTCCTCTGCAGTTCTTTTATGTTGTTTCTTAAATCAAACCCCAAACATATCATTTCATCCATAAATACTGTTATAACTCTACAATGGACTCTGTACCCAACCCAAGTTCATGTTTTCTACATTGTCTCAAAAAATGTTACAGTTCATGTATTACAATGAGGATCTAACTAATGCTCCAGTAGAAAGGGTGGAGGGAGAGATGGAAGGAAAAATAAAGAACAAAAGCTACTTTCATATAAATATATATTCTGGTCTGAATATGAAGAAAGGCTGAGAAGGTTAGACACCAGAGGTTAACACTATTGGGAAAATGAGACTAGAGAGGGTAGAGGGGTCAAGGAAATCACACTTTTCAATACATTTTTATATTTCTTTCGTTGTGACAGTGAGCATGTACATAAATTTCTTAGACATGCAGTCTACCTGGAACACACAAAAAGGCCAATTTCAAAACACAGTATGGAGCAGCCTTTACACATGGGGATCTAAGGCACTACACAGATTCCTCAGGAGCACTGACCACATGCCTCCTCTCAACAGCTCTGGACATACTCATTTCTCCTACAAATCAATTATCTTAGAAAAAGAATTATCACAGATAATATCCTCTAAAATCTAAAAAAAGGGGGAAAAATACTGTACCAAGGTTCCTGTTAATGAAATGTCCTCAATGGTCTTGGCTGGGTGTGTATCAATTCTTTCCTGTACTCATAGCACCGAACCCAATACCATAACAAAGCAAATACTTGGCAAAATGGTAACTAGTCTGAACAGATCTGGGAACACATTAGCTCATTGTCAACTCCATTCTTCTGGTTCTTAAACGACAGCAGCAAACCTCAGGCCATATGCAATTCCACCCATGAGAAACCACTGAGATGTGGCCTTGTGAGAGATTTCAACTCGATTTATCCTACTGCAAGAGATACACCATTCCTTGATAACCCTATGCACTATTTTTTAAACCAATAAATCTGTGCCACAATAGTAACTTCCAAAAACCATTATAGAAGTCAGAGTCTTCTAACTATATCCTAAAAGCTTACTCAATCAATCTGACAGCTCCCCTTAATGCTAAATACAGGTGTCCTAAAAATAATAAAGACAGGTTATTTGTTCCTGCCAAAGCAAAGAATTAAGAAATGAATTAAGTTAACCACAAAGACCTGAGCAGGACAACTCTTCTATGGGTTGCCTATGGGTGTTACGAGACTGAGTTCAAAAGTGGTCTCTAACTGTAAGGTCTAAGAGTTGAAAAGTTTAAAATTCTATTACTACTTCCATAATGAAGTACCTGAAAATCAGAAACTCTAATGTGTAGAGTCAGATCTTTAACCCTTTTTTCCAAGCCTTTTCCAAAAACATTTTTAAATATTTAAATCAAAATGATTTTTACAACTCATAAATTGTTGCATTAGAAAAATACTTATTTCCTGGATTAAATGTATCAATAAAAAGGCACTGGATGGCTGAATAGATAAGAAAACATGACCTGCTATACATTGTCTACAAGAACAAAAGAGACCCACCTCAGAACAAAAGATCTAACATGCTAAAAGTGAAAGGATGGAAAAAATATTCCAAGCAAATGGACATTTAAAAAAAAGCTGGGGTGGTAATATTTATATCAGACAAAACAGACTTCAAAACAAAGGCCATTAAGGGACAAAAAAGTCACTACATAATACTTAAGGGAGAAGCCCAACAAGAGTATATAACATTTGTAAAAACCTAAGTGCCCAACACAGGAGTACCTAAATATATAAGGAAAATCTTAGAGGACTTCAAGAAAGAGACCTACAGCAATACAGTCATCATTGGGGATTTTAACACCTCACTGTCAGCAATGCATAGATCTTTCAAATGAATCAACAAAGATATTGTAGCACTGAATGAAACTCTACATCATATGGACTTAATTGATATTTACAGAACATTTCACACAAAAGAAGCAAAATATACAGCCTTTTCAAATGCACGTGGAACATTTTCAAAGATAGACCATATGGTAGGATATAAAACAAGCCTCAACAAATTCAAGAAAACTGAAAACTGAGCATGTGCTCAGATCACAATGGATTGAAACTAGAAATCAACCTGAAGAAAAAAACTCAAAAACATTCAAATAATGGAAACTAAATAACATGTTATTCAATAATGAATAAGTCAACAATGAGATCAAGGAAGAAATCAAAAAGTATTGGAAAAAAGTTAAAAGGAACACCCAACAACCAAAACCTGTGTGACACAGTGACAGCAATACTAAGAAGGAAGTAAACAGCAATACGGGCCTGCCTACAGAAGATAGAAAAATCTCAGATAAACAATCTAACCCTACACCGACAAGAACTAGAAGAAAAACAAAAAACAATGCCCAGAGCAAGTAGAAGGAAGGAAAACAAATCAAGATCAGAGAAGATTTAAATAACAGAGACAAAAAAAATAAATTCAAAGGATCGGTGAATTCAGGAGCTGGTCTTTTGAAAGGATAGACAAAATTGACAAACTTAACTAAACTCATCAAGAAAAAAAGAGAGAAGACACAAATAAATAAAATCAGGAATGAAAAGAGGAGATGTTACAACCGATTCCACAGAAATACAAAGGATTGTAAGAAATTACTATGAACAACTAAATGCCAAGAAACTGGACAACCTGGGGAAAAAGGATAAATTTCTAGAAACATGCAATCTTCCAAAACTGAATCAAGAAGAAGCAGAAAGCCTGACTAGACCAATACTAGTGCAATTGGGCAGTAACCAAAAAACTCCCTCCACACAAAAGCCCTGGACCAGATGGCTTTAGAGGCAAATTTCACCAAACATTGAAAAAGAACAAACTCCATTCCGGGAAGATAGAGGCATAGGTGGAAACACTGTACCTTCTCCCGCAACCAAGTTTGAATACAACAAAGGTTTGGAGAACAAAGACACAGCCAAAGAACAGAAAATTGAATTATACAGAAGTCCGACAACAATGAACCGTTCAACCAGGACAGTAAGAGGGGCAGAGACAGCAGTGGAGCAGGGTCAGGCAGGAAAGATTCCCAGACTAGGCGCACAGGTAGACCAGACCCAGTCAGGGTGTGGGGCAGACTGACCGGGGTCGTACACTCGCGCACAGTGAGACTGACCATGCAGGCCCCAGAGGGCTGACGGCGGTGACACTCTCCTGCAGTGGGACGAAACGAGCAGGCCCTGGTGATGGTGGCAGCTGTGGTGGGAGGCGACAGGCGGGATGCCATTGCTCCTCTTTGACCCTGCCCCCACATACAGCATCACAACCCAGCAAATGAGTTGCCCTGCTCTGGTGAACACCTAGGGCTCCAATCCTGCTATGTAACAGTCATGAACAGCCCGAAAGATGGCTCAAGAACTCAAAGTCCCAGAGCTGATAACTCTCAGCGACCAAGAGATTGCCAGCCTCTCAGACGCACAATTCAGGACACTGTTTATCAGGATGCTCACAGAACTGGTTGATTATAGTTACAAGTTAGAGGAACATATGAAGGCTAAACTAATTGAAATGAAGGGAAATGCACAGGAAACCAATAGTGATGGAAAGGAAACTGGGCCTCAAATCAATGGAGTAGACCAGAAGGAAGAACAAAACATCCAACCAGAAAGGAATGAAGAAATGAGAATTCAGAAAAATGAGGAGAGGCTTAGGAACCTCCAGGACATCTTTAAACGTTCCAACATCCGAATTATAGGGGTACCAGAAGGGGAAAAGAAATAGCCACAAGTGGAAAACTTATTTGAACAAATAATAAGGGAGAACTTCTCCAGTCTGGCAAAGGAAATAGAATTCTAGGAAATCCAGGAAGCTCAGAGAGTCCCAAAGAAGGTGGACCCAAGAAGGAACACACCAAGACACATCATAATTACATTAGCCAAGATTAAAATGAAGGAGAGAATCCTAGAAGCAGCAAGAGGTAAGGGCACAGTCACCTACAAAGGAGTACCCATCAGACTGTCAGTGGATTTCTCAAAAGAGACCTTCCAGGCAAGAAGGAGCTGGAAAGAAGTATTCCAAGTCATGAAATCCAAAGACCTACAGCCAAGATTGCTCTATCCAGCAAAGCTTTCATTTACAATGGAAGGACAGATAAAGTGCTTCTCAGATAAGGTCAAGTTCAAGGAGTTCATCATTACCAAGCCCTTATTATATGAAATGCTAAAGGGACTTATCTAAGAAAGAGAAGATGAAAAATATTAATTAACAGTGAAAGGACAGCAAACTCACAGTTATTAACAACCACACCTAAAACAAAAGCAAACCAAGAGGACAGCTAGATCAGGAGTGGAACCATAGAAATGAAGAACACATGGAGGGTTAGCAGCAGGGGAGTGGGAGGAGGAGAAGGGGGGAGAAGGTACAGAAAATAACATAGACAATAGGTAGAAAATAGATAGGGGGGAGGGCAAGAATAGTAGTGGAAATATAGAATCTAAAGAACTTCAGACACGTGGTTATAAACTAAGGGGTGAGAATGGTGGGGGAGGGAGTTTGTGGGTGGAAGGGAATGAAGGGGGGAATAGAACAACTGTAATAGTATAATCAATAAAAAAATTTAAAAAATATAAAAAAAGAACTAAATCCTCTCCTCCTCAAACTATTCCAAAAAATTCAAGAGGGAACACTCATAAACCCTTGTTATGAAACCTATATAATACTAATTCTAAAACAAGGGATAGACACAATAAAAAAAGAAAACTACAGGCCAAAGACTCTGATGAACATAGATGCCTAAATGTTCAACAAGATATTGGCAATCAGGATCCAGCATTACATTAGAAAGATCATACAGAATGATCATTGTGATTCATCCCAGGGATGCAAGGATGGTCAAATATTTGCAAATTAATAAATGTAACAAACAACATTAACAAAATGAAGAACAAAAATCACATGATCATATCAATAGATGCTGAAAAAGCATTTGATAAAATTGGGCGCCTATTTATGATAAAAACACTCAGCAAAGTGGGAATAGAGGGAGCATACCTCAACATGATAAAGGTCATATACAAGAAACCTACTGCCAAAATCATACTCAAGGAGCAAAATGTAAAAGCTTTCCGATTAGCCCTGGCTGGTGTAGCTAAGTGGATTGGGCGTGGGCCTGCGAACTAGACGATCGCGGTTCAATTCCCAGTCAGGGCATATGCCTGGGTTGCAGTCCAGTTCCCGGCAGGGGCCAGTTCCCAGCAGGGGACACACTAGAGGCAACTATACATTGATATTTCTCGCCCTCTTTCCTTCCCTTCCCCTCTAAAGATAAATAAATAAAATATTTTTTAAAAGAAAGAAAAAATAAATAAAAGCTTTCCCATTAAGATCAGGAATAACACAAGGGTATCTATTTTCACTATTCTTATTCAACATAGTAGTACAAGTTCTAGCCACAGTGATCAGAAAAGAAAAAGAAATAAAAGTCACCCAAACTGGGAAGGAGGAAGTAAAACTGTCACCACTCACAGACAGCATGATAGTATACATAGAAAACCCTATAGTCTCCATAAAAAACAACTAAACCTAATAAGGGAATATGGCAAAATAAAGGGATACATAGTCAATATTCAGATATCAATGGCATTTTTATACACCAACAGTGAACCATCAGAAAGAGGAACTAAGGGGAAAATCCCATTTATAAAAGCAACAAAAGAAATTCAGTACATAGGCATAATTTTAATCAAAGTGGTGAAAGACCTGTACGCAAATAACTACAGAACACTGGAGAAAGAAACTGAGAAAGATACAAATAAATGGAAGCAAATACCATGCTCATGGATAGAGAGAATTAACATCATTAAAACAACCAACTACTCAATGCAATTCCTGTTAAAATACCAATGGCATACTTGACAGATCTAGAACAAATATATGAAAAATTTATATGGAACCAAAAAAACACCCTGAATAGCCTCAACAATCTTGAGAAAGAAGAACAGGGTAGGAAGGATCATCATACCTCATATCAAACTATACTACAAAGCCACTGTAAGCAAAATAGTCAGCCACTGGCATAAGAACAGACACATAGATCAATGGGACAGAATAGAGCCCAGAAATAAACCCATGTCCCATGTCTTTATAGTCAATTAATATTTGACAAAGGGGACATGAGCACACGATAGAGTAAAAATGGCTTCTTCAATAAATGGTGTTGGGAGAACTGGACTGATACATGCAAAAAATGGAACTAGAGCACCAATTTACACCACACACCAGAATAGGCTCAAAATGGATAAAAGACTTCAATATAACTCATGATACCATAAGAGTGCTAGAGGAAAACATAGGCAGAAAAAATTTTCAATATCCCATGTAGCAATATTTTTGCCAATATACCTCCTGGGGCAAAGGAAATAAAGAAAGAAATAAACAAATGAGATTACATCAAATTAAACAGCCTCTACATGGCTAAAGAAACCATCAACAAGATGAAAAGGGAACCAATCATATGGGAAAACATACTTGCCAATGATATATCAGACAAGGGTTTAACCTCCAAAATATATGAAGAACTCATAAAACTCAACACCAGGAAGATAAACAATCCGATTTAAAAAATGGGCAAAGACTGAGCAGACGCTCCTCCAAAGAGGACAAACAGATGGCCAACAGACATATGAAAAGATGCTCAATGTCACTAATCATCAGAGAAATGCAAATTAAAATCACAATGAGGTATCACCTCACAGCAGTCAGAATGGCTAATTAAACAAGAAGTACTGGCAAGGATATAAAGAAAAGGGAACCCTTTTGTACGGCTGGTGAGAATCCAGATTGGTGCAGCCACTGTGGAAAGCATTACAGAGACACCTCAAAAATCAGAAATGAAACTGCTTTATGACCCAGCAATTCCACTTCTGGGAATTTATCCCCCCCAAAAAACAAAAAAACCCTGAAATACTAATTCAAATGAACTTATGTACCTCTGTGTTCACTGCATCACCAAGATATGGAAGCAGCCCAAATGGAATATTATTTACCCATAAAAAAGAAAATTTGCCCTGGCTGGTGTAGCTCAGTGGATTGGGCTCGGGCCTGCGAACCAAAGTATCACGGTTCGATTCCCAGTCAGGGCACATGCCTGGGTTGCAGGCCAGGACCCAGCAGGGGACTCACGAGAGGCAAGCATACATTGATATTTCTCTCCTTCTCTCCTTCCCTTCCTCTATAAAGATAAATAAATAAAATCTTTAAAAAAAAAGAAAAAGGAAATTTTACCTTTGCAACAGCGCTTATGGACCTGGGGAACACTCTACTAAGCGAAATAACCCAGTCAGAAAAAGATAAATATCATATGATTTCACTGATATGCAAAATCTAATGAACTGAACTAACAAGGAAAACAGAGAGAGACTCAGAGAGAGCGAGTGCAGACTGACAGCTCTTTGGGGATAGGGTTGGAGGTGGAGGGCTCAAACAAAAAGGAAAAAGGAGGACTTCCAGCCAAGATGGAGGGATAGGTGGAAATACTGTGCCTCCTCCCACAACCAAATTTAAGGACAACAATGATTTAGAAACAAAAACACAACCAAAACAGACAGAAAATTGAACTGTACCAAAGTCCAACAACAACGAACCATTCATCCAGACCAAAGAGAGGCGGAGTTGGCGGCTGGCAGAGAGGGGTCACGGCAGGGAAAAGCAGTGGCTGTCAGACCAACCCAGGTGCACAGGCAGTGTTGGCAGATCCCAGGCGTGGGGTGACAACAAGCAGACCCAGTGAGGGTGCAAGGTGGCTAGCTGACCGAGGTCACACATTCACACGCAAATAAACCAGGTGAAATATCGGACAGTGAGACAGACCACACAACGCAGGGCCCCAGCAACAGGAATTAAAGCCTAACAGCACCGAATAAAACAACTTTCGGAGGTTGAGGTGCCGGGAGAGGCTCCCAGCCACACAGGAGAGTTCATTGGAGAGACCAACAGGGTCCTAGAATGTACAAAAGCCCACCCACCCGGGAACCAGCACCAGAAGAGCCCAATTTGCTTGTGGGAAGTGGCAGAGGGGACCAAAATCTGAGAAAGAGCAAAACAAACACCATGTCTCCTTCTCTGACCCCGCCCCCAGTCACAACACAGGGACTGAATTGACCCGCCCTGGTGAACACTTAAGCTTCTGCCCCTCATGGGTAAAAGGCTCAAACCGACCAAAACATTATGGCTCAAGCAAAATAACAACTCAAAGACCCAGAGCCAATACTTCTAAGCAACCAAGAGATAGCCAACCTATCAGATGCATAAATCAAAACACTGGTGATCAGGATGCTCACAGAACTGGTTGATTTTAGTGACAAATTAGATGAAAAACTGAAGGCTACACTAAGTGAAATGAAGCAAAATGCCCAGGGAACCAATTGTGATGGGAAGAAAACTGGGACTCAAATCAATGGAGTGGACCAAAAGGAAGAAAGAAATATCCAACCAGAAAAGAATGAAGAAATAAAAATTCAAAAAAATAAGGAGAGCCTAGGAACCTCCAGGACATCTTTAAACGTTCCAACATCTGACTTACTGTGGTACCAGAGGGGAAGAGGAAGAGTAACAAGTGGAAAAGTGATTTGGACAAATAATAAAAGAGAACT
This sequence comes from Sturnira hondurensis, assembly GCF_014824575.4. Taxonomy (NCBI): domain Eukaryota; kingdom Metazoa; phylum Chordata; class Mammalia; order Chiroptera; family Phyllostomidae; genus Sturnira; species Sturnira hondurensis. The sequence continues at coordinate 5,247,398 of NW_028073935.1, read as the reverse complement.
TCCCTAACCTGGCAAAGGAAATACACTTTCAGGAAGTCCAGGAAGCTCAGAGAGTCCGAAAGAAGTTGGACCCAAGGAGGAACACACCAAGGCACATCATCATTACATTAGCCAAGATTAAAATAAAGGAGAAAATTCTAGGAGCAGCAAGAGGAAAGGAGACAGTTATCTACCAGGAACTTCCCATCAGCCCGGCTGGTGTAGCTCAGTGGATTGAGTGCGGGCCTGCAAACCACACGATTGCGGTTCGATTCCCAGTCAGGGCACATGCCTGGGTTGCAGGCCAGTTCCCAGTGGGGTACACACGACAGGCAACCATACATTGATATTTCTCTCCCTCTCCCCTTTCCTTCCCCTCTAAAGATAAATGAATAAAATATTTTTTTTAAAAAAAGAAGAACTTCCCATCAGACTGTCAGCTGATTTCTCAAAAGAGACCTTACAGGCAAGAAGGGGCTGGAAAGAAGTATTCCAAGTCATGAAAGGCAAGGACCTACATCCAAGATTGCTCTATCCAGCAAAGCTTTCGTTTAGAATGGAAGGGCAGATAAAGTGCTTCTCAGATAAGGTTAAGTTCAAGGAGTTCATCATCACCAAGCCCTTATTATATGAAATGTTAAAGGGATTTATCTAAGAAAAAGAAGATAAAAATATGAACAGTGAAAAGATAGCAAACTCACAGTTATTAACAAGCACACCTAAAACAAAGCAAACTAAGCAGACAGCTAGATCAGGAGCAGAACCATAGAAATGGAGATCACGTGGAGGGTTAGCAACGGGAGTGGCAGGAGGAGAAGGTACAGAGAATAAGTAGATAGACAGTAGGTAGAAAATAGACAGGGAGAGGGCAAGAACAGTATGGGAAATGTAGAAGCTGAAGAACTTGTGACACATGAACATGAACTAAAGGGGGGGAAAGGAGGAAGGGGAAGGGGGAGCAGGATGGAGGGGAACAAAGGGGGATAAATGGGACAACTGTAATGGCATAATCATTCAAATAAATTTTAAAAAAGGAAAAAGGACTCATGGACATGGACACTGTGTTGATTGCAGGGTGGGGGGAAGTAAAAGAGGGATAAATGGTAAAAGAAAAAATACAATAAATAAATAAATAAAATTTTAAAATAAAATAAAATGCCAGGGTATTCTGGCTCCACAGAAAACTTTGCCTTTGCAAGAAAATCAACTGCTCTTGAGGGCAACTCCCACCTAGTATAGAATACTGCTCTTTTTCCTACTCACTGATCACTCCTAAAAGATTTAGCCCAATAAAAGATGAGGTAGACATGGAGGGATTTGGTTCCATCAGAATTATCCATTTAGAGTTCTACATCAAATTTCAAAGAAGTTATTAGCAATGACACTGGTGAAACTCAAGACAGTTGGGTATAGGGTCCTACATGACTAACCACTGCAGCAAAGGGCTGGGTGACTAATAATACTCACACATGGCATTCTATCAACTATAAGCCTAGAGTATTTCACAGCTCCTTTTAAATATTTCTGCGTATCCAAAACATAAATTCAATTCTCTTTATAATGACTATTTGACTCTGACTATAATTTATCAATCATATATATGTGTGTATATAATTTTCACTTGCTAGGTAAAAGACGTGTGGTAATGTAAAAGACATAACATAATGACTACTACTATGCACATATTTTGCCATAATTGACACAAAAATTACATATTGTATGATTCTACTACCATGGTTAGTTAGCTAGTTATTAATAAATGAAGGAAGCAAGGGGAATCAGACATTATTTTTCTCCCAGTAAGCTACAGCTTCACACCTCGGTGGATCAAAGCATTGCTGCCCAGGACTAATACTCCTCCCTCCCTACTTCCTGACCAGATTGTTGACAGGAGCAGTGGGAGGTAACAAGTGAGCAATAGGAGTCAAAATGGCTCAGAAGGAGGTGCTGGACTATTAATTGAGGCCCATCAGTCTAACCTGGAAAAAGGATCAGTTGGTTTAGAGGTAGACACAGCAAAAGCCCATGAGAGTCTGATAAGCTGACTGGTTACTGTGGGAAAGCTTCTGGTCTGCCCAAGCCCAAGATAATATAACCTAATTTAACAAAGAAGCTCTCTCTTTCTCTCCCCCACTGCACCCCCAACACACGCCCCCCTTTCATTTGCACATTCTGTCCATAGTAACCATACAGGTCTAGAAGCCACATGGACTTCAAAAGCAGGCTGCAAGTAGGAGACTAGGTACGGCAAAGCAGTCAGGAACAGCGCTAAACTAAATAGATGGGAACTAAGACTGCTTAGATGCCACCTGCAGGCTCCAAAGGATTAAGCTTTAACACTGAAACAGAAACTCCGGACCCCAGCCTTTGTTTTGGCCTTACTGAATACACAGTTGGACTTTTTCCATGGCAGGATGGACAGAGATGGGACACAGAGTCAGCCTTCTACTTCCATCTGAATACATAAATCTTGACCCACTTCACCAACTCCCACGCATGGGTCTATGGAATGCTCCCCTCATATCCCGTGAAAGAGCCCCACTTCCACCAGCAACAATTTCATTTATACAGAAGTTCAAAATAGGTAAGACCATAGACACAGAAAGTTGATTAGTGGTGGCTAGAGGAGAGGGAATGAGAAAGGATTAAGAGTGGGTTCAGAGTTTCCTTCTAGAGTGAGAAAAATGTTTCAGAATTAGCGGTGATAACTGCACAGTTCTGTGAATATGCTAATTTTTCTTTGGAATTATTGGGAGCAGTAGATTATCACTGTCACCACAAACACAGAATCAAAAAAACAGGAAGCAAGAGAAAATACAGGATGACAGTATGTTTTTAAAAAGCATTTGATGGTCAGAGATTAAAGATAAGGGAGTGAACACTTAAAAAAAAAAGCATTTGACATTATCAAATTCCTCAAGTTTTCTGTTTCAAAATCAAATGAGACTAAGGAAAACCATGGCCTGGACTGAAAGGGAGAGGGAGTGAAGGAAGGCTTTCCACAACCAGTGATATAAACTGACTTCATATAGTTAGTTATGTGAGGCGTAATGACAGTTCAGTCAATAGGGAACCACACATACAACAGTGGTACTATAAGTTATATTGGAGCTGAAAGTTTCCTATCACCTACTGATGTGATTAGCCTTCGTAATATTGTAGCATAATGCATCACTGATACATTTGTGATAATGCTGATATAAACAAACTTACTGCACTGCCAGTCGTATAAAATTATGTACAGCACATAGTACTTGATAATGGCTGTGTTACTGATTTATGTCTTTACTATACTATTTTTTAAAATATATTCTATAGATTATACCATTACAGTTGTTCTATTCCCCCTTCATTCTCTTCCACCCTGCACACACCCCACCACTCCCCCCTTTAGTTTATGACCACGTGTTTCAAGTTCTTTAGATTCTATATGTCCCCCACTACTCTTGCCCTCCCCCCTGTCTATTTTCTACCTACTGTCTATGCTACTTATTTCCTGTACCTTCTTCCCCCTTCTCCTCCTCCCATTCCCCTGTTGCTAACCCTCCATGTGTTCTTCATTTCTATGGTTCCACTCCTGATCTAGCTGTCTTCTTGGTTTGCTTTTGTTTTAGGTGTAGTTGTTAATAACTGTGAGTTTGCTGTCCTTTCACTGTTTGTATTTTTTATCTTCTTTTTCTTAGATAAGTCCCTTTAACATTTCACATAATAAGGGCTTGGTGATGATGAACTCCTTGAATTCGATCTTATCTGAGAAGCATTTTATCTGTCCTTCCATTGTAAATGAAAGCTTTGCTGGATAGAGCAATCTTGGCTGTAGGTCTTTGGATTTCATGACTTGGAATACTTCTTTCCAGCTCCTTCTTGCCTGGAAGGTCTCTTTTGAGAAATCTGCTGACAGTCTGATGGGAACTCCTTTGTAGGTGACTGTCCCCTTACCTCTTGCTGCTTCTAGGATTCTCTCCTTCATTTTAATCTTGGCTAATGTAATTATGATGTGCTTTGGTGTGTTCCTTCTTGGGTCCACCTTCTTTGGGACTCTCTGAGCTTCCTGGATTTCCTAGAAGTCTATTTCCTTTGCCAGACTGGAGAAGTTCTCCCTTATTATTTGTTCAAATAAGTTTTCCACTTGTGGCTATTTCTTTTCCCCTTCTGGTACCCCTATAATTCGGATGTTGGAACGTTTAAAGATGTCCTGGAGGTTCCTAAGCCTCTCCTCATTTTTTTAAATTCTTGTTTCTTCATTCTTTTCTGGTTGGATGTTTTGTTCTTCCTTCTGGTCTACTCCATTGATTTGAGGCCCAGTTTCCTTTCCATCACTATTGGTTTCCTGTGCATTTCCCTTCATTTCAATTAGTTTAGCCTTCATATGTTCTTCTAATTTGTGACTATAATCAACCAGTTCTGTTAGCATCCTAATCACCAGTGTTTTGAACTGTGCGTCTGAGAAGTTCGCTATTTCTTTTTCGCTTAGAGTTAGGACTTCCGCCAAGATGGAGGCGTAGGTGGAAACACTGTGCCTTCTCCCACAACAAGTTTGAATACAACAAAGGTTTGGTAAACAAAGACGCAGCCAAAGAACAGAAAATTGAACTATACAAAGTCTGACAACAATGAACCATTCAACTGGACTGGTAAGGGGGCAGAGCCAGCAGTGGAGCAGGGTCAGGCAAGAAAGATCCCCTGACCCAGGCGCGCAGGCAGCCGGGGTAGCAGCAGGTAGCACTGCAGACCCAGTGAGGGTGCTGGGCAGGCTGGCCCCGGTCACACATTCTCGCACAGATAAACCAGCAGAGGAGTGAGCAGTGAGACGGACCTCACAGGCCCCAGCAGGAGAACCCAGTGAGTGTGCAAAGTGGCACAAACTGAGGTCACACATTCACGTACAGTGGGACGGGCATGCGGCCCCAGAGGCTGGAGGCAGCAGACCGGACCGCCATTGCTCCCCTTTGACCCCACCCCCACATACAGCATCACAACCCAGTGACTGAGTTGCCCCGCCCCGGTGAACATATTGGGCTCTGCTCCTCATATGTAACAGGCACGAACAGTCCAAAATATGACTCAAGAAGAATTTACTATACTATTTATCATTATTTTAGAGGTTACTCTTTCTACTTATTAACAGAAACTTTGCTGAAAAACAGTATGCTGTGTTACACCTGCTACAGTCTTATACATATATGTCTCTTGACTGCATCACTTCTTCTGTGCTTTAATTTTATCTTGTGCTGTTTTACAAGTTTAATGTACCCTAGACATACAGTGTTTATAATGTACAGTAGTGACCTAGGTCTCCACATTGACTCATCACTCACTAGCAACTGCCAGTCCTAATAAGCTCCATTCATGGTAATTGCCTTTCACAGGTGTACCATAATTTATTTTTATAATCATATTTTTGCTGTACCTTTTCTATGTTTAGGTATGTTTATAAATACAAATGTCATTCTGTTATAATTGCCTACAGTATTCAGTACAGTAACACGCTGTACAGGTTTGTGGCCTATGAGCAAATAGGCTATACCATATAGCCTAGGTGTGCAATAGGCTGTAACACCAAGGTTTGTATAAGTGCACTCTGTGATGTTTGCACAAAGACAAAATTGTTCAATGGCGTATTTCTCAAAACGTATTCCCACCTTTAAGTGCACAAGATCGTACTGAAACTCAGGGTTAAAAGTAGTGCAAAAAGCAATAAAACAACAATAAAATACACATATTAACTCCTCTGGAAAATGTCAGTGGCCTAGACTTTCTAGCCCTAGACTTCATCAATAATAACAATAATAATAACTTTCTAGCCCTAGAATGCATCAATAATAACAACTCCATTCTGTCAAGACCATGGGGAAGATAGGGAAATGAAGAAACTGAACAATGCAAAATCCCAACTGATATTGAGTCTACACATGTTTACTTAAATAACAAAATACCTAATCATCTCTCAACAAGAATGTTCAGGAATGACAGAGGAATAAAAATCAAGAAACTATTGCTAAGCCATTTATAATGAAAGAATCAGAAAAAAAACATACTGTCCTAAACTTATGTTACTACATAAAAAACAAAGTTTCATTTGTCTCAGCACGTGAAATCTATATGATGAAATAAGCCAATTATCATTGCTGACAAATATAATAACTACAGTAAACAGGCATGCTAAAATCAAGGTAGATTCTCAAAAATAAGTCAAGGAATCAACTGTCAGCTTAAATTGGTTAATTTTATTAAAGCTGCTAAACATGACAGTATGTCATATAACTCCCAGATGCAGAGTTGAATTAATGTGACCCAAATTTTTTATAACAGCTTTCCCAATTTCTAAAAATACATGAACATTGTCACTTATCTTAAATTTTCTGCTTTACTTCTCTAGCTCTACCTCAAAAGAAACTTCTTCAAGGCCATATATCTGACATAGTGAAAGCAAAATCATCACAGGGCTCAGCAGTATCACTAACACTTCTGAGCTGAGAGGGATTTAAACAGGCAGATGCTATGTAAAGTGCCTGTTAGGAGAGACCTGGTGCAAAGCTGCAACTGCAACACAGCTGTGAGGGACTGAAGCTGCTAGCTATGGAATCAAGTTTAGGAGGCCCAATTCTGGCATCCGAAATAAATTAAAGTAAACAGTCTTGCTCTCTCTCATCTACCCTGTTAGCAGCCTCTGGGCTGAGTGGAGACCACACACTCAGACCACACAGCGCCTGCTGAACTCCTCGCATGCAACATCTACAAGCTGTCACTCAGCAGCACCAAGAGGGAAGAAGGGGTAGGAGTGGGGGGACCTGGGGAAAGAAGTGGGGGAGTTGGAGAGTGAGAAAAGGAAAGGGAGAGAGGGGGAGGGGAGACAGGAGAGTCTCCTCTACTTACAGCTGGATAGAATGTGTGGTTTGGAGAAAAAGGAAAAACCTCCCTGAGAAAACAAGCTGGTCATGGCCTTGTGTAGCCTTGACCTATATTCCCACATACCAATTTAGCAGTTGATGAAGGATTAACAAAGCATCCATTTAACATCAATTAACCTCCTACCCATCACAGGTCAAAAGAGAAAATTACCACTATAAAGGCATTTCATTAAAACAAAGACGAAAGGCCAGATTTTCTCATAATTTATAATAATTACTTAAATAAATGCATTTTCTTTAGATTTATATTATATTGGTATTAACTCATCTGCCTCTTCTCCTTCAATGAAGCACATGATAAATTTAAAGTGTTTCTTCAAAATAGGTCAGAAATTTTTAATTTTATAATTTGTCCATATTTCATTGTAGCACAATCTTTGATTTTTTCAAAATATTTACTGGCAGAATAAAAGATAGCAAATTATTTTTTAACATAACTTCGGACTAAAAATACATATAAAAACAACTAGCAGCAATAATATTAAGGAAAACAAAAACATAAAATGTAACCACAAAAATAGGTTTAGAACTTTTTACTATTCAGTTAAGAAGAATTTTGCTGATTTAAATAGCAGACAAGAAATGTCAGCAAAAAGAGTAAGTGTCTTACCCTGTCAAGTCTCCAAAGGCTCAGCTCAGCTAAAGGGATTAACGCCTGGAGTTAAAAATAAGGAAGTTCTGATTCACTGAAGACTTGGAGAATCATCACCAAATAGATCAAAGAAAGCCTCCAATATTAAAGCAATATTCTATTAGAGCAAGCCGTAGAAAAGTAAAAGTTTCCCCCCAAGAAAACACTAAAAAGAATTTTAAACTTCCAAACTCCACATCTCCCCATGCCACTCAAATTTGCAAATGAGAGCAAACCAGAAAGGTGGAATTCCACAATGCCAGCCCATTCCCACTAAGTGAGAATCTACACTTCAGCCACTTGTGTTAACACTAAAGTTTGAGAGGCACTATGTAGACATAGCCAGTCCAGAGTCAGCTTGGATCCAAAGGACTCCAGAAAAATCTAGTTGCAGAGTTGCCTAGTGAGTTTCCACAATAAAAGTACATTCAACTAGTATCTTAAGCCTCCCAACAACATAATCAAACTATTGAATTCACCACATCTTCCTTCAGTCATGTTCAACCTATCTGAAGATAGTCTTGCCCCTTGGGTCTGGGCTGAGCTAGCCCCAGAGGCACCTTCCAGAAAAATTGAGGAAACATTCTTAAAGAATGGTAATTTACTTCCTTCAGTTTTCTGTAAACTCAGATTCTATTATTCCTGAGTAGAATCAAGGTTAAGTTATATAAGCTCTGTCACACATTTTACCAGCTAGCAGCACAGGGTGGGACAGACAAGTCTTAGTAACAGACTCATGAACTCTTTGGTACAGTTTCTCTATTACTCATTTCTCTTCTGCTCCATCTCAAAATCATAATTAACAAAAAATAGCAATCTGAAAGAATCCATGGCATACAAATTTGTACTACAAAGATTCTCTGGGTCTCAAAAGGGACATCTGCAGAAAGGAAGCATTGAATAGTTAAAGCCACAGCTCCCCTGCTTTCCTGGCTTTCTCTTTCCTTCATTACTCCTATAAACAAAATAAAACTAAAGTATACTGTTTTTAAATAAAAGCAGAAGTATTTATGTTTTAATTCATTTGAAAAAAACCCAATGATTTAAAAAAGTAATGATAAATGACAGTCAATTTTAAAATGTTTTTGGGGGGATACGGAAAAAACTTTCACTCCTGCTACAATACTTGGAGCTAAGGGTTTAAAGAAAAGAAACCGTTCATGAGGTGACTGGGAAAGAATACTGAAAGCAAGATAGTCCACAGGGGAAAAGTCTGACAATCTGGCTTTCCAGAGCTCCCACATTAACTGATCTGTTACATAAGTACTTGATTACCCAGTTCTTCTTTTAAAAGCACTGGGTTTCATCTTAATTAAAAATGTTAGTTAAAGTCTTCTTTATTTCTCAGGAACCATAAAATCATCTGCCTCAGCAGGCCAATTGCCTTTACTACATTTCTCAGCCAAAAGCTATAGGTCTAAAAGTGGCTGGTCCTCTAACTCATTCCACTAGGTATTAATGACCTATCAACAACTGGGTGAACAAAATATTACTTCTTGATATGTTAGAAAACATAACTTTCCAAAAAATGTTTTTTCCACAAGAAAGAGAGACCACCTGAACAATATTATCAAATAGAATTGATTCCTACTTTTGTTTAGTCCACCAAGATTTGGGAAAGAACAGAGAGGAATTTTAACAGGGAAATGTTAAGTCAAAGGAGGATGATACTTTTTTATTGTTATTGCTTTTCTGATTTGCTTTATTGTCTGTCTCTAAACATGCTTAAAGGCTCACAGGGAGAAGACTTTGGCAAGAGAAGAAGAAGTGAGTGGACTGCTCCAAAAGGCAGAAGTGGACGGGATACAGAACCCAGGTTCAAGGAACATCTTAACGTAAACACAATCTCTTCCAGTGTAACTGGAGAAAGAGAAAAGTTTTTTGGGGGGAAAAAGCATGGGATTCTTCCCTGATAGTTCTGTAAATACTGAAGTTGCTGGCAAGATAATCTACTAACAGTACAGATTACATGAAAGGATGAGGGGTTTTGAGACAAGTGAAAAATGCTTCAAAGGGATTCTGCAAAGAACAGAATCAGGGGGCTTCTGGTCAAGATGGAGGCGGAAGTAGACACACTTTGCCTCCTCACACAACCACAAAAAGAGTTACAACTAATCTCACAACAAAAAAAAAAAAACCACCCAGAACTGTCAGAAAATTGAAGCACTGGAAGTCCAACAACCAAGAATTTAAAGAAGCCACAATCATCCAGATGGGTAGGAGGGGCGGAGAGGTGAGGACACACAGTGAGGCACCGAGAGGCAGCTGAATGTGCACAGGCGGCCCCACATTCATGTGTGGTTGATAAAACTCTGGAGGGATACCTTGGGAGTGAGTAATCCCAGCCCCAGGCCAGACTGCACAGCCCAGGGTTCCAGTGCCGGGAAGATAAATCCTTGTAACTTCTAGCTGTAAAAACCACTGGGGGTTGGGACAGCAGAAGAAACAGGTAGACTTTCAGGAAACTTCCCTTAAAGGGCCGGAATGTTCATAAAACATGCAAACTCACCCATTCTGGGATTCAATACCTGGACAACAGTTGGAAGGGTGCTAGTCACATAAGGGGAGTGGGTGAAGTGACTAGAAACAGGAGAATGCTCGGTACACCCCCAGAAGCCAGAAGATACGGGCAGCGGCACAGTCCCCTCTCCCCACACAGATCCACAAAGCAGTAAAGCAGTTGCCGTAACCTGGCGATTACCTAAGGCTCCACCCCGTACAATTTCCTGGGGCCTTTTACAGGGAGTCAAAGCAGCTCTCCTAATACACAGCAACAAACACAGTGAGGCTGCTAAATTGAGGAGACAAAGAAATATGGCCCAAATAAAAGAACAGAACAACACCCCAGAAAAATGGAGACAGCCAACTTATTAGATGCAGAGTTCAAAATACTGGCGATCAGTATGATCAAAGAACTCATTGAGTATGACAAAAACATAATGAAAGAAATGAAGTTATACTAAGTGAAATAAAGAAAAGTCTACAGGGAACCAACAGTGGAGAGGATGAAGCTGAGAATCAAATCAATGATTTGGAAAAAAAGGAAGAAAAAAGCATTTAATCAAAAGAAGAAAAAAGAATTTTTAAAAAATGAGGACAGGCTTAGGAACCTCTGTGACAACTTTAAACGTACCAACATCTGAATCATAGATGTTCCAGAAGAAGATGAGGAAGAGCAAAAAATTGAAAACTCATTTGAAAAAATAACAAAAGAAAACTTTCCCAGTTTGATAAAGGAAATAGACATACAAGTCAAGGAAGCACTGAAACCCAAAGAGAACCACACCAAAACACATAGTAATTAAAATGCCAAAGGTTAAATATAAAGAAAGAAACTTAAAGGCAGCAAGAGATAAGCAGAGAGTTATCTACAAAGGAGTTCCCATAAGACTATCAACTGTTTTCTCAAAAACAAACAAACAAAAAAAAACTGCAGGCAAGAAACGACTGGCAAGAAGTATTCAAAGTATTAATACTAAAGTATTAAGACAAAAAAGTATTAAGACAAAGTATTAATACAAAGTATTAAGACAAAAAACAAGGACCTACAATCTAGATTACTCTATCCAGCAAAGCTACCATTTAGAATGGAAGGGCAGATAAAGTCCTTCCCAGATAAGGTCAAGTTAAAGGAGTCACCAAGCCATTATTACATAAAATGTTAAAAGGACTTATTTATGAGAAAGATCAAAACTATGAACATTAAAAGGGCAACAAATTCATAACTATCAACACTGAATCCAAAAAAAACAAAACAAACTAGGCAAATAAATACAGCAGGAACAGAATCATAGATGTGGAGATCATTTGGAGGGTTATCAGCTGGGAGAGGGAAGGGAAGAATGGGGGAGATGGTGCAGGGATTAAGATACATAAATGGTAGGTCAAAATAGACAGGGGAAGTTTAAGAATAGTATAAGAAATGAAGAAGCCAAAGAACTTATATGCATGACTCACGGACATGACCTAAGGGAAGGGACTGCTGGAGGGAAGGGGATACTGGGTTGAGGGGGGCAAATGGGGGAAAAATTGGGACAACTGTAATAGCATAATCAATAAAATATATTTTAAAAAGAAAAATAGAGAGTAAAAGAAAGAACAGAACCAAACGCTGAGGAGGAAAACTCTAGAAAAGTCTTTGATGGCCAGTTGAAATTGGTGAACATGAACTTATAGAGGTACAAATCTATACACTAGGATTTTCCCTTGCTGGTCTCAGCAATTCAGTTCAATCATCACAGAAGGTAAGGAACTGAGATGATCCCGGGCTAAGAATTTGACAGCAAGAGGATACAGATGGATACAGGTATGAGAGTGACCAAAGATGTGATAAAAGAGCAGTCAGTTGTAATTGAGGTAACTGAGTGGGGTTTAGAAAGATGAAAGACCATATGTAAGCAACAAGCAGTAGGTCTGAGCTTTGAGTTTTAGAAGTGGACCAGTTTCATGTTGGGGGACATCAGTTCTACTCCCCCACCCCAAGCACATCTCAGGCAATTATTATACACTCTGTGGCTCCAACTCTCAGTGGACTCTACTTTCACCTTTTATCCCTTCCAGTTGTTAGTTTCTCTTCAGGCCTCACTATCCCTGTTCCCTCACACTGCTATGCCTCTGAAAGTAGTCCCTTTATTAAAATCTTCTTATTGGAACTATGGAGGAATTCTGATTCCTGCTGAGACCCTGATTTATCCAGATACTCATTATGTCAATCACATGGGGCTTTCATTAAAATTAAACTAAAGTTAGATATTCCTAGCTTTTTGTCTTGTCTTTGAATAAAGTTATAATACAATAAACTTAAATCATATACCCTCCAAAATCACAGAACTCTGTAAGAAGAAAAAGGGTTAAAAAAATTCGTCAAAGATGAAACTAAGGGCCAAACCAGCCAAAAGCAGCACAGCTAGCAAGTAACAAAGGGAGAACTCATTCAGTGTAGCACAATGATTACTAATGCTAACTGTGTGCCAGGTAACATTCTAGGTGCCTGCTTGGATCCACTTTGTGCCATATATATTCTAATTAACTAAAATCCAGGTTTCCCAAGCCCAGGTGTCCACTGTTCTTTCTATTATTGACACAAAGATTTACTGTAAAGGAGAAATAGTGAGCAGAAGAAATTACTAAAAACAAAATCATAGATAAGGCAAACTGCATGGCCCACCCCAGTAATAAGTTAAAAAATGTTCATAAAGTTTCAAATTTCTGTGCCTGACCTTTAAGTCACTCCATTATTCAAAATGAACTCACTTAACCAGTCAGTGGGCCTTTCTTCTTATTGTGCTGCCCAAATGCTCACTTGTCTTTCCTGTGAAGGAACACATCCTTCCCCTTAAGGTCTGACTTCCATGGAGCCTTCCCAATTACTGTACCCCAACAGATCCCTCCCTCTAAATTGTTGCTGTTCTTATAATACTACAATTTCATTTTTAGCTATTCTTTGAGAGGGCATAAATGCCCCCTTAGAATCTAGGCTAACATTACTTTATTCCTAGTGTGTGTCAGGCATATGCTAAAACTGGGAAATACAAAATGACTGAGACTAATACCTGTCCAGCAAGAGCTTTGTCTTTTGACAGATATATAAACACCAGTAACAGCCACAGCCCCTAAGACAACTCATGGATAAGACAAGTGCTAAGTGATTATAAAATTCACTGAGTTAGAAATTTTCAAAGCAAAAAGAACTCTTAGAAATAATCAATGCCCTGGCTGTGTGCCTCAGTGGATTGACTGCAGGCCTTTGAACCAAACGGTCACTGGTTAGATTCCCAATCATGGCACAGGCCTGGATTGCAGGCCAGGTCCCCAGTGGTGGGTACACATGGGAGGCAACCACACACTGATGTGTCTCTCTCTCCCTACCATCCCCTCTCTCTAAAAACACATAAATATTTTTTTAAAGAAATAAGCCCTGGCTGGCAGAGCTCAGTGGATTGAGCATGGGCCTGCGAATCAAAGGATCGTGGTTCGATTCCCAGTCAGGGCACATGTCTGGGTTGCAGGCCAGTTCCCAGCAGGGTACACACTAGAGGCAACCATACATTGATATTTCTCTCCCTCTCTCCTTCCCTTCCCCTCTAAAGATAAATAAATAAAAGTTTTTTAAAAAAGAAATCAAATAATCTAGCTTTACGTATCCTCTGAGTATAGAATAATGGAGACTGAAGCCCAAAGAGGCTAGGTAATTCAGCCCAGGCTACGGCACAGATGGGTAGTTTCTTTGACTTCTCAGCCAAAATACTTTTTACTGTAATTTTCAAACTGAAGCTCAAGGACACCTGTGCGCCCACAGCTTCAAGATTCATAATTTCGACTTCCAGCCAAGATGGAGGCGTAGGTGGAAACAATGTGCCTCATCGCACAACCAAAATTAAGGACAACAAAGAGTTAGAAACAAAAACACAACCAGGACAGACAGAAAATTGAACTGTACGGAAGTCTGACAACCATTCATCCAGAACAGTAAGAGGGGCAGAGTGGGTGGCCAGAAGAAAGGGGTCATAGCAGGAAAAAGTGGTGGCTGGCAGGCTCCAGGTGCCGGGAGGAAACAAGCATACCCAGTGAGATATGCAGATAAGCCAGGCAAAAATGGGCAGCGAGACTGAAGCTGCAACCCAGAGCTCCAGCAACCAGAAATAAAGCCTAAAAGTACTGATTGAAAACACTTGTGGGGGCTGAGGTGCAGTGAGTGACTCCCATCCTCACAGGAGAGTTCGAAGCGGGGACCCGCGGGGTCCTAGGCCATACACAGGTCCACCCACCCAGGAACCAGCACCAGAGGGGCCAGTTTGCTTGTGGGAAGCTGTAGAGGTGACTGGGATCCGAGAGAGAGACCAAAGCAGGCGCCATTGTTCCCTCTCTCACCCCACCCCCACATACAGTGTCACAACCCAGTGATTGGGTTGCCCTGCCCTGGTGAACACCTAAGGCTCTGCCCCTCATATGTAACAGGCACGTTAAGACCAAAAAATTATGGGTCAAACTAAAGAACAAATCAAAGCCCCAGAGCCAATACTTTTAAGCAACCAAGGGATAGCCAACCTATCAGATGCACAATTCAAAACACTGGTGATCAGGATGCTCACAGAACTGGTTGATTTTAGTCGCAAATTACATGAAAAAATGAAGGCTACATTAAGTAAAATGAAGGAAAAGGCACAGGAAATGCAATAGTGATGGAAAGAAAACTGGGACTCAAATCAATGGAATGGACCAGAAGGAAGAAAGAAACAACCAAACAGAAAAGAATTAAGAAACAAGAATTCCAGAAAATGATGAGAGGCTTAGGAACCTCCAGGACATCTTTAAACGTTCCAACATCCGGATTATAGGGGTACCAGAAGGGGAAGAGGAAGAGCAACAAGTGGAAAACTTATTTGAACAAATAATAAAGGAGAACTTCCCCAGTCTGGCAAAGGAAATACACTTTCAGGAAGCTCAGACAGTCAAGAAAAAGTTGGACCCAAGGAGGAACACACCAAGGCACATCATAATTACATTAGCCAAGATTCAAATGAAGGAGAGAATCCTAGAAGCAGCAAGAGAAAAGAAGACAGTTACCTACAAAGGAGTTCCCATAAGACTGTCAGCTGATTTCTCCTAAGAGACCTTATAGGCAAGAAGGGGCTGGAAAGAAGTATTCCAAGTCATGAAAAGCAAGGGCCTACATCCAAGATTGCTCTATTCAGCAAAGTTTTCATTTAAAATGGAAAGGCAGATAAAGTGCTTCTCAGATAAGGTCAAGTTCAAGGAGTTCATCATCACCAAGCCCTTATTATATGAAATGTTAAAGGGACTTATCTAAGAAAAAGAAGATAAAAAATACAAACAGTGAAAGGACAGCAAACTCACAGTTACTAACAACCACACCTAAAACAAAAGCAAACTAAGCGGACAGCTAGAACAGGAGTGGAGCCACAGAAATGGAGATCACATGGAGGGTTAGCAACAGGGGAGTGGCAGGAGGAAAAGGGTGGGGGAAGGTACCGAGGATAAGTAGCACAGACTGTGGGGAAAAAATAGATGGGGGGAGGGCAAGAGTAGTGTGGGAAATGTACAAGCTAAAGAACTTATGACACATGGACATGAACTAAAGTGGGGGAATGTCGGTGGGAGAGGGTGTGCAGGGTGGAGGGGAATGAGGGGGGTGGAATGGGACAACTGTAATGGCATAATCAATAAAATATATTATAAAAAAGAAGATTCATAATTTCTCTACAATTGCTTTAAGTTTATGTGTTTATACCAATAATTGTTATTTTAAATTAACATAAAGTGAATCATGTGATTATAAATAAACACTACTACACTACTGGATTCACCAGACACTCCAGGGGATCCATGAACATATTTCCCAGGGCTGTGAACAATTCACATTCCAGCATACTGCTTAGCAGAGTGGTCAATGTTATTTCCCATTCCAGTCAATTTCAAAATCCTCTCTACTCAAAAATGACCTAAAACTCATCAATTCAATGAACAGTTAAGCTCCTACTATGTGGTAGGTGCTATACTGGGAATCCTGGTTAGATGAAGAGGAGTAAGCTGGAAAATGGGTGGAAAAGTGATTGAGAAACTAAGTGTATAACCAATATTGCCTATACGGCTTAATGCTGCCACTTTCTGACACTAGAAATTGTCCAGAATCCTTTGTTAGAAGACTGTCTCTGCCAACTTTTTGAGTACCAATTTCTTTTTTCGTGTTTTGTATAACAAGCTCTCAAATAGTTGTAGAATAGAAATTTAATATAGCAGGTTAACAATAGTCTTTTCAAAAGAGAATAGTTCAAATTATATTTAGTACAGGGAATTAAATGGTTGACAAGAAAAAAATCATTTTCTGAATCTCCCAAGTGTTTTTCCAAATTATAATGGGAGATCCTCTGCTTCTCTGCTTAAAATGATTGTTCCTACTTAAACAGAACATTTTAGTTGTAAGCACATCATCCTCTTTCCATTATCACCCTTTGAGTCAACAACTTTCAGCACACAGGTGACCCTTTTGGATTTTAGTTCTTTGTTATTAGTGACTTACACTGAATCTGCCCAGAGTGTACTAATATATTATTAATCATTGGGAGATAGAGCCACATTAACTAGAGTTAGAACTAGATTCCCAATATAGTGCTCTCAGATGATTTATTTAATTAAGATGTGGTTGATTTTTACAGGATTTTTCTAAAGTTTTCCTTGTCGGTTTACTCAGATTCATAAAAACAATGAAACAAATTTTCTCATACTTATTGGTATGATTAACCTTCAGCGACTAAACCTAGCTTATTCCCATTTAAAAACAAGTTTTCTCAAGAACTAGTTGTTGGAATCAAGCAGTGTCTCTACTAAATGTTGAAGAAGAGGTTAACTGTGGGTGGGTGCGCCGCCCCAGAACCTGACCATGCAGGGTCTCAATGACAGCTGAACAGTAACCTGACTTGAGGCTAGTCCCGTCACTCCCGTGTTGTTTCCACAGCAGCTATCTACCTCCAGAGGAACCGAACCCGTCACAGGAAAATGCTTAAGACAGTGACAGGCGCCTAGGAAACGCCCAGTCAAGCTCTATACTGTGGCGAACATAAGCAGAACGTGCCTCACACTCGCTCTGCACCAACGTATTCGCACTGCACCAACACATTCTGGAGCCCAGTCAGTGACAATAGCTCAGGGGCGCAAGGAGGCGGAGACGCAATGCCGGACCCCTCAAAGGTCAGAGTTGGGGGGGGTCGGGGCCCCGCGCTGCGCGAAGGCAGCGGAAACACTGCGCCGCTCCTCCTCCCTTCGTGGGACAGAGGTTTGACGACAATCGCCTGCCGCCTGCCACTCCCACCCACTGCACCACCAGTCGGGCCCGCAGCCCCGCCTGTTTGCGCCTGTCGGGTTGGCCCTCAGCCAGAGCGTCCAGGCTCCAACACATACCTCATCCCACCTGCCGCCCCTCTGGCACGCTCCAACAGGGTCCCGGCCGCTCACGAAGCACTCTCGGGTGGCAGCCAGCAACCGCTTACCCTCCACTTCCGCCCACCAGGAGTGCCGAGGGAGTCGATCCGCGGCGTAGCGGAGCGCCGAGTTTCTGATAGAAGGAAACTGGATGGGGCGAGAACGGGGCGTGAACGGGGCGGGGACCTGGGGTGTAGAGCGGAGGAGGCACGGATCGTGCTTACAAACCGAGGCTGTTGGAGGTAAGGTGACTCTTAAAAGCCAGAGGACGCTGGAAATTATTGAGGAGAATGCCACACTACTGCGTGATGATCCTGAGAGCCGATCGTTTAAATTCAGCTAACACTCCTGTGGCATAGGCGCTAGATGTAGAAAGATGGATGACGTGCATTCACCTTTCAGGGTCTCCCTGGTCTGAGCATAGCCCGTGGTATGGCAAGGAGTCTCTCAAGGAGCTACTGCACAGTTTAGGCAGGAAATGACGTGGGGATGGCAGAAGGTGGTGCCGGGAAAATGACAAAATACCCTTCTAGTTGCCTCTATTTTTAGCAAAGAAAAAAAAAAAAAAACCAGCAAGAATATCCGTGAAAATGGAGGATGAGGGGCAAGGAAGGTTTGAGGAAAGTGAAATCTGTCTTGGATATTGTAAGGCAAATTGCCAAGAAAATGTGGTAAGGTTTCCAGGCAGGGCTGAAAGCTTTCTTGGGATGTGTTTTAAAATGAAACCAGACATCATGCTTTTGTATGTTTTGCTGCTGTGATGTAGGTAATAGAAAATTACCTACAAGTTGTAAGCAAGGTTGGAGTTTTACAAGGCAGAAGAATCAGGAAGAAAAGGAGTTGAGAGTCTATGCAGAGGAATGACATTATGGACAATGAGGAAGTTGAAGCTTGTGTTACAGGATTTTTAGACGGAATTTACTAGTCATCCTGGAATTGGCTGCTGAGATTGGAAAAAGGGGGCAGGTAATTAGGATAATCCCATTCTGTGTGAGATAACTGGTTCTTATTTGTTATCCTGGCTTAATTGTCAAAAGTGCCCCTGTTTGGACAATATATGACCATGCTAACATCACTCCACATTACGAAGAGAACCCGAAGCAACTGAGGTCAGACACTTTTTTGATGCTTACAAAGGATTTACCTAACTGGCCCCGAACTGGGTTAGAACCAGGCATATAGGAGCCTGTTTGCTGCCATGAGAGTGGAGCTGAGCATCAGGACAAAGTTCTGGAGAGTTTCCCTGCATGTGAGACTGTATGTGATCAAGAGAATGCTGACTGCTTCCAGAACAGAAGTTCCCAAAGATAAGAGACTTGTTGAAGTGACTGGTTACAGCTGAAGGAAGAGTAGCTTAGCCATGAAACAGAGGCATAACCATGGTGAGGGTGTTACCACCTCTCACCCCAAACAAACTTCATCTTTGGCCCATCTGTATGTGTCACATGAAGGAGCATACACAACAGAGGGGCACCAGTATCCAGGATGATTTGACCAGCCTCTTTCCAGGGGCACCCGGTGTTTATGCAGTGGACCTATGAATGGAGTAGTCGTGGTGGCAGGAATGGAGCTGCCTCTCAGCAAGGCAGATTCTAGACAGTGTGACCACCCCCATTGGCTGCAGTGGCCAATGTGCAGCCAGTGTTACTATACCTTCCTTCGAGAAGAACAGACAACCGCAGGGGATCAACTTGGTGGCAAGTTGATTTCCACAAACCCAGATACATATCCTGCGTTTGGATTTGTCTTCCTGTCTTCAGGGCCCTGGCAAGCAATGCTCAGATTTATCACCATAGGATTTCCCAAAATATCACCTGGGACCAGGGAGCCTCCCTTTCTAGAGTGAACAAGGTATGACAAAGGGTACAATACCATAAGATCCACTGGTTCTGTCATATATCATACACCCAGAAGCTGGTAGATAGAATATAATGACAGAACAGAACAGTCTCTAACATCACAGCTAAGGCTCTAGCCTTGAAATAACATTTTGTAGGGTTGGGATGCTGTGCTATGGGAAGCAATATATATTTTGTTGTATATATACCAGGGTGCCACGTTCCTGAGTCCCTGATAGAGTCCTGGCTCTTCTAGCAGTGGAGAATACTCTGCCAGGGGCGCAAACTTCCTTTAAATCTAAAGGCCTCTCTTCATTTGGGCTCTTCAGACAGGCAACAAAGAAATTGATCCTATCATCAGGAGGAAATGGGAGCAGGGAAGATTATTTCTGGAACTCAGACACTCACTGGACATCTCCTCATGCCTAGTGATATCAGTCAGCAGTGCAATAATCCTAGCAGGGAAGGGCATGGTAACAAGAGCTTAGATCATGGACTGGGACAAAAGAACACAGGCACAAAGGTGAGGACCCACGCACATGGATAGGTTCTCCCGTGGGGAATCAGGCCTGCATTATACATGCCACTTTGAGACTTGCTTTTTGCTAAAACTCCCTCACCCTGAATTGAGGCAGAAAACATTTACTGCGTATCTTTAAAATAACTTCCTAAAGTCTGTGCTAACCCTCCCCAATATGGAGTATAACCAGGTCAACCACTTTTCTCTTTGCATTTGCAAATATCTGGGCCACTTCATCAAGGAAGCAACCTAGGCCAGCAGAAGTGCTAGTTGAGGGTGAGGGGAACATAGAATGGGTTGTACAGGGAGAAATAGTGGAAATCACCATGACCTTGGGACCAACTATAGCAGAAGTCCATAGCTCAACTTAATACTCCTGATGTGGGTATAACAACATCAGCATGAAGAATCAGTAACAGGATAAACAACACAACACAGCATGTGAGGAGTGGGTAGTAACAGAGAACACCAGAGCCAGCCCATATTTCTCTATTGTCCCTTCTGTTCTCTGAAGTCTTATTTCTGGGAAAGCCTGTCCCTTTGTACCTGTGCAAAGCTGGAAGAACTGACCAGAGTTCTATTGGGCCAGAAGCAGGCTTCAGACAGACAGGCCGCCTCTCCACTGGGGTAGCTGGGAGGCACTTTATTCAGTGTATTCCAGAACTCCCCTTAAGACTGAGCTCTAGCACCCTCAGGAATGCCTTCCCAACGCACCTTTTATTGTCTTCCTTTCCTTTTTCCGCTGGCTTCCCCACTCCCCTCCTGATACTTCCTGCTATCCCCTCACAAGTTATAAAATACAGCCCTTGAAACCATATCTCAAGGACGGCTTCTGGGGGAGTCCAGCTGAGATATTATTAAAGACCAAAAACAACCTGTGTTTATTATGGCTCAACTATCTTTATGTGTTGAACCTGTATACCTGTAAGACAAATACATCCCTAGAAAAAGAAGGTAATACTTTGCACAGACACTTTGAGTCCTAGGACTTAACATGACTTCATTTTTCTCTCCTTTACATCAGAAGACATGTAAATGTGTTGCTCCAGCATGCAATAACCCAACTGCCCCAGGATCATCAACTTTTGAACACACAAGAAACACAAGTCAGAGACCTGGTGGCAGATGTTGGTAGGAAATTAAGTTTTCTGTGTCCCTGACAGTGGCACCCCACTTATGGTGAAATTAAACCCTTCTTATCTCCCCTTTGAGTCTCAGTGACAGGCCATTTCTCAAGTGACGCAATCCTACCATATTAATAGCTCATGAGGACTCACAAATCTTTCCTGAATTAAAAAGAGACAGAGACAACACTGTATTCCTAAAACAAAAACACTCAAAAGGGGAAAGAGAATCTTTTACTAATATAAAAATTAATGACCGTTCTGTATGGCGTGAGACCAGCTCCCACTCTGAGATGCTCAGGACCCGTGCCTACATATAGGTTCTCCCATGGGGAATCAGGCCTGCATTGTACATGTCCCTTTGAGACTTGCTTTTTGACAAACCTCCCTCACCCTAAATTGAGGCAGAAAACATTTACTGCATATCTTTAAAATAACTTCCTAAAGTCTGCTAAACCTCCCCAGTATGGAGTATAACCGGTTCAACCACTTTCCCTTTGCATTTGCAAATATCCTTCTCTGATGTGATTAACAGCATCCTCTCCTTTGTTTTCTGTAAAAGGTAACCACCTAAAGCGAACCTGTGCTTAGGAAATGAGGACCATCATGCAATGTGCCCAGAAAAGCAATAAAAGCTTGTCAAGGCAAGAGTCAGCGCACTTTCCCCTTGAGAGAGTGGCTGTGCCGTCCCTTTTCCTCCACAGGACTCAGTAGTTCATATGAATTTGTTGTGCCTTATTGTAACAGGGCGCAGCCAGGAGGGGGGCCCCAG
Source organism: Sturnira hondurensis (assembly GCF_014824575.4). Classification (NCBI taxonomy): domain Eukaryota; kingdom Metazoa; phylum Chordata; class Mammalia; order Chiroptera; family Phyllostomidae; genus Sturnira; species Sturnira hondurensis. The sequence continues at coordinate 5,225,684 of NW_028073935.1, read as the reverse complement.
AAAAGAATTTGGAGTGGGGTCCAGAGCTCAGGGTGTCCAGGAAATATTAAGATGTCCTCTCCCCCCCCAGGGGGGAGGGGCAAATGGAGCAGGGCCATTGAGAGCTGTTTTGCATAGCAACAGTTTCACACCTAACCTCTGGAATGGTCATTTAACATATCTATAGCTTTTAACTGGTTTCATAGATATGTTAAATAGCTGTGGCCATGCTCTTGGGGCAGGTCCCCCAAGTTACAGCACCTGTGAAAGAGCCATGTGGCTTTAGCAGAGTAAGGACCCCCTCTTGTCCAGGTGAGGGGGAGAGCCACGCTGTTTTGGAAAGATGTAGACCCCTGTAGCCATGAGGAGAGAGAGCCACACAGCTTCAACAGAGTTAAGACCTCCTCTTGCCCAGGTGAAAGGGAAAACCACGCAGCTTTGCGAGAATGGAGATCCCTGCAGCCAGGTGAAGAAAGACATGCTTTTGGTGGAGTGCGGACCCCTGCAGCTTTGGTAGAAGAGGTCCATGCGGCTTTGGGGCGCTTGGCGGAGTGGCCTGGAAAGCAGGAGAGACTTTGACTGGAACTTGGTACAAAGAACTCTTGCCAGTGGAAGGTGCCGCATGACTTTGGATTAATTGGAGATCCTGCCTGGACAGTGACACAGCCCACAGTGCCAGCGACCTGAAAAACGGACATGTGCTCTTTTCCTGATTTACCGTACCCGGAGTTGGGTAGAAGGGAGTGCTGTGTGTGTGTGTGTGTGTGTGTGTGTAGGTGTATACCCTTAAAGACTTTAATATTTTAATGAAGGCATTAGGCCTAAATAGCATTAACTAAACATTTTGTTTCCTTTTCACAAATCTCTGTCTTTCCAACTGGTGGCAGACAGAAGAGCCCAATAGATATTAGTATACCGTCCTTGGGAGGGGCCTCTGTTTTCTGAAGCAGTTTTTGGTATCCCTGGGTGTGCCAAGTGTTGCATCCACCAACCGCGAGAACAAATGTCAGAGACTTTCAGGGTTCCAAAGATGTTACTTTATTGGCCAAATTTAACCTGCACAGAGGTAAACTCTCAGAGTGTCCAGCGACACAGTGCCCACAAGGGCTGCAAACGAGAGTCACACCTAGCGCTTACAGCCAAGTCCTTATTAGAGGCAAGCAAGCAAGCATTACACAGAAGATGTGGCGGTTAGCTATTGGCTTACAGAGCCCGTGCGCTGGAACAGGGTGGGGTCTGTCTCAACTGAAAGGAAAATTTTGAAACTAAACAGATTGCAATCAACTTACTGGATGTTTGCTAGGGACGCAGGCTCCTTGGGGATGAGACTATTTTTCTTGTTCCCAAGATTTCTCCATTTTCTTTGGGAGTGTGTCAAACCCTTGACTCTTCATTTGGGATGATCAGGGGTTCTGAGATTCCTTTCTCTTTCTGGAATCATAAAGGACAATGGACGAAGGTCTCATCTTCTTAGAACTACTTCAGGCTGGACATGGACGTCGTCCTACCTACCCTTGGGTCAGGGGTGCCCTGAAAGAGGAGGAGGTGAGTGCAGCACAGAGGGAGTCCTTCCTGCAAAAGGAAGGACCTTACAGGGTCCTGGTCAGTTGGCTGTCACCAGGAAGTCGCAGGCTTGGTGTCCAAAGGCTGGCAGTACTGGACCATTGCCCTTCTGGTCAGGTCATATTCTGGAGGCGACAGATTAGGCAGGTCATAGGCATACAGCCTATGTAAACAGAAGAATATGCAGGTTAATTCACACAATAATCCCCAAACCAGTTGCTGTGCCTGTGAGACTGTCTTTTGGGATGACATTCCATTGCAAGGTCCTTCCTGAAATGACATTTAACAGTGGCAATTTGACAGGTCCTTTGCACCTGTAAATTGTACATCTTTGGTGACATCACAAACCTGGTTTCAACTCTTAAATGAAAATAAGACAGTTTTAAGACAGTTAGCTGCGCCATTCTGATGTCCAATACTGAGCATAGTGATTTTCTTTGAACTATAATTTTTTCTCCCTAAGATCACCCTTACTGTTATTACAGGGACCGCTTTTGATTTTGACTGTTCATTTGCATAAACACATCAAGAGCAGCCTGGATCACTTATGATCTTTAAGTTCGCTTTGCTGGAACTCACACAGGGAACCTTCAGATTGACTTCTCAGTCTGCCCCTCAGGGCACAGAAGCAGAGCCACACATCCGCCATCTGGCTTCACCTGTACCAGTCATTTCACTCAAATCCTTGAGCCTCTATTGTGCCTATAGGTTCTTTTTAGCCATCTTTCAGGAGGGCAACCTTTGTTCCTTTCCCGGAAAGACTGGCACAAACCCCACAACCAACCAATGTATCAGGCTTTTCTCGTGGGCTTTTGCTAGCTTCACAGGTCAATCCCAGTTCCTCTGAGCTCTCTGATAACGACCAGAACCCATACATGCTTTCTTCAGGTGTGACATTCCAGTCAAAGTCTTAGTTAGCAAAACTACTATTAATGACTGGTCTTATTGGTTTTATGCAAAGAAACCTTACATTATCATTCATTCCTTCAGAATGCTAAATTCTGGAGGGATCAGGTAGGGAGAAAAACACAAAGCTTGAAGGAAAATCTTTCTCCTTTTAATATCCATCAAGATGCATCTCTATGCCTTATACCTTCTATTACTAATACTACATAATTTCTTTCCAAAACTTTCACATTTCTATTTATTTTTATAACTTTCCACAGACTTTCTACAATATTTATAAACCTTCTATAGCCTTTTTACCTATCTAGATTTATCCATAATTCACTTTTAATCCTTGTTCCTTTCCCATACTGGGAAGGACTGTACTTAAACTCAGTATTTGGCAGCTAAAAGTCCCTAGATTTGCAGGGATATATATTTTTTTCACCTTTCTGAAGCTTAGACCTTGCAAACACCCTATAAATCAGATGGTCAGCCTTGGACCTCAGTTCATAACCTTCAAAACTAGAGCCATTCCTATCAGAACCAGTTACACAGAGAATCTGACTGTTGCAGGGTCCACACAGCAGCAGCACACAGTTAAGCAGGTTTACAGAAGCAAGAAAGCAGGGCTACTGATAGGGTAATGTTCTTTTGTTGCTACATCTTCCCCCTTTATCTATTCTGAGGATGGGAGGAGATCTCCTGAAAACTTAGGGGCATTCCTAATTCTAAGCAGTGCCAGCAGCAGGAAATCTGTCCAAGGTCATCCAGTCTCCTTCTCAGTGAATGATTTTTAATCTCTAGCCAGGGCCTCTCCGAGGGAAGTGGGAGTTTCTGGAGCTCTGTGGCAGTCTGATCTGGGTCTAAGCCAGCTAGGCTGAGGACTATAGGTGCCTGTAACCCTGGTCTTTGTCACCGGCCAGTGGGCTTTTTCTCTTCCCTTTCAGATACAGATACAGAAGAAAATCCAAAACACAGATTTCCGAAATAACACACAGGCATTCTCTTGCACCAGTGTGTCCACTGGTGCCTCACAGAGACATGCTCCTTCAGGCCCAGTCTCATGGCAGAGACATGTTGCTTTGCCTCAGGCTGAAGTACTCATCATCCCCAATTGACCCTTCCTGGGTCCCAGGTGGCAAAGGCATTTTCCCCAAATGGCTACAGGAGACCTTTCCTAGGTCTTACAATACAGGTTTCTGATCAGAAATAGAACCACATGTGAGAAATTTACTCTTTTCCCACGAAACCAGAAAACAAGTAGTTGAGGTTTCCTTTACTCCAGGTTTAAAACTTTCACATCCTTTACATATTTCTACTTATCTATTTATCTATCATTCTTTTTTACTCTTGGTTCCTCTGCTTAGGCAATCTGGGGCTCCCTGATCCCGGGAGGTATCTGGTTTCCTGAAGGACCCACTGCCGGGCCACCCTCCTGCAACATTGTCTAATTGTTTAGACAGGTCGGCTACTGGCCTTTTCCAGGGTTCGTGGTCTTGGGTTTGCAGGCTGGCTGAGAGTCCGGTGGCCCCTTGTACTAAGACCTCCTTCCCGGTGGGGGGTTCGACTGGGGACAGTGACTACTGAGTGTTCCACTCCAGTGTCTACCATAAAGTCAATGTTCTGCCCCCGACTTTACTCTGACCATGGGCTCCTGGGGACCAAGCACAATGGAGCCCGGTCCTCCTCAGTCTTGGCTGAACCCGGCGAGGGCTAATACATTAGGGTCTAGCACCGGTGGGACTGTCTGACTGTCAGGTGACTCCTCCCGCCGCTTGCGGGCTGGGCAGTGTCCAGTGTCCCCGCTTCCAGTGTCCTCGCTCTTTGCAGTGAGTACACTGGTCCTCTTTTTTTTTTTTTTTTTTTTTACTTTGAAGTAAAAAAAAGTGTCCCTTGGGGGGCCAGCTGACCCCAAAAGTCGGCCATTCTGAGGTACAAAAAGTCTCAAGTTGTTCTGCATTCAGCGACGGGTCCTGCCCTCTAAATCTACTGAAGTTCTTGAGCATACAATCTAAGACTGTGGAAGGCCCGCCTCCCACTCAGCGCAGACACACAAAGGATGTGGTTCACTTGCGCGCCCACCTGGCCTGCCCCCTCTCGGGGCAAAACCACAGGTCGGGGCCCAATCTTGCTCCATATGCTTTTCAGCCATGGAGCCACAAATACAATCACTCTCACTTTCACTCTCAGACTCTCAGAAGTTAAACATTCCCTCCCCGAGTAAGGGCACAGTGATCGGACTACCTAGTCTCGATCCTGGTTCTGGTCCGAAGGGGGACTCAAACCTCCCTTCCTGGTCTCGGGTCTGGTCCCTCCTCGAGTGAGAGCATGGTGATCGGACTCAGTCTAAGTTCCTGACTCCCATCAAATTTTCTGGCTATGAGAGGTGATCAATCTCTCCCTGGTCTCAGGTCTGGTCCCCAGGGCACTTACCAGTTTCCAATTTGGCGCCTTCTGATTTCCAATAGATCGTGGTTCGAAACCCTCACTTCCCTTCTGGAGTTGCGGGTCGGCGTCCAGTGCCCCCACCGGTCGGGGCCTAAGAAATCTCAGGGCATGTGCTCCCCCGGTCCCCGGTCAGGCTACTGGCCGCCCCGTCCACCCTGTCCAGCCAGCGGCAAATCAGCCCGAACTTATGTAAGGTCGATTCCCAGTCAGGAAACCAAATGTTACAGAAAAATGAAGCGACCAGACACCGAGGGTTCGGGAGCACGATCTTTATTTATGTGCACGGGCCCAGAGGAGGGTAATCTCCTAATTCTGAGCCCCGAACAAAGGGCTCCTGGGGTTTTTATAACCTGTAGGATCTTCCTGTCTATATAGCGGAAGCAGGTTACAGAAGCGGAATGTGGAAGTTAGACTCTCCAAGGGGCGTTCTTAGGCTAGCAGAAAAGGCGCTTTTCTCTAACATTCCCCCCTGTGGGTGCTTAGACAGCGCTTTCATCTGTCTCAGCATCCAATAGCGGGACTCTCTGCTCTTGTTGTTGCTGGAGCATGAGAATGAGGCTAGTGGTCTTCCATACTAGTGCTCCTTCTAACTGGCTGACTTCTGTTCTGATGGCCCAGGGTCCTATGGTAATGACTCCTGCCACCAGGAGGATGCTCCCGTCCCAGCCCTGGGCCATAGTCTGTCTTTAAGTTCATTTATGTGTTGTATGTTTTCTTTAACTAAGCCACTTTCATTAACAAAATAGCAACACTCTTCTCCTAGGAATATACAGGTCCCCCACTGTTCCTGGATTCAGAGCATTAATGAGGTTTCTTTCCTCATCATTTTTCTCCTCCTGTAATTAACTATTAGGAGGGGTTTCTCAGAGAATGGGGGACTCCGATGTTTCCAATTACATAAGTCACTGGTGGAGGCGAGGGGCGGGGGCTGGGCGCCGGGTAGGACTTGCATTGTCGCGGAGGCTCCGAGGAGCGAGGGGCAGGAGGAACGAGACGAGGTTTTCATCCAAGAAGCGTTGGACTTGCGGCCCTCCCTCATGGAGGGCGGGCTGCCAGCTCCCGGACGGACGCCCGGCCGGATGGGCCCACCCTGCGGACCCACGGAGGAGGCGCGGCAGGGGGAGCATCTGGCACCAGCAGCTTCCCGGAGAGACAAAATGGTGGCGTCTCTCATCCCTCCAGCAAGGGGGGGCTGTCACTCTTGCTCCATAGGTTTTTCACCCGCGGAGCTGCAAGCACAGTCACTCTTACAAACACACAGACAAACATTCAAACAAATAACACAGTTCCACGAACACACGGACCATCAGCTGCGCCCAGCGCACAAACTGAGAGGAAACGGGGCACAGCGCGGCGCAGGGGAAGGGAAACCTAATGTAACCGGTCACAATCCAAATTACCAAAACCAAATTTCAGAAGGTGGCGTCCCGCCTCTGAAAGTTCCTGAGTGGGTCGCAGACGGTGTCCCACATACTACCTCAGGATTATTCGCTCTAGAGCACCAAAACCAAAAGGGGATCCACACCAAATACTTATTTAGCCCGAGCTACGGTTCAGTCTCTGATCCTAAGTTCCGCCGAGGGAAAATCTCGCTGGGGCCTCCAAATGTTGCATACACCAACCACGAGAACAAATGTCAGAGACTTTCAGGGTTCTAAAGATGTTACTTTATTGGCCAAGTTTAACCTGCACAGAGGTGAACTCTCAAGTGTCCAGCGACACAGTGCCCACAAGGGCTGCAAACGAGAGTCACACCTAGCGCTTACAGCCAAGTCCTTATATAGAGGCAAGCAAGCAAGCATTACACAGAAGATGTGGCGGTTAGCTATTGGCTTACAGAGCCCGTGCGCTGGAACAGGGTGGGGTCTGTCTCAACTGAAAGGAAAATTTTGAAACTAAACAGATTGCAATCAACTTACTGGATGTTTGCTAGGGACGCAGGCTCCTTGGGGATGAGACTATTTTTCTTGTTCCCAACACCAAGTATTGCACCCCCCTCCCCGACCTTCTTGTTCGGTAACATTATCCACAATGTCATGGATCCTACAAGCTGGGGTCCGCATCAGCAGATGCCCAGAAACAGGGACCCAGGACTATGAGCCATGGTTGTGGACAACACACCAACTTGGTTGGAATGAATGCATCAGCCTAGGCAAGGGCCGACAACACTGAGTGCTTTTAAGGTTAGGTCATAGGGTGTGTTGGATTTCAAAAGAAAAGGGTTTTCTTCCTAGGTCACTCTCTCTTGTGACCGCTTTGCAACTGTACCTTCTTTAATAAGTTAGGAGCCTTCCTCTCTCCCAAGTATTTGCCACAACCTCTTGGGTACAGGTCCAGCAGTTAAAAGCCACAAGGTTGCTCACTGCTAGAAGTCACCCATGACAGGATTAGCATGGATGTGAACTGGGTCAGAACACTAGGTTTCCCACCAGCTGCAAGCAAAAGTCCACACAATGAGAGGCACACTGCACAAATACTCCCAAGCCCATCCCCATGGCACAACCCCCAACTAGGCCTAGCTTGGAAGAAACAGCAAAGAGTTTCCCTTAATTGGCTTTAAAAACATCAACTAGTTACAGGACAATTTACAAGCATCTCAGCAAATTTTTTATTTTAAGCTGCCTCTTGCTGTCCTTTCAATTTTGCCTTTTCCCTCGTCCACCTGCCAAAGGAAAAGTGGATAGTGAATGAGTGTTTCGGTTTCGACCAGCCTCCAAGGATCGCTTTCCAGAAGAATTTAGTGTTAGTCACAGATTTTTGTATGCAAGCTTTTGACATTCACCAAGCTACAAAGACAAAAGGCACTTCCTCCCCTCCACCTGAGAAATCAGGTATTCCCACATGAGTCAGAACCTTGTGAGGGTGCCTGGAATCAACGAGTCCCCCCTCGCTGTCCTAAATGCTGGGGGAGAACCCTAAACCCATAAGCAGAATGAGGGTACTCAGAAAGTCTGCTACCCCTCTCTCTCTGACTGTCTTTCGCCAGCAGCACATCTAGACCCACCACACTATATCCCTCAATAGCTAATAGTTAGGGTTCAGTACAGGTGGCAGAATTTGAAAAGACAACAATCAAAAGTAAAAAGGAGCCCTTTAATAGCAACAATGGACTCTGGTTCATCCAAAGAGCAGGAAGTGTATCTGAGGGTGTTAATAGCAGCTCCTCAGGGGAGTGGGTTGCAAGGTGAAGGAACAGCATCTCATTCAACGTTTGCAAACTATAAAGGAATACTACCCCACTTTTCTGATGAGGGAACCTTAGAAAGATTTGGGAAGATGCAGGTGATAGTAAAGAACTTTACAGGATGTTGGTGTTTCTATCAGAACTCAAAACTTAGTAACTTGGGGGCTAGTCAGGACTGCTCTCATGCCCATATGGTCTGGGAGATGGGAACTAGTCAAAAAGGAGGATAAAGAGTCTAGTTCAGAGGAGGAAGTATGTGACGTAATGGAAGAATCAGCTGTGAAAGTGCTGCCTACAGCACCGCTGGAGGCCCTGCTTCATAGTCGTTGCGCCTTACTTCAACCCTGGGAGAGTTCCTCCTCACAGGATGACTCACCACGAAGAAAGCCAGGAAGTTTAGACAGATATCCTGTCAGGGCCATGTGATGGTGCCTTCAGCAGACAGCAGAAGCTGGGGATTTAGATGCCCGTTCAGCCTTTCCCGTTCTAGTCAGGGGTCAAAGAAATATGCATGAGCCCCTTCCTTTTTCCCTTTACAAGAATCTAAAAAGGATCATTAGAGAAAATGGGCTTCAGTCTCCTTTTACTAATGGGCTATTTCAAGTCATCACTGACAGCTATAGAATGACCCCTTGTGACTGGATTGCTCTGGCCAGGACAGTCTTAACCCCAGCTCAGTTCACAGTCTCGCTGGCATACTCTCAGCAAGCCGGCCACCAAGCAGCTGAGAACGCACAGATGAATAATCCTGTCACTCTCCCTATGCTGCTTGGGTCTGGTGACTTTGCCACCACTACGGCTCAAGCCAGGCTTGATCCTCATGCTTATAGTCAAAGTCTCAAATTTCTCTCAGAGCCATGAAGGGTGTGCCTGATTGTCAGGCCAGGGAAATTTCTTCCTTTACCAATATCCATCAGGGTGCTTCAGAGGCATATATAGACTTTATTGATCGCCTCCAAGAACCTATTGAAAGGCAAATAGATAATGACAGAGCAGCCAAAGCTCTTTTGTGGCAGCTAACTTATGAAAATGCTAACAAAGACTGCAGGACTATTATAGGACCCCTGGGAACTACCACCAAAGACAACGGTGAGTTGATCAAAGCTTGCCAAGATGTCACCACAGAGCAGCATAAGGCTCCTCTCTTGGCTGCTGCAATTAAGGGAAATCCCAGATGTCACAATTGTGGAAAGCCCGGTCCCCTGCTCAAGGACTCTTAGTCCACAATAGAAAGGGGAAAGGGTAATAACAAGGTTCCCCTAGAGGACTGTCCGTGCTGTGGCAAGGGCAGACATTGGGCAAAGGAATACTGCTCTAAATTTGACAAAAATGGCCAACCTATTCAAGGAAACTTCTGAGGGGGTGCCTGCTCCAGTGCTCTCAACCCCAAATTGGAGCTTTCAGAACTGCCATCAATATGAAGGAATGCAGGGAAATGAACAGTTTCCAACCTTCATGTAACCACCCATGGAAGCTGGACTTGGTCACCACCAACAAATTCATCTTAAAGGAACAGGATCTAGTAATTGTAGCTCCCACTGGTGTCTGGGGACCCTTACCCCTGGGAACAGTTGGTCTAATCTTAGGGAGATCCAGTATTACTACCAAAGGCACTTTTGTCCAGCCAGGAATCACTGACTCAGACTATCAAGAGGAAATTAAAATCATGCTTAAAGCTTCCAGTTATCATATTATTCCTGCCCAGACGTGTATTGCCCAGCTGCTTCTACTCCCCTACATAATCTCAAAGACTCAAAATACAGTGAGGAATGAGGGAGGCTTTGGTAGTACAGACAATCAATCAATTTTTTGATAGAATCAAGTAAGTTAAATAAACCAATCTTACAGGTAAAGAAAAAGGATAAGACCTTTCTCGGCCTCCTAGATATGGGAGCCAACACCTCTGTTATCTCAAATCAGTTTTGGCCTCCTGAATGGCCTCTAACAGATAGCACAATGCTGGTAACAGGTGTTGGAGTTTCTCAACCACAAGTTGGTGTATTGTCTCTTAAATGTTATGGACCAGAAGGACAGGTAGGGAGAATTCAACCATATATCCTGCCTATGCCCCTTAATATTTGGGGCTGTGATCTTATTACAGAAAACAACTCAGCTGCTTTCAGGTGTATGGAGTGGAACTTTATTTACACATGTGGACCCAGAGGAGTCAGTCTCCAAATTCTGGGCCCTGATCAGCAGGGAGCAATTGCTTATATAGGGTGAGGGCGCGGTCTGTCACTCAGATGGGTACTTCTGGCACGAAAGCAGGAAGCAGCTTATAGAAGCAAGAAAGCGGAACTGTTGATAGGAGTTAATACAAAATTCTTTGTTCTTACTTCCCAGTTACTTAGTTACTTGTTCTTCCTGATCTTGTTGACTCAGCTGTGAGCCCCACTTCTGGGCATGCCATTAGCCATTATATTTATGTTATTGCTTCAGCGGCTAGCACCCCTCCTGGGCAGGCCACTACAATCTCCTCAGTCAGAGGGAGATGCAAATCTCTCTGTTGCATTTTCCCTAGTGGCCACTGCTCTTGTAACTCCCCTACTGCTTACCTGGCTTTCCAGTATGCAAGTATGGGTTAACCAGTGGCCACTTAAAAGGAGAGCAACATGAACAGACCTGCCTTTTAGTTAAACAACAATTAGAAGCGGGTCATATTGAACCCTCTAACAGCCCCTGGAATACACCTATTTTTCTTGTACCAAAGAAATCTGGTAAAGGGAGGCTTATTCATGATCTAAGATAAATCAGTGAATCCCTCCAACCTATGGGACCCCTGCAGCCAAGAGTCCCCAATCCGGTTTGTATTCCCAAAGATTGGCTACTTTTAATTATTGACCTAAAGGATTGGTTTTTTACAATCCCTATAGCAGAAAAGGATCTGGAGCAGGTTTTTTTGCATTTTTCCCTCCCAGCCATTAACAATTCTCAGTCTTTACGGTGGCTTAAAAGGAGAGTTTTGCCTCAGGGAATGCTTAACAGTCCAACTATCTGCCAGCATTTCATTCATACAGCTATTCAGCCCATATGAGATCAGTTTCCTGATTCAATCATCTGTCATTGTATGGATGACACCCTGATCGGAGCTGTTTCACAAGATATTTTTAGCAAAAAGCGAGTCTCAAAGTGACCTCGGTTCAATGTAGGCCTGATTCCCCACAGGAGAACCTATTCATGGGTGTGGATCCTGAGCATCTCTGACTGGGAGCTGAGCCCATGCCATGAAGAATGGTCTCCTATAGTGTTCTCTTTCTTTTCTTAAATTTCTTGTCTGTATTCTAATGCCAGTTAGCAAATGTTGGTGCAGTATATGCAGAAGTCGGCAGTAAATAAAACTATTAGACAAAAATTGCAGTACTACCTATTGAAGTAATTAGATATTACTATAGCTTTGTATTTTCATTTCTGCCTCAGATTTACTGTAGTTTGACCTATATAAGATAATCTGAAGCATGAAGTTTCTGTGGTTTTAGTCCTAAGAAGCACTATGACAGGCAGTTTCCTGCTTTTTACATGTTTTAAGCATTAAATGAACACCTATAGTGTTTCATACTGCATGGCATATCAGTTTGTTATGGACCATAATTACTTTAGATTCTAATCCTCAAAACGACTATCATTTTCCACATTTTGATCATTCTTTTTTTTTTTAACCAAAGACTGACAATTGCTTCATCTTCTGTTTCTAAGCCCCTTGCTGGCAGATTCCTGTCTTAATTCCTCGTTGTGGATACCACAGAGCCTTATACAGTGGGTATTCAACACACCCAACAGCACTAACCATAACTTTACATATATTATTATCTATTTGTTTACTTTTGGGGGTCTCCTTCCACTGAGATATAAGCTCCTTGAGGAAAGGGACTTTATATTGTTTACCCCTGTCTCACACAGAGTAGATGGTCAATGAATAAGCATTGAATGCAAAACTGAAAAATAATAATAAAAGCAATACATGATAACCATGGCAGAATTGGGCCTATTTCCAGTTGCCTAATTCAAAATATGCTTTATGATTATTTAAGGGCACAAAAAATGTGAGCAAAATTTGATATATAACTCCTGACAATGTAGAAATGATTGAGATGTTTCACCAAGCACCATCCAATTTTGTCATCTCTCACTATAGGCTTTTTTGGTTTAAGACCACAAGGGTAACTTAAAAAACCTCAAAGGCTGTAACAATTAAAACTCTGTTTTAGCAATTCTCATATTGGGCTTATTGGTTCAGGATGCCCCTTGAATCATTTTGTTTTTAGCTTAATTTTGCTATTGTGTATTGCTAGCAAATGCCTCTACGTGGACTTCAGCGCCTACGTTTCTTGTCAATTTCAGGACTCTGTATATGCAAAGTCCTCAAAATAATCAAATGTCTCCAATCAATTTTACAGGAAAGCTGAACTCTGTAGTTTCCCACTTACTTGCTATTGCATATTTTATTTTTAAAAACTGTAAATAAAGCTGGATCTACATAGGAATATGGTGTTTCAACATTGTTACTCCAACCATATGGCCACTGCTGCCACCCAGCACAATCATGCAGCTGTGTTTATCACCTGTGTTTATATCCAAGTGTCCCTGGACATGGGTTGCGTCTGTAGGTGGTCTGGAAGAGAACAGGAAAATTGTGAAAGTCACTCACTGCCAGAGAGATATGACAGATATGAAACCTGGGGAGAGGGAAGTCGGTCAGAATGTAAAAATGACTCAGCTTAGAGACACGGGGATCTGCCTGCCCTGTTACTGCAGAGAGGGCAAGGAAAAGCTACATCTTGGTTTTCTGTGAATAGGAATTTAGACCTATTTATCTTCTAAATGAAAGAGTTATAACTGAATCTAAGATAGCATTTTAACTTATTTTAAACTGCCAGGTGTTGGGGGTTTTGTGTGTGTGTTTGTTTTGTTTTTTCTTTTAAAACTTTTCACTTGAAGGTCTTTTATACTTCAGTGAGAAAAGGGCCAATTTGCATTTTACCATTAGTGTCTGCAATCATAGAAAAGACATAGAAAATAATACCATATTTCAAGTTTCTTCCACTCATGTGATATTTCCCCTGATAGATGGGGGCTTAGGGCAGCAGACTGGCTGGCTTGTCATGTTATGCATCTGCTGTCAAGGAATGTCACCCCATTTGGAGCAAAAGCACTGGTTAAAGTTTCACTTGGGCAGAGAGACATGTTGCTAGCTCTTGGCTTTTGTATAGGATTTGAGTCCTATTATGAAGGCTTCCAACTTCTAGGAGTTTCAGAAATGCCATTTCAGAAATGGCTTCATACCTCATTTGTTTTTGTTTCAATGGGACAATTTTCATCTGACTCCTTTCATTGCTTGACTAACTCCTTGGTTTCTCACAAACCCAATGAAAGATTTTAAACTCCCTAAAATTAGTTTTCTCATTCTGTTTTCAGGAGATTTCACCTAAGTTGTTGATTCGGCTGTGCTCCTCTTGAAGGCATTGACTATAGTCCCCAAAGGCAAGTTGAAACATCAGTGTGCAGGATGCCCATTTGGTGTGTCCATGGCAGCTAGGGCCTGGCTGCTAATGACAGCGCATCCTGAAGGATGTGTCCTGCCCACCTGCATGTAGCTGCCTCACGTAAGCACATCTTCAACACAGCTCCTCGTATGCTACTGCTGGGCCAGTTCCCAGCAGGTCAGAACTCTCTTATATTTTCCATGGAATTAAAGGATAAGGAATATATGGAAAATTAAGAGCCAAATATAATTTCCAATTTGCTCTTTAGACAAAAGTCAGAACCTTTGTTCTTTACGACTGAACACTTATAACGAAAGTGATAACCATGGAGAGTAGCCAATTTATTTTAATAAAAACTTATTTTTCTACCCCTGGTGGAATTTGAGCAGTGAAATACTAAAAATAAAAAATATCCATAATATGTGAAAAATCAAGGGTGGACTATAGTGTTGTTGGTTTAAATATACACAGATAAATTGATTGATATAGCTAAAAATACAGTGTGTCCTCATTTAGGTCACCAAGAGGCTCTCAGAAGCTTTGACTTTTAAGCAAAATGACATATAATGAAACCAGTTTTACCACAAGCTAATTGATATAAACAAAAGTTAAGTTCCTACTCATATTTCTGATGACAAAAAAATCACCAAGCTTCTTAGTAAAGACTCAAAATCTAATTTTAAACTGAAATATATGTGAGCTATATAAACATTTATGAAAGATTAATGGAAACAAGTAAGATTAGTATTTTCCAACCTGCTTATTCCAGTCCAGGGCCACAAGGGTCTGGAGCCCATCCCAGCAGCTGAGGGCACAGGCAGGCCGGACTCTGGACAGGACACCCTTCCATTGCAGGGCTCATTACACGTCTCACACTCACGTAGGTGGGACACTGTAGACACATGCAGAGCTCTAGGATGTGGTAGGAAACAAGAGTCCACAGAGAAAATCCTCACAGACGTGGAGAGAGAGTGTACACTCCACAGACAGTGACCCCAGCTGGAATTCTGTTTTTATTTTTTCATCAACATTTTTAAAAAGTGATGTTGAATGAAACTGCATTATTCAAGGACATATTGTATAGATTAACTACATGTAGAGGTTAGAAGCCCACATTCTTAGCCAGGCCTGATACCAGCCCTGATCAGATTGATTTTTTGACTGCTTGAGAATTCTAGTTACCTCATTTTAAAAGAAAGTGGTCAGGAGGAAGAAACTCGAAAGTTACTTTAAGTTCTAAAATCCCATGACTACACTTTTCAGTAAACAACTATTTTTAGTGAGTTTTGGCCGAACTACAGGGCCTTCTCTCTGGCAACTTTATCTGGCCTACAATCTGCATAGAGCAGAACATATGGGTGGTGGTAGTAGAGTTTTTCCTAACAACTATATGACAGTGGTAGTGGATCATACTAATTTTTCTTGCTGTTCTATTAAGGGGACGTTTTCCCCTCTTATATACTTTGTTCTTTGCATTTGTTACCTGGAAAGCCATTTTTAAAACTGAGAACTTCTGTTGCTTTCTCAACTTTGAGGCAGATTTTAGTCCTCTTCTGTTTCCATACCGTTTTGCTCCTCTGTCCTGGATCACGTTCATCCCTCCTCAGTCCCTTGCCCCATGAACTAATTGCTTTGCCTCTTAGTCCCTCACTAGGGTACTGCAGTAGAGAACTAAACTATAGCAGGTTAGCTGTGAAGTAAAGTAATAAAGAGAACAACAATGTTATTTACTTGAATTGTGCTTTCAACTTTCTTTTTAATTGAATTCCTACTTTTCCCTAAAGTAATTTTTTCTTACCTTGGCCACACTTTTTAGATCCTGGATGTGTGGGTCTGTGTTGATTTGCATTATTATTATTATTATGTTTTACATGTATGTAACATGATGCATATTCATCCTACTAACAGACTGGAGGCTTAAATAAGTACATAGACATGAATGATAGATTTTATTTTAGTACACACATATGTTTTCTTTCTTATAAAGAAGAGCTTTTTATGACTATAGATTTGTAAGGATTCCTACTAATGTTTTATTTGAGAACAAATGCAGGAAATGTCTCTATGTAATTATAATTTTATCCTAGAAATTTATATACTATGTTTGCTGATTTCAAATTGTGAAATAAAACTTCAGTGATTGCTGTTACTCCTTTCACATCATTTTGTGTTTTAGATATGTTTAATTATAGTTCTTACTGCTTTAAGTATCCTCCTGTTTGTAAGCATTTATTTGTTAAAACGCATTTAGAAGGGAGTTGTTATTCTTTAGGAAAATCAGTTTTAAAGAAAAATTTATAGCCCATATTTTCCTTGGTTATAATTCTGGAAAGGGGAAAGGAAATGCATTGCCATACCAATTTTTGTCTCCCATCCCCCGCCCCCTCATGGGTTTTGACATGTTTTAAGATAAACAATAGATAAATTAATCCTCAAAGAATTTAGAATATCTTACCTGAACTAGCAAATCAGTTTCCCACATCAAACAGAGGGAAGAGCTTTATGCATTTTTAGTTGATGTATATTTACAGAATTTTCACATTGCTTTTCTTTCTTGGTTTACAACACAGTAATTCTTTGCTTTAAAGATGTCGAAGCTCCAAACTTACTAAATCATATACTTTAAATATGTGCAATTTTTGTATGTGAATTATAACTCAACAGAGCTGATAATAATTTTTTAAATGTCTAAGAGATCTGCGTTTAACTGATCCTACAAGCAGTGTAAATCTAGAAAGCACTTTCAAAAAAGATTTATTTTCTGTCCAAAACTAATTGCCTAGATACTGATTCAGTGATATCCTCTATACATGTATACTGCAGCACTTCAAGCTTGTTTTTCAAAGCAACAGATCATGACAATGCCTCTTGTACTCCAGGCATTATTCTTTTTCTGTACACGACCTCTCTTGATTTTTGTGAATTAAGCTAATCTGCCGTAAAGTAAAGACATTATAATTATTATCCTTTTTGCAGTATTTATTTTCCAAAAGCAAAATAAAAAAAACATATTCTGGATCATGGAAGGTGATGAGGATAATGAAAAACCCTGTGTTATACTTTTAAAAATATTTTGTGCTCAGGTCTTATTTGATAAATATTTATAATTAGGGCTAATACAAACTGACTGCCTAAGAGAATTTGTTGAGTGAAAGTCTTTAATAAATAAGAAAGTAACAGCTGAAACTCTGAAGAAGATATCTTTCCTGCTTGTTTTTCAACATGCTAACATATTTAAATCCACAAACTTTGAATGGAACAAAATAAAAACCTGTCCTATTGGTTAGGTTTATTATAATTATGTAAGCAGTATTTGGGAATAGAAATAATCCCAGGTGCTAGGCTGCTGGCACAACTCA
This sequence comes from Sturnira hondurensis, assembly GCF_014824575.4. Classification (NCBI taxonomy): domain Eukaryota; kingdom Metazoa; phylum Chordata; class Mammalia; order Chiroptera; family Phyllostomidae; genus Sturnira; species Sturnira hondurensis. The sequence goes on along the minus strand of NW_028073935.1, from coordinate 5,208,783 downwards.
TCTTTTTATAAGGCAAGCATGAGAAAATTGTTAGCCTTTTAATATTTTAATGTACTTATTTAATGAATGTATATGCATATTGTAGTCCACATTACATCCACATATTCACATTATTGTGATTTGTATTGGAAATTTAGAAATATAGACATCTGTAAGCTTCATATGAAAATAAATAATGAGTTAAATACACATTATTACTATTATTTTTTAAAAATCACAGTACAACGTTATTCAAATGTATTTTAACACAATATGCCTATCTTGACTAGAAACCTAGTAACTACATGTTACACAGTTTTAAATCACCAGAGATGGCATACATGTCATGACCTTTAATGAACCTAAATAACTAATTGTGAATATTGACCTTCGTATAAAATATAATTATAGAATGCATGTAGTTCTGTCATGTAACAACAAAGCTTCTGTCAAAGCTTTTTACTTTATCCAATGAGATTTTGTACTGTGCAAGCATACAAACTAATAGAAACAGCAAATTAACTTTATAAACTTGAGAGTTCTTAGATTTTTTAAAAATAGAAATTAGAATATTTTATATTGTAGAAAAATTTTAATGAACTACTCTTCCAAGAAGCCTAAGAAAACCGCTTATTTATATATGAATCAACAAAATACAATAAATATAAAAATTCATAACTCTGATACATGAAATTATGCTGATTTTTCAGCATATCTAATAATTATGAATAAAATTAATATTGCTAATGATACCTACATTGTCTTCAGCTGTTGAGAAATACTTAGAGACAAAAAAACCCTTATTTAATATACAGAAATCTATGGGAGTCTGAGCTGTTAAAATCTCCACTTAGTTTTGATTCTTGACACACCCCAAGTTCTTTTCAGGCCATTGTAAACAAAATGCATGCAGAAATCTGATTTGCCTGTCCGGGGAGTGCCCATGCTTCATGCGGGATCAGTAGATAGTGGCCACCAGAACATTCCAGAAGACTGAAGCAAGCATTTCAGTCTGTGGGTGATGGTGGCCGCAGACATCAACTTCTTACTTCTTTTGCACACATAATTCGTTTTAGATTCATAGGGATTGATTATATCCTGTGGCTTCTTATTTCCTGAAAATCACTTTTTCATAGTGAGAAGAAAAGTTGTTACAAAACTAGAAATGGCTGGCAGCAGGCAAGTGAGAACTATAAACTAACTAATCAAAATTAAAAAGAAAAAAATTAAGTGGAAGTAGATAGAGAAGAAATGTGATTCAATAGACTGACTTTGGTTTCTTCTTTTCTTCCTTCCATTTTAATTTTTGAACAGAACAAGTGGTTCTGAGAAAATTAGTTTTTTTAACAGTAATAAGTACATTTAATGACTTGCCATTTTAACTTTCAGTCTTATTTAATCTAAAGGCAGTAGCAAATTAAGGCAGGTCCCCCAAAACTGAACAAAAATGGCCCCGACTCAAGGGGCCTCCCTCTTTGCCTTTGGGCAAGACTCGCCTGACAGGTAGTCCAAAGGATTGCTGTGGTCAGGCCAACAGCAGACACCATGGGTCAGTGACAGCACTGCCTGGCACACATGCACACACATACACTTCTAAGAAAACATTGAAAACAATTTGGAGATAGCAACTATGAAAAAGTGTTGCATGGGTGAGTGAAGATGGTCCTACTAGAAATCACATTCTAGATGGTGGGCTTGAGGAATTGGGGGGTACAACTGTGGGGGCTAACATTTCTGAATATTTAGATTCTCTTTTGCTTTAGTTCTGTTTTAACCCAACTTGCATCATCATGTCTCATCAATCACAGTTTAAATATTTATTTTCCCCACATTTCTTTCATCTTTAATGTAAATTGAGGTCCTCAGCAGAATTCTATGTAAAAAGAATTCTGAGAGCAGCATTCTAATTTTTTAAAAATATCTGATTTACACATTTCTCTTTTGTGGTTGACCTACTCATAGGAAGATTGTATACTAGTATTTTGCTTCCAACAGCTCTTAAGATCATTGGTGGCCTGTGCAACTGGAGAATTGTGTTTGGGAGGTTTACGGCTTCCTAGTCATAATGCCTCTTCTTTCTAAGTCTTGAAGTGAGTAGACAGTCTACACTGGCAAATCCTTAGGCCTACAGATCTATTGGGTACTTTGTTCTCTTAGTTATATCACCTCTTTTTTTTTTTTTACTTTATTACAAGAAAGTGTTCAGAAGAACCAGCTTATACTCTCAAGAAAAAGAAATCAGGAATCTTAGGGTTTGGATAAATTTAGGATTTGGATGAGGTGAGTTGTCAGTTGTTTTACTGTTAAATATCAGATATAGAAGACCACTACAGAGATCCAGTAATTGTTATCCAATATTGTACAAATACCCTAATTTTCTGTATAAGTCATTAAGTTTAAAGAGAAAGCAAAAATGAGAAGATATTTCATACTTGACACTAATGATTTTTGTTTTTTTGCATACCGACTTGGCAACCTTGTCTCTCCTCAGCTTGCTCTGTAGATAATGGCTAATCTTGTTGTATAAATCCTCCAGCCCAGACTTTCTATTTTTATTATAAACAGTGTTGAAATTTTAGGAATTCGTTTCTTTTGGGCAGTGCCTAAATTCATCTGCGACTTATGTCTATGCACAAGTTGGAAAATGTACTCTGGAGTCACACATCTGAAAAGAAATGGCAGCTCTCCACATACTCAGGAAAGGGTAAGTCAAAAGAGGTAGTTTTGTTCTTGTTCATTCTGTGAATTACATTTTTATTTTAAAATATTCTAATTTTGCTGTTTGACATCTGGGGAAGATGCCATCATCCATACTAAAATTTATTGTTAATGCTAGCGAAGTGGTAATGATAGTGGGAAATATTGGAAATATGCCATTTTAATTTTTGAGACTTTGTAAAACATGTCTTTTCCCATATCTGTTCAGACTTAACTACAAAAGGCAAGACTCCAAATGGACTATAAACCAGCTGACATTTATTTTTTTTAAATATAATTTAACATAGCAAGACAGATATATGAAGAAGCTCACTACTAGGAAAAAATGATGTGGATGTGAACAGTGTGATTTTCCTTTTAATATTTTATTTTTAAAAAATCAAATGAAAAAAGAACTACTAAGCAAAATATGTTTCAATTTACCAAGTTAATGAATGCATGCTAGCTTGGTTTCTAAATTGTTCAGTTACATGTATAAAATACTTTTACAGTTTTTGAAGAGCTACATAAAGTGTTAGCATTATTGTATGCACAGTATACTTCAAATACATAATCAGAATCATGTAAGACCATGATTATATTATTCAGCTTATATCTGTATATATTCAGAATAGGTATTTAAACTTATAGGTAATATTTACATAGCCCAAGCAAATTTTTTTCCTCTTTTACACTTTTGCCCTAAAAACAAAATGTATACAGAAGAGAAATCTTATTTATGAATTATAGTAAGGCATTAATAAGATATGATTTGTGTCATTGTCATTTATGTCAGTTTATAAAAAGTGACTAAGAATAGCTATTGAATACCATTAATTATTTTATTAAAATGAACAGGTGAAATTTTTTTATTTCTCAGATCAGTTGCCCAAACTCAAGAGGACAGAATTTTTTTAAGATTTTGCTTTCAGCTGACAGCCATGACAAGCTTTGCTCCATAGAGAGCTCTTATCATTTTTCCATTCTGAGGTAAATTGATGTACAATTAGTGTACACATTGATTACACCAATGGCAGAAATGCATATAAACCAAAGGACGGTAGCTCTCAAGGTAAAAAAAAAAAAAAAGAAAAAAGAAGAGAAAAACAACCTAGACAGGAAGTATATTCGCCCCTCAATTGACACTCTTTCATGAAGTTGAATTAAAGTGATTGTCTTTGATAACTAACTCTGTTTAACGTGTGTGTATATTTTCCACCATTCTAAATAATGTCTTGCAATATAGCTCATGTAAAACATATGAGATGTTAAAAATTCATTCTCTCTATGTATTCTTAGTTCATAAATGAAATAAAAAATCAGTTTTAAGGTATAAATTCTGTAAGCCATGTGTATAGATTTAATTTTTGCCAAAACTGTTTTTGTACACAAATTCTTTGAAATTGAGTCCTCTTTGAATGTTAGGCAATACAAACTTTACAGCAATGGTAGATTATTAGAACAACATGGTATAACATCTTGATAAAATTAAATATTTCATTGTTAGCCTTCATAATCCTACAGAAAAATGTGTGTGCAACACATGAAGCTGTGATTTGTATGAAATCCCAGTGCTACAGTATGATGAGGCAAGTTTTTAAAAAATATATTAATCTGACAGAAAGTTTGAGCCAGTGTATTTTATGAATATTTACCAAATAATTTTAATGTTACCGCCTATTTATGTATTTTTATAGTAACTGAGCCTATCATCATGTTCTCTCCTTTACATGGGGAAAGTAAACCTGTGTTTTTAGTTTCCTGACAAAACAGTCACTTCTGATGGCTTACATTTAGTTACAATTTGCAAAGGCAGTGCTGCAAATTCAAACTGGTGGTGCAGTGTGCTGACACGGGCTAGCTTTTCCTCTCATTGCCGTAGTTGAAATTGAAACTCTGCACTGCTGAGAAAATGCCATGAAAATATAACCCACTGCATTCCAGGAAAATAAATAAGCAAGGCCACCCAAATTTTCAATTAGTGCTCATGTGAACGCAGGAAATGGCAAGAGATCCTTCCAAGGCGCCCTAGGCTGGGTCGTGGACACCAAGCAGTGACAGGATGGTTGGAAAGGGGAACAAAGGCACAACGCGGGGATGGCCAGTCTCCAAGGAAAACTGCATACCAAGAGGCTAGTACTGACTGAAGCAGACCTGCGGGCATTACATCCTGACCAAGGTTACTGCTAAGCTTAAAGATTTGGGTGTTTAATTGTGAAATAACATTTGCAAGTTTTAGTGGCATTATGTATTTTCTATCATGAGCTTAAACATTCTCAGTATCATGTACATACAGGCTTTTAGCCACCAGAAACAGCAGTATTCTGGACAGTCTGTAGAAACCATAAAATGCTTTTGATTTAAAGGCCTAAGGAATAATTGTTTCCTATTTGGTTGCTTTGCTTCTAAAATACCATAGGCAGTAGGAGAGGGGGAGAGCCACTGCTCAGAAGGCAGAGGTGTGTTGGTGGTGTCTTCCTAGCCCAAGTGAGAGCCAGTCTTCTCCAGAGTCAGCAAAAGATGTAAGAATACAGATTTCTGAGAGAAGTAACAAAAATTATGGCTCCTTTCCTCGAATGTATTTTCTGACATGCTCAAACCATTAGTTTGAAGGTAATATTTGAAAGCAAAAAAAAACAAAAGAAAATAATGGACTCCTCAGGGGTCTTACATACTCTGACTCCTGTTTTTACTTATTTGCTTTCTGTTTCACTTCTCAGAGCTTCACTACAGAATTTAAAGTTTTACAGCTCATCATGTTGAAGTTAGTTAAGGAAAAAAATGTTCGTTTTTTAGTGGCCCAATGTTGGTTGAGCTTACAAAACAGCTCCCATTATTTGGGTGAATTTTATCTGTGCTGTGGGTCTAATTACTTTTGACTTCAAACTACACTACATTCTTTAATCACTTTCACACTTCCTTGATAAAAAGTAAAGCCACATATTAGATTTATTTGTACAACCAAGGAGTGAAATAAGTGAGGAACTACTATGGACTACAATTGTTAAAATAAGAGTGGTGTCCAAGCGGTGTCCAAGCTGCAGTTATGTAAGCAGGAAGAGTGATGTGGGTAAGCAGAAGACAAATATCCATCACTCCACCTAAAGATTAAATATGAAAATCAAATTATGTTTTGTAATTATCTGAATAACAATCATTTGTAGTTGCAGTAAGTGTAGGAGAGGGTTTTTAAACAAAATGAGAGAGCATTTTCATCACTTCGTGAAAATAGAGTAAGTGGAAACAAAAGTACTGTCTGTATGTTTCTTCTTAGCTGATTTCTTCTACTTGAGAGGATTTTCTTGGCAAATCAATTATTTTGTTAGGTTTGAAAGGCTATCATTTCCTTTCACAATAAAGGCAATAATTTTATTTTTATATAATACTGCAGCATTTTGTATAATTGAATTCTAACAGTTTAGGAGTGTTTTCTTTACTTACTTTTCTAAACAAAGTAAGAAACAGAAGAAAAAAAACCTCTTTCCATTTGCAATAGATTTAAAATATACATGTGTCTTTAGATTCAGCAAGTCAAGCAGTTTTCAGCCACAGGGAAACTTGGAACTGTAGCCTGGTGTTAGTCACAGGGCTGCCTGGGGGAGCTAGGGCTCCCTGCCTTGGTCTTTGGCTTGCCCTCCGGCAGGCCTTCCTGTGCTATTTTCATTTCTTCTCTTTTCCTCCTCTCCCTCACTACCACCCCTGAGGCTCTCAGTGCTCTCCACAGTCCAGCCATGGAACCTGCCTCCAGGAAATTACCAAATGAATTTGCACTAAAGTGTAAGTTATTCATAAGGTTTAACTTAATTCATTCAATATAGGTTTACAAGCACTGTACTTGGTGTGGTCTTAGAACTCCAGAAATAATGCTGGCACTTGTACTTTGGATAAGATACAAAAACAAACAATCCTAATGGAGGATTTGGGCTTTGTGGCAGAGTTGGAAAGGACCTTGATACCGTATAGACCAAATCTCTGGTTTTATAGATAAAAAAGTTAAGGCTTATAACCCGTCAATTGACATGACTCTATTTCCACCAAAATTCAATAGGAACCTGCTATATAATGTTTTTCTGGATTATTTCAATATCTAAACCTTTCTCATATTTTGCATGAGATGAAATTATCGTTTAAAATATTTACAGGCCCCCCACAGGCTTTTCCTTCTGAGAGAATTATACATCCTCATCCCATTGACGCCAGTCTTAGCCATAGACTTTTTTTTGATGGTGGAAAAGGAGCAAAAGAGACCTGTGCTTGAAAAGCCATCACATGGTCTGTCACCTCCTTTATCCTCTTTTATAATATCTGCAGTGTTCCTGATAAGGGCCGCTTCTTCAGCCTCAGTCCTGGTTTCAGAAAGGATGAATGGAGCAGAGCATAGCCAAGATGGATGTTATTACAGAGATGTTATATAGACTGAGAGCGAAACCTCTGTTATAAACCCTGGTATTTCAGAATTGTTCAGTATAGCAGCAAAACACAGTCTCAGCCAAAACAGAGATCACTTGGTTGGTGGTTACCCATTTCATTCTGTTCAATTTAACCTTAATCAGGCTGTGTACTGTTTGTGCTGATCCTGGAGCTGCTTGAGAAGTACTTTGCTTCTACATGAGTTCACCTGCCAGCTGTTAGCGGTAGAGCTGCTTAGATGGGACTCCAGAGCAGGGTGAGGCACGCGCTTTGTTTGGAGCCACTTTGAAGTCAATTTAACCTTAATCAGGGTCCTAATATACATCGTGATCTTTTTTTTGAAGATAAAAAAAAAAGTGAATTAATGGAGGGTACACACGCATGTGCTTCATGGCAGGGCTTCATGGAAAAGTCTCAGGTCTGTGGAGGCCAGACCTAGGTGTACCCAGAAAGCTGTTGGTCCTCCTTCTCAGTGCTCACGTGGTCCATATACACCCTGAGGTACTTACATTTGACTGAATTTTTTACAAGCATCAGCATAGGCTGCATGAGAAGAGATTCTTCAGAAAAAAAAATGAGGAAGAGAAACTTTTTCTGTTTGGTTACTTCAGGTGGCTTTGGCCTGAGCCATTTTTTCTTGAACACAAAAAATCAGAAAAAAATCCCCATGATACTGGTCTGAAGGTGATCTATTTATAAGATAGTAATAAAGTGGGCACAGAGCATATTCAGCTTAGGGGATAAAGAAAGACTTCCTGAAGGAGGCAGCTTTCTACTGCACTTTTTTTTTTTTAGATTTTATTTATTTATTTATTTATCTTTAGAGGGGAAGGAGAGAGGGAGAGAAACATCAATGTATGGTTGCCTTTTGTGCATTCCCTGCTGGGAGTTGGCCTCCAGGGAGCTGGCCTGCAACCCAGGCATGGGCCCTGACTGGGAATCGAACCGCGATCCTCTGGTTCGCAGGCCGGTGCTCAATCCACTGAGCTACACCAGCCAGGGCTCTACTGCACTTTTGAAGAATGGGCAAGAAGTCAAAATTCAGAGACAGCAGAAAACAGTTTGCGCCCAGGTTCATTCTGATAGATACGTTACCTAGGAAGGCCTAAAATGTTTCAGAAAATATGTTGCCTTTTCCAGAACACATTTTAACTCAAAGAATTAATATTTATTAGATTAGGACAACAGTTTTATTTGTTTGGTTTCGGTTTTGTTCAAATGGCAGAAATTCTGAAATTTGATCTCTTACAGCATTTGGTTTAGTTTGCTTTCTGTGCTTTCATTTGTGTTCTCTACCCTAAACACTGAGGTAATCGAGGGCAGGGGAGAGTGTTTTGCTGAGCTGTTACCCTGAAACCTACCATACAATTCTTGACACAAATGAATGAGCCACAGATATCATTGAGGAAGATATGACTGAGGAATAAACAAATAAATTTTGTAGGCCATTCTCATTTATATTTACATGTAGAAAATGTGCACACTTTATGAAGTGAATGAACTCTATGCCTATCTTTAACATTTAGGAAAAAATCAGAATCATTGTCAAGAATTGTCCCACATTTATAATGATCTTCCCTAAATAGCAAACCAAATGTCTTCCTTTCCTGAAGATTTAATACACAGTGATTCCATGACTCTCCCTATTTTATATGTAACTATGTATGCCTTTATGAATTCATTTGTTACTACAATTTTTAAAAGGTGGAAACAAGCAATATCTAATTGTCTCTTGAAATTGATTTATAAATCACAACTTTCTTTTAGCTCTGTGTTTTATTTATGTATTATGTTCCTTTATTTTATTTTTATTACATTATTTTTTATTGCATTTTCCATTACCATTTATTCCCCTATACCCTCTTCTACCTCCATCCACCGCAATCATCACACTGTTGTCTGTACCTATGAGTTCTTTTTTTCTTTTCAGCTTGATCCCTCCACCCCTCCCAAGATTCCCCATCACCCAGAGTTGTCAGCCTGCTCTCTGAGTATGTATTTTGCTTGTTACTTTAGTTTGGTCATTAGATCCCACATATGAGTAAAATCTTGTGGTATTTGCCTTTCTCTGACTGGCTTATTTCATTTAGCATAATGTCCTCCAGGTCCATCCACACAACTCACAAAGGGTAAAAGTTTCTTCTTCTTCATTGCCAAGTAGTATTCCATTGTTTAAATGTACCATAGCTGTTTTATCCACTCATCTACTGATAGACACTTGAGCTCCTTCCAAATCTTGGCTGTGATAAATAACAATGCAATTAATGTAGGGATGCATATATTCTTTTGAAATAGGGTTTTGGGTTTCTTCAGATAAATTCCCAGAAGTGGAATTGCTAGGTCATAAAACAATTCCATTTCTTATTTTATTTTAGTTTTAAGTTAAAAATAATGTTTATGACCATCTGAAATTCTGATTCTGCCTCAGCTCATGCTAGGGTCTGTGAATGTTTCTGAATCATGCAGCTATGATCCTTAGAAACCAGGGAGCCCTGGTGGGTGTGGCTCAGTTGGTTGGGCATTGTCCCACAAAGCAGAAGGTCACTGATTCAGTTCTTGTCAGGGCACATGGGTTGTGGGCCTGGTACCTGGACTCTGGCTGGGGCATGTGCAAGAGGCAGCCAATCAATGTTTCCCTCACACATTGATGTTTCTCACCCTCTCCTTCTCCCTCCCTCTCTCTCTAAAAAATCTTTAAAAAGAAAAAATACCAGGGAAAGCTATCCATTGGAAGGGTATGCTCTTATGAGACTCTACTGGCTAAGATGCAGCTGGTGAGAATTACTAGGGTCATGGTAACATGAAAAAAAATACAACAGTTAAGATGCCATGACTGTCTAGTCTAATATAGATTTTTAAGAGGTAATATTATAAGCATGAAATGGCCTAGAATGGTTTATATAAGTAAAATAAGTAGACCCTGTATAAATGTCTACTGTGGCTCTTGTCTTTTGAGGCAGTGGATAAATATGTACTGTGCTCCCTTAGGAAAGTGAACCACCCACTGTGAGCTTCAGTTTTCTAATGTACTTAATGGAAATAATGTTTTCTATTTTTCAGCAATTGTGGAGCTTGGCACAAAGCGGATGCTTCTTAAGTATTTATTTCCTTCTTTTTGCCTATCATAAATAAGTATTCATCACGTACAATGATATGATAAATTATCACTGGTTTGATTATTACTGATTTTGGTAAATACAAAAATTTATCAAGTCATTTCCACATGCAAGGCAATTGGCTCAGTGCTAATTGTACACTGGTAACTTGCTCATTGAGGGTTTTCCTTCTTTTTTTCTCCTGCCCTTAAATCTCCTCCCTCCCATCCTCTTCTCATGAAATATAAACTCAATCCATAGCCTATTTAGAGGTTGTGGCACATGGCCATCCTCAATATAGCAGTCCACTCCAGATTTAAGTTTGTCACCATTTTTTAGAGGGAATGGAAGAGAAAAATGAATTTAATTTAGTATAAAATAATAAACATTTCTGGGCACTGGAAACATCTGTGGTATTTTAAGAGCTGTTATCATTAATCAGTTAAGCATGTTTACCCAGACCCATGATTGCTTAGGAAACTGAACCTCATACCCTGAGCCCTTCAATGAGAGATGGCCACCAAAATCTGAGACAAAGGGTATATGTTCCCAGTAATCATTATATGCCTTGACTGGCTCATGAATGTGGCCTCTTTCATGGATAAGAGGTGACATAAACCAGTAGTTTGGAATATTGTAAAGCCCTACTTGTACTATTGCTACCTTGTGGCTCTTGATTTTTGGCCAGAGCAGTTGCTTGTGGTTCTGCTTTTCAATAGTTTGTCCTGTTATAATTTTTGAGAGTCAGGCATCTTCTGCATGAATTTATTTTATTCTAGTTGTAAAACAGCATGGTGATTATTATCATTAGCTAATTTTTACCACATAAAAAGAAGCATGGCATTTGACTGTGGGGGAGAGTATTCGGGACTCAACAAGGCACCTCTGACTTGCAGTGTCCATAGTGTCATCTCATAATGGGTGGGAGCCTGGGGAGGGGGCAGTGTTAGGGGATGTCTTTGAAGAGTGTGCTCCTTCAGTGCACAAAATATTATTAGGAACACACATTCCTAATAAACCATGGCAAAAGGGAAGCCCAACATAGAAGACATAAATTCTTAAAAATAAGGTTTCCTATTTGGAACAAAATTTGGCCTCCAGTAAACATATATGTGTTAGTTAAGTATTATTATCTTTATTATTAGTGAATTAGGCAACTATGTGAATGTGGTGCCATTTACTGTAATGGAGAAGACTGGAGAAGGTTTTCAGGAAAAAAAGTATTGGTACTTTTGGAAATATTAAGTCTACAATGTCCATTTAAATTTCTGAGCCGAAGTGTCAGAACTGGACGTAAGAATCTTAAGTTCCTGGTTGTGGGGGCAACTTTCCTTCAAGTCCCCCTGTGTGCCACAGATGAAAGTAAATATGACTGAGACATGATGTGATCTGCTTAGGGAGAAGTGGCTATTTTCCCAGAGGAAAAAGGCTGTGAGAAGTGGCCAGTTTCTCGGAGGAGAAAAAGGCCTCGAGCCCCCTCCTCCAGAGCCTTTTATTGGGTTGTAATACAGAGGAATACAGTGCAGCAAGGATCAAACAGTAGATAACACTTCAAAGAAATCTGAGGACTTAGTCTGAGTCAGAGTCTGTCAGGCAGAGAGTTTTAGGGTTTCCTGCTCAAACCCTTAACATATGAATAAAAGCACTCTTAGCAGAGCAGATTTCACAGGTTTATCAGGAAGTCTTTGTGATGCCAGATTTTCCCCCAGGACACGCTCTAGCAAGGCAAGGAGCTGCACCCCTCCCCAACAGGTATTCAGGCTTAAGAGGATTAGAGCCAGGAAGGGCTTCTCCCAGAGGACATGGGGACTCCGGCTACATCAAAGCCAGGGGGGGTGAGAGTCCATTGCTCTTTGCTGCAGCTCCCTACCCCTAGTCCTTCCATGAAGGCCTCCTCAAGTGATCGAGTCTGGCTTTGGTTGCCCCCTGCTGTGAGGGGTCTTACCTGTCATTGACTTCTGACCAAACTTTGGGGGCAGGGAGAGGAAACTGAGGCAGCATTTGCTACCAGAGACAAACTTTGTCTCCTGTGGCTCAAATTCCAGAGGTCATCCCTCGCCCTTATCCACAGGGGGTCAAGATACAATTCCTAAAACCAGGCAGAGCTAAAGATTAGATTTGATCTTTAATCAAGGATCTCAAATGAGATAATGAACAAAAAGAGAGGGGAACATGGAAAGGAGGAAGATCCAGGAGAAAGAGTAAGAAGGAGCCGATGGTGTTGGAGGAAAATAATGCATTTTCTAAGGAAAGAGGTGTTGCAAGGTGATTCAGACACTGGCCCTCAGTGTCCGAATCATTATGGATGAAATGAGACATTCATATGGACTACTGAGTCTGGTGGAGGAAAAGGGACAGCATGGCTTTTTTTTCTCAAGGGGAGCAAAACTGCAGCCCTTGCCACTATTGGCCTTTACTAGGTTTCTCCACACATTACATGATGGTTCTCATTCACTATGCACAAGTTGCTTTAGGTGGTTACCTTTTACAGAAAACAAAGGAGCCAATGCCGCTAAACACATCACAGAAGAGGGATATTTGAAAATGAAAAGGGCAAACGTGGTTGGACAAGTTATACTGTTCCTAGGAAGGTTTAGCATGGATTTTGGGAAGTTATTTTGCAGTAAATGTTTGCCACAAATCTGGGTGAGGGAGTTCCCAGCAAAAAGCAAGACTCAAAGTGGCCTAGGCATATAGCAAGCCTGATCCCCCATGGGAGAACCTATCCGAGGGCCTGGGTCCTGTGCATCTCCGAGTGGGAGCTGGGCCCACATCACCCAGAATGGTCTCCTACAGCAAGGAATAAGTGTGGTCAGCTGTGTTAGTTCTTACTGAAATGTCAAGTCGAGTGGGTTTTGAAGCTTGACCATAGAATGTGGTAAATGGAGGTAACTGGCAATTTGGATAGGAGGGGTTTCAGTGTCATGGTGGGGTCAGAACTCATAAGCAGTGAGCTGTGGAGAAGAGGGGGGTGAGAAAGTGCACATAGCCTGGCAAAATACAGTATCCTGACACAGGTTCTGGACCCTTCACATCCATCCTGCCTCAGTTCACATGAGATTGAGCTCTTCATGTTTTTCCTTTAGGATGGTACCTCTGTAAGGACCATAGTGTTCTTAGTTCCTTTCCAATCTTTTAAATAAGGATTGAGAAGCCACCAAGATGGTTCTGCTGCTTAAAACTAGTGAAGCCAACTGACACACTCATCTAAATAATACACTAATTGGCACAAAGAAATTTTGGGTGTAATTTAGAAGTTGAGGGTTCTGTGTCCTAAAGCCAATGTACAAATTAAACTCTTCAAGTAATAGAAAGTTTTCCTGCTCTCTGGAGTGACTATAATGTGCTTAATATGCAAAATAAATAAGACATCTATCATAGCAATGAAGGGCAATTAGACAAACCTTATAATTTGGAAGTCATCACTGATGCCTCTTTGCCTAAACGGGTCTTCTTTCCTGTTATAGACTGAATTGTGTCCCCCACACATCCATATGCTGAGGCCATAAATCCAAATGTAACTGTATTTGCACGTAGGGACTTTAAGGAAGTAATTAGGATTAAAAAGGTCATGAGTGTGGGGCCCTAATCTGATAGAATTGGTGTTCTTTGAAGAAGACACACACAACACACACACACACACACACACACACAAGATGCAGTGAGAAGATGGCATCTGCAAGTCAACAAGAGAGGCCTCAGGAAAAATCAACCCTGCTGATACCTCGGTTGTGGACTTCCAGCCTCAACAGCTATGAGAAAAAAAAATTTATTGTTTAAGCAGCCTAGCATGTGGTATTTTGTGCCTATTTGTTATAGGCTCCCTTAGCAAGCTAAGACAGCTCCATCCAAACTTTTTTAGCCAATCAGTTCTGCTATAATATCTCTTAAATTCATTTGCTCCCTACCAAACCCACTTTGGAGTTCCACTTCAGGTGTTTATTATCTACTTTTTGGACAATTGAAATAATCTTCATATTGGTCTCATATGTGCCCTAATCAAAATCCTTCATACTCTGTCCAATTAATTTGTCCCAGAGACCAGAGCCAGGAACAGAATTGCAGTCAGAGGTTCCATTTAAGGCACTTCCAGTGTTGGGGGACTAGAGGAACTCAGAAGAGGATACTCACTAGGGCCCTGCCTCTTAAGCATCACAAATGTACTAGGGAGGAAGAAGCAAGCCATAAACCCAGAGACATGTTCAGGAAATGGCCATTCACAGCAGCCATGGCATACCATTTGGCCATGTTGCCTGTCACAGGCTGAGGAATTTATTCATTATTTGTTCAATTAATATGCTATGTAATGAGTGCTTGGCACCCATAATCCGGTGGTGAACAAGAGAAGATCAGTGACTTTGCTGAGCTTATATTTTGGTGGGTGGAGATACAACATATATCTAAACTAATGAGATAATTTAAGATAGGAAAAGATGCTATGAAGATTATGAAAAAGGTAATGGGTTGATGCAAGAAGCTACTTTTCACAGAGAAATGGATGAAGGAAGTGTCATTGTACCTGGGACATGAAAGATGAGAAGGAACTAGCAAAACAGGGAATTACCTGCCAAGCAGAGAAAATTGGTACTGGAAAAGTAGATAAGATGGATGAAACAAACACAAGGACAGGGTTGAGAAATATAGATAAAGAGGTTTGGCAAGAATTAAATGAGATATTTCTTGTTGGCCAGTGGGTTGGGGAGTATTGTATTTTCTTCTAATTGGATTTGGCAGCCACTGGAGGGTTGTAAACTGGGACATGATAAAATTAAATCTGTATTTTAGAACAGCAATGCCCATCCTTTTTGGCACCAAGGGCTGGTTTTTCCACTGATGCAGGGGGAGGGGAGAGGACAGGAGGCAGAGCCCAGGCAAACTTCATTGGTCCCAGGTTCCTAACAGGCCACAGACTGGTACTGTCCAGGACATCAGGATTGGGGACACTTGTTTTACAAGGTTATTGTGGCTTCTGTGGAGATGAACTGTTGAAGGTAAGCTGGGGGTGGGGTGGTTAAAGGTTTCTGCAGGGGCCCAGGTTTAGAGATGATGCTTATTTGCACTATGGTGCTAACAGAAATATGGCAGTAGAAATAGTGAGATGCAATGTTCAGAATCTATTTCAGTGGTAAAGTTGCCCAAATATGCTTTAGGATGGGATAAGCTTGTGAGGAAACAAGAGGAGTTGAATGATGGTGGTATAATAAACTGAGAAGTATAAGCAGTATTGGGGGAAAATATGAAGCTATGATATGCCTCCATTTAAGTCTGAGGTACTTTATTAGACATGAAAGAAAGAGTGACTGGTCAAATACCATTTAGGAAGAAGAGAAACTATGAGGGACTGTTACGGAAGGCAGCTGCCCACTGTCACCCATATAGACAAATTCCAGAGGCAGAGATTTGGTGAGAAAAGAAAGCCAGTCTTAATATTCAAAAGTTACACACTCTGGGAGGGGGGCAGGCTCCTGCCTCAAATCCCATCCCCTCTGAAACACCCAGTCGCCCTCTGCCTGACTGGTCCAAGGCTGCCCCCAGAATTCCTTCTCCCATTTAAAAACACCATCCTTCTGGAACTGCAGGTGGCTGCCACATGGTAATCTAGGCAGCTTGGCTTTTTTCAGGTTGCAGTTCTGATTTAGATTTTTTTCTGGGGGGGCACATGTTGGTTGGCCCCGCCTGCTGGTCCCACAAAGCACTGGCCTGCACTGCTGCAAGATGTGTCAGAGTGAGGGCGTCTCTCCCTTCTGTCCATTTATATAAGCTACCCCTGAAGGTTGGGTGAGGTGCTCAAACTTCAGTGCTTTGGGATGGTCCTGAACCCCCAACCAACCCCATATTTTCCCAGGCTAGACTGACAGGTCTTAACCAAAGGAAAGGATAGTAGGGCTTTTCCCTTAGTCAATCACCCTCCCTGGCCTTGCACTTGCTCAGGATAACGACTTCCTTCCATTGTATCTTGCCAGGAAGTGGGGGGATCTGTCCTCTCTTGCCACACTAACATGGTTACTTAGGCGATGCAGAGCTCCCCCCCCTCCTCTCCACTCCAGGTTGCACTCTGCAATGGTCAGGCTACAGGTATCAGGATCACTGGATTCGACCAGATGAAAGTAGTTGGTGCTTTTGATAAACTCCAGTTTAGCTGAGTCATGGGGATGGGAACTTCTTGAAAAAGGTATGTTAAAGAGAGAATGGGAGATGAGAATAGGGAAAAGTTATGCTGGAAAAAGAAATAGACAAATAGAGTTGGGATAGGTCATACTACCTTTTGGGGTAAAGGGAGATGTCACTTATTGTGAGCAAGAATAAGGCTTATTTGTATGCTTTTGGGAATAGTGTGTTAAGAGGTCTGGCACTGTTTCAAGGGGCTAGGTTTCCAGGTAGGTTGAACTACAAGGGAGTTACAGAATAAATAATAATGCTAAAAAGCTAAAGTTGAATTGTTTTCTCCTAATTTGAGTATTTGTTCTTGTGAAGAGCTTGTCTGTTTAAAAAGTTGAATATGTTTTAAAATTTGTGAAGATATGTTTCTAAGTCTGTAGAAAATCTATTAATTTTTGTAGAACAGAGAAACCAAAATCCTCTCATCATATATATTTCTAGCTAATTAAGGAAAAGTTACTTTTTTTGGAGGGGGTCACTCAATGGTAACAATGCCATTTTTGGACTTGAAAGTTCACATTAAATTCTATTGAATAGGGCACTTGAAGTGCCTTCTCCAGCACTCTCCAGCTCAAAGGCGGTCACCACTAGAGGGAGTACGAAAGGCCTTTGAACAGTCAAGGAACTTCTGAAACATGCTCCTTTAGAATGAAATGCAGGAGATTTAAAAACAACTTTCGCATCATTTCAGTTATTGCTCACTCATTGATAGCTATCTTCTACATTGAATATTTAATGGTAATGTTCAAAAAACTAGTCCTGGCTGGTGTGGCTCAATGGATTGAGTGCTGGCCTATGAACCCAAAGGGTCTCCAGTTCCATTCTCATTCAGGGCACATGCCTGGGTTGTGGGCCAGGTCTCCAGTTGGGGGCACACAAGAGGCAAACACACATTGATGTTTCTCTCCCTCTCTTTCTCCATCCCTTCCCCTCTCTCTAAACATTAATAAATAAAATCTTTAACATAAAAATTAAAGTTAGAGAATTGAAGTTTTCTTCTTATTTGAATATTTCTGATAAAAACATGTCTGCTACTAGAAAAGTTTCAATATTTTTAAAATTTGCAAAGACATATAAGTTCCTAATGCCTGTGAATATTAAAAATGAAATCAAAATATAATATGAAATAATGACATATTCTAAAATAACACTCTTTTAGTGTTTTACACTTAACCACCCTTACTGAGAAATAAAAATGTGGGTTTTACCTACTATTTCTTTGTGCAATTAAAGCCAAGGAGATCCCCTTCACTTCCTTACCACTTAGTTCCCTGAGTTTAAACATGCAATAAATTCCCAGCCAAAAGTATCTCTTTTGATATTTTTCTGTGGTTCTTTATTATCATTTGTAGAATATACTGTGGTTGTGTTTACCTCTGCCTGCCATTTCCACACCTTTTTGGTTTCCTCTACAGCTGTGGGTATTTCTTATGTGAAACCACAGGTCAGTACAGAGCCACAGAACTGACAATTAGAATTTTAGCTACTGTCCTGTGGGGTTTTCAGAGTTACAACTGATTCCATACTTTAAATCCAGATCCTTAAATTACTACCATCTGATACCTGAAATAATCATGGTTTCTCCAGGGGTCCTACCTAGGTCATCCTTTCTCATTTCTATTGGAAGTAAGTGTGTGTCCCCATTTCTAAATGGGGTTCTCACAAGTACCTTCACTAGCTATGAGATCTATGAGATAAGGATTTGGTGTTTCCTGTGTGTACTTGCACCGGTCCCCATTGACTAGTACGTTGCCTTTGTAGCATGACTGTATCCTTCCTTAGGGCCTCATTTTAAGCAGTGGGTCTCAAACTTTAGTAAGCACCAAAGAGCATCTTCCAAAAGAGCTAGATAAAATGAAAATTACTGGGTTCCACCCTCAGACCTTCTCATTCAGTAGATCTTGGAGGGGACACTAAAGAAAAATTACTTATGACACTTGTTAAAGACAGTAAGGCTTTATTCAGAGGGGGTACTTCAACAGGGGTTTGTAGTAGTGGAGAAAGATTGGGCTCAACTCCAGACACAACAAGAAAAATTGGGAATTTATAGCCAAGGAGCAGAGGTGGGGGGCTGTTGTTTGGACAGTGGATGGAAAATTACTAGAAGGAAACACCAAGGGTAAAGGAGGATTCCAGACATGCTAACCTGACAGAATTCTTGCCAGAGTAATCAGGCATCAGCAGGGGTACTGAGGACAAGGAACTGATTAAATGGCCAAGAACCTGAGTAGATATTGAGGCTGATCAAATATTGAGGGTGAGGGGAGTCTGACAGGATTCTTTCTAAAACTGGACAATGCAGAGAACCTATGTATGGTCATTGGACATGGCCTTTCCCCTTCCCATGATTGAGGGATGATCAGGGGGTCCTTGGTCAGAAGGAATGTGCATTGTTTTGGAAATGGATTGTAACTCCCTTTTATCCACTTTTGGGAATTGCTTCCTGTCCTGTGACTGCTTCTTGACCTTTTCTCTACATTGAGGTAAAGTAGTTTAGACACATGTGGGACATGTGTCTCCTTTGTCTGGAACCCCTTAAAACAAGTTTCAGACACAGTGGATGCAGTCTCTCTCACTCTGACCTACTGCCATTGTAATAAACGGTATGTCCACATCTGGTAGTCCACTGGGTGTTCTCTTTTTCAGAATATCATGGACACTTAAAAAGCTCCCCAGTTCCATGTTAAACAAACACGGAAGCCCATACATCAGGGCCTAGCTGAAAAGAGAGTTCAGAGAAACCTGACCAGAATTTGATCAAGCCAAGAGTATTTGTCAGGGGGCATGCATTTGTGTTCCTAACATGATTCTAGATGATGCTGATGCTCTTGGTCTGGAAAGCAAGTTTCGAGACCCACAGGTTTAGAACTTCATGAGTTCCCTCAGGAAGAAGAAAATACACTTGTTGCATAGTTCAGTTCAGACTGCCAGAGCTTCCATTGCTGTTTCACCTTTTGACTAGTCTCTGTATAGAAAGAAAACCTTTGCTAGAGACATCATTGAGCTTGGAGCTGAGTAAGATATATGATATCTATTAATACAATTAGACTCATAGGCATGGACAAAGGATGGCAAGTGAGTGCAGATATTTCTCACTGATCCCTGGTATTATAAATACTATGACAGTGTCTAAATTATGAGTGATTAACTACTAATGCTGTTTCACAAAGGAAGTGTTTACCTCAATGATATGGTCAGAGGAAGTGTTAATTTGTAAGTGAGTAATTTGGAAGTGTAATTAATTTGTAAGTTAATTTGTAACTCCCATTTATTTTGCGAGTTATGGGTTTTGTCCTAGCAAGCAGAGACTGCTAGAAGAATTAATCTTTGGTCCCCATCATTATGAATCTGTCTCTTACAAGTAACCTGGGCTCTTTGTCTTCGAGTGATGTCCACCTGGCCCACTCCCTTACTCAGCCTGGGCTCCTGGAGGCCAAGCCTGATGAGGGTCCACAAATGGCCTGGGTTTTTTTTTTCAACCTGATTGTTTCTTTAAAGGCACCTATATACAGAGCTCTAAATATTTGCTTCTCAAACACAGGTATGTGCTCCCTGCCATGTGCTAGGAGACATAAAAAAGCACAGAACCAGCATGGCACCTCCTGGAATCACAATTGTACTAGCCACTTTTGGTAGAATTAGAATGCTGTCTGTGCCCTGTGCCACATCCCTAGTCCCCCTGACCCCAGCTTCAGAGTATCAGACAGTCTCTTCAAGCTTCCTTCCCTACCCCCAGCCCTAGCTGCTGCATCTCTCAGCTCCTCTATCATGGGGCTTTCTCCAAAGCAGAAGTTCTTCTCCAGCCAGCAGTTAGACACCCTGGAAATGCCAAAGGAATGAATGCCCCTGGGAGGAACTCTTGGTTACTATCCCAAGGAAATTCAACTCCATTTGCCCAGAGTGGCAATCAGCTCAACTATACTTTCTATTGTTTTCTTTCCTTCCCTTTCTGCTCCCTCACTTGCACTCAAGTTTACTCTCAGGCTTTGCATTGCAGGAAATGCAAAACTAAGATACAGAATACTCAATATTATTCAAATGCAAAATGCCTAGAGAGCAAAATTCACACAACTTTAAGATATACAATAGCACTTAAAGAATTAAGGGTGGAGGTGTAATGACTTTAGATATTCACTTCCTTCCACAGGAAGAAAAAAGAGAACAATTGCTCTAAATTCTACAGAAGATGTTTTTAATTTCTTTCTTTCTTCTCAAACATTATACTTTCAATCTCTGAACTTACTTTGTCTTTAGACCCCACCTCTCCACTAAAAAATCCTAAACAGTAACTTCAGATTGGACAAATGCAATGAATAGCTTTGAGTTATTTTCATAGACTTCTGTACTGCTTTTGACAGGAATGACTGCCACCTCCTTTCTGAAACTCTTTCAACCCTTGTTTTCTTGGATATAAACTCTACCTCTTTGATCATTCTTCCTTTTCTTTCTTAAATCCACTGAAGTATGGTATTTCTGTTCATTCTGTCTTCTAAATTCTATTTTTCTCATGTTTTACTTATTTGGGGTATTTATTTTTGGTTGCCACATTTTAGAATGCAAATTGAAAGGCAAATCATTTAAAAATAAAGGTCCTTATTCATATTGTTTCCATTTGTATCAGAATAAAAGTAGGATTGGAATACCTAGAAAATTTGGCCTTGACCCTAGACATGTGGTACCACTTCTAGTAGCACCCCAAGTGCATAGTGATTAATGTGTCAACTAATATGATTTGGCATTTAAAATTTTATTTTATTTTTGATTTTAGAAAGAATGTAAAGGAGGGAGAAAAAGAGGGAGAGAAACATCAATATGAGTGAGAAACATTGACGGGTTGCCTTCTGTAGCTCCATACCCACCAAGGACTGAACCCCCAGCCCAGGCATGTGCCCTGACTGCAAATCAAACATGCAGCCTTTTGGTGTGCAGGATGATGCACAATCCACTGAGCCATACCAGCTAAGGCTGGATTTGTCATTTTTAAACCATGTATAAATAGTGACCTGTTTGACACCTAGTAAATTTTCTATAAATTGGTTATTTGTTATAATCTTGTGTAAGGGGTTATAGTGAAATAAATTTAGTATATACTTCAGTATATAGTATATTTAGTATATATAGTGAAGTATGAGAATAATGGAGAAAACATTTGACACTCAAGAAATACCATTTAGATATCTTAATTGTTAGAGTGGTTGGTGACATGGACTGTGAAAGAATTCACAAAGAGAAGAAAGTACAGAGAGCAAAGTTTTTATTTTTACTTTCCCAAGGAAAGGAAAGGGCTAGGTTTGGGAAAATGCACCAGCACTGAGAGGTGGGGGCTTTAAGCTTTTATGGAGTAGTAGGGTGGTTATAGAGCAAGCTGTTTCAGTTAGGCTGCAGTTTGTTTCAATGTTATCTTTGGGTACAGGGCTTAGTGGTGGTTCTGGTCTGTCATGTCCTGTTTTGTAGGTTCCCAAGCCTCTGGGCTTTCAGGGCACTTTCAGTAATTTTCTAGTCCTGATGATAAAGACTCATAAAACAATTAGAATGGTCTTGTTTTATGAGATTTAGCCAGCTCTGGGAGAGGGCCTGACAGAGGGCTTTTGTCCTATAATTAATGAAATTATAACATGGTTCTTCTGAAATACATCTGATATTATTAAGGAGTGCATGTTCAACAATATTTTTAGGACTTCTGGCCAAGATGGAGACGTAGGTAGATGCAGTGCGCTTCCTTGCACAACCAAAAAAAAAAGGACAACAACAAATAAAAAAAAAACAAACAAACAACCAGAGCTGTCAGGAACTGTATGGAAGTCTGACAACCACAGAGTTAAGGAAGAAACATTTATCCAGACCAGTAGAAGGGGCAGAGACAGGCAGGCAGGGCAGAGAGGACTTGTGGTAAGGCAGCTGCTGGAGGACCAAGATAGGTGAGGTGGTGGTTCCCAGACCACCTGGTCGAGCAGGGAGTCCCACATTTCTGTGTGGATAAACCAGGAAGAACAACTGGGAAATTAGACAGACTAGGCAACCCAGGGTTCCAGCATTGGGAAAAATAAAACCTCAAAACCTTTAACTAAAAATCTGTGGGGGATGCAGTGGTGGGAGAAATGTTGAGCCTCAAAGGAAAGTTCATTGGAGATACCCACAGGGTCCTAGAATGTATACGAACCCACCCACCTGGGAATCAGCACCAGAAGGGTCCACTTTGCTTGTGGGTAGCAGGGAAGTGACTGAAAGCCAGCCAAGGGCCAAGCAAGTGGCATTGTTCCCTTTTGAACTCCTCCTTCACATACAGCACCACAATGCAGCCACTGTGGGTTGCCCCACCCTGGTGAATACCTAAGGCTCTGCCCTTTACTATGTAACAGGCATGCCAAGACAAAAAAAAAAAAAGTCCCAAATAAAAAAACAGTTCAAAGCTCCAGAAAAAATACAGCTGGATGAAGACATAGACAACTTATTAATACACAGTTCAAAGCACTGGTAATCAGGATATTCACAGAAATGGTTGAATATGGTCACAAAACAGAGGAAAGAGTGAAGGCTATGAAAAGAGAATTAAAGGAAAATGTACAGGGAACCAAGAGTGATGGGACGGAAACCGGGACTCAAATCAACGGTTTGGACCAGAAGGAAGAAATAAACATTCAACCAGAACAGAATGAAGAACCAAGAATTTGAAAAGATGGGGAGAGGCTTAGGAACCTTCAGGACAACTTTAAACATTTCACTGTCAGAACCATAGGGGTGCCAGAAGGAGAAGAGGAAGAGAAAGAAATTGAAAACTTCTTTGAAAAACTAATGGAGAGCTTCCCCAATCTGCTGATGGAAATAGCTTCCAGGAAGTACAGGAAGCTCAGAGAGTCCCAAAGAAGTTGGACCCAAGGAAGCACACACCAAAGTACATCATAATTCCATTACTCAAGATTAAAGATGAATCTTTTAATCTTTAAAAGCAGCAGGAGGAGAAGAAACTTATTTACAAAGGAGTTCCCATAAGATTATCAGCTGATTTCTCAAAAGAAATCATATAAGCAAGAAAAGGCTGGAAAGAAGTATTCCAAATCATGAAAGGCAAGGACCTACATCCAAGACTACTCTGTCTTGCAAAGCTATCATTTAGAATGGAAGGGCAGATAAAGTACTTCCTCGATAAGGTCAAGTTCAAGGAGTTCATCATCACCAAGCTCTTATATGAAATGTTAAAGGGACTTATCTAAGGTAAAGAAGAATTTCAAAAACTATGTACAGTAAAGTGACAACAAATTTACAACTATCAACAACTGAACCTAAGAAAACAAAAACAAACTAAGCAAACAGCTAGAACAGGAAGAGAATCACAGAAATGGAGATAATATGGAGGGTTATTAGTGGGGAGGGGAAAAGGAGGAATGGGGTAAAAGGTATAGGGAATAAGAAGCATAAATAGGCCCTGGCTGGTGTAGCTCAGGGGGTTGAGCGTGAGCCTGCAAACCAGAGGATCAAGGTTGATTCCCAGTCAGGGCACATGCCTGGGTTGCAGGCCAGTTCCCAGCGGAGGACTCATGAGAGGCAACCATACATTGATATTTCTCTCCCACTCTCCTTCTCTTCCACTCTAAAGATACATAAATAAAGCCTTTAAAAATTATTTTAAAAAAGAAGCATAAATAGTACATACAAAATAGACAGGGGTGGTGAAGAATAGTATAGTAAATGTAGAAGCTGAAGAACTTATATGTACAACCCATGGACATGAACTAAGGGGAGCGAGAATGTGGGTGGGGTGCATAGTGGAGGGGAATAAAGGGGGGAAATGGGACAATGGTAATTGCATAATCAATAAAATATATTTTTAAAATACTATTTTTATAAGAGTCTGAAAATATGTTTTTGCATAACACTGCTAAGCAAGCTGCCATTTTCAGGCCTGAAATGCCTAGAGTTGACCAGGTATCAAAATACAGGTATTTTAAAGATATAAGAGAGTAATTTCAACCTGCTAAAAAAGAAAATATGCTATAAGCAATATAATTATTGAACTTTTTCCCCAAGAAGTATAGATTGAGAGGTTATTACTTTACTGGAAAACTTATTTTTCCCATTATTTGTTTTAATGAGCATTTAAATTTTTTATCTAACTAACTAGAATTGTCTCATCTTCTCTAGCAATAAATTATATGTCATAGGAAGGGCTGTCTTCATTTTTCAAAAACAAGGTCACTAAATTATTTCACATTTTTATTCTCCTATATTATCTATTCACCCCCTTTTTCTCTCTGTCCTCCTATCTTTTCCCTCCTCTCCCCTTCCCTACTGTTTTCCTCTTCTCTCCTTGATATTCAAGGTGCTCAAATATTTGTATCAGTTAACTGTACTGTGGAACTGAAGAAAGAATATATTTACCCAGAAGAACTCTTTGGGGCTAACTGGTCACAAATTCATAACTAGGTCATGGAAGCCATTGCAGACAGATGCCTCTCACTCACTCTGAAATTCAGGAAAATGCCACAGACTGACCTTTTAACCTCCTGCGCCAGGCTCCTGCCAGCTTATAAGGAGGGAGTTCCTGTTATAGCAGCTCAACCAATGGGTTGAGACCTGCCCCAACCAATTGGAACTGGGCAGCCATGTTCTTACTTCTATTTATACTGACCAATCAGAGTGGCTATATACAACCAATCAGATCTCAAGAAGCTGACCAATCAGGACAGTGCTATTTGGACCAGTTTGTACAAATTTGTATTCCTCATTTGCAGAAAAATGGACCAATTGGGAACCAGAGTGGTAACTTTATAAAATGTACCCTTACTGCAGTCTCCATGGATCACACTTGCAGTTTCCACAAGGGCTGCACAGCCTCAGTTTGCAAATTGTTCGCTCAAATAGTTTCTTTCCTCTTTCTGCTGCTCAGATTAGAGACTTGTTAACAGTATCCTTCTCTCTTTATAAATATTGTGTTTTACTCTTTAACTCATAACTGAGTTCCTTGGCCAAGTGCTTTATGGCAGTATAGGGAATAGAAATGTCACATATAAATGGAATGAGTTATGGAAACAGGCAGTTGCCATTTCTCCCTAGAAATGCAAATCTTTGAATGACCTCAGTGGGAGAAGAGCGCTAAGAGCATATTCCAGTTTTAGAGCACAAGGTTCAGGATATTGAATTAATATGGTTATGACATGATTAAAAATGAAATGCATTTCAGGAAGTCTTTGGATTGCACTAAGATAAATTTTACTACATTTACAATTACTCATTTTACTATTTCTTTTTCTAGCTATTCACCATCAATCTTATGTGAAACTTGTGGCAGGAAACAAAGCACTATTTCTGTTTCGAGAATAGCTCAGTGAATACGTTTAGAACTATTGTCATTTCCCTCGTCAAAGATGGCATTGTTGGAATGAGCATACATAAACTTTCTTTCCTACTGAGTAGACCACGTGGAAAATGCTTATTTTATTTTTCTTTTAAGAATAAAATTGCAATCTTTCAACAGAACATGTTGATTATGCCATCTGGCACATAATTTCTATGCTTAAATTAAGCTGAGAAATCAATTCAGTGTTGAAAGATATTATCCGTTTAACATTTTTTCACCTCAAGGCAATTCAAGAAAGTAGGGCAAAAAAAGTTTTCTTTTCTAAGTATGTGCATTATATAGGCCTTAAATATTTATTTCCATACAGATGAAAATTATAATTTATAAGTGAATAGCTACAGTCTACTGGGACTTCTTGTCCTGTAGTTACACCAAATTTATGGTGATTCTCAGAGGGAAAGGGGAGTGGGAGAGGTGGAGGGGCATGGGAAGAGATAAATGGTGATGGAAGGAAATTTGACTTGGGGTGGTGAACAGATAATACAGTATACAGATGATGTATTATAGAATTATACACATGAAACCTATATAATTTTATTAATCAATGTCATTCTAATAAATTCAATTAAAAAACTATAAAGTATAACTGGAACATTCCTGGAAGGTCAGGTAATTATCAGTTGGAGATTGGTATCTATTAATAGATAGAGTATAAAGATCTGTCCTAAGTGTTAGTGGCAAAATGGCACCAGGTGTCAGACTGTTGTAGTCAGCCCAGACCTTGGTTCAGCAACCTCAGTACTTGAATTCTGGCTAAGAAAGAATTTAGGAGCAAGACTCAAACTATGAGAGAAAGTTTATTTACAAAGTCACAGAGGAAGAAGAAGTGAGCTGTAGAAGAAATGGGCTCAGGAAACAAGTTACAGAGGCAAAAGAAAAGCCCTTGGAACTTAGGAAAAGAGAGAGGCAAAGAAAGCATGACTGGGGGAATGGGCTGGGGAAAGGCACAGGTATGTTCCATAGAGAGACCACAGAGGGTCCTCGAGGGTATTTATCTGAAGGTTTCAGGGAAGAAATATGGATCATCTTTCCAGGTGTACCTTTAAGGTCTTGGTCTCTACTAATTGATTGGTGCCACACAGGGGGTCATTCATCAGTGCAGCTTGTCCTGATGTCAGGCATGGCATCATTTGTCTCCTTTTGCTGCTTTTCTGGTTCAGGAGCTGAAACACAACTGAGGTCTAGATGTGTTTGATGTGGGTCAGAACCTCCTTTTCTTGGAGGCTTAATACTTTTGGGCTATTCTCTGGCTCTTTGTTTGTTACCCCTCTAAGGTGGGGCCTAACCACATGACTAGCAACATGCCAGGGAAGAAATGGTCAGGGTAGGGTCTGAACAGAATAACCAATGATGTGAAAGATCAGGGGACCTAAACTGCATGACCAGTGATATGCTAGGGGAGGAAAGGTTACCCTGGTGGGGAGGTCCTTATTTTCCCAGTTTTGCTGGCTCCTAAGCGCCCTGGTGACCCTCTGTACGTGGCCCATTGCCCTCTTCTCATGTCTATTTAACTGCTTACCACATAAAGAAGTGTTTACATTTTGTTCAGACTTTTCTCCTCTTGTCTCTTTCTTTTTTTTTAGATTTCATGTATTTATTTTTAGAAAGAGGGGAAGAGCGAGAAAGAGAAGGGAAGAAACATCAATGTGCAAGAGAAACATAAATTGGCTGCCTCTTGCACACCTCTAACAGGGAAACTGGCCTGAAATCCAGGCATGCACCCTGACTGGAAATCGAACCAGCAACCTTTTACTTTGCAGGCCAGCACTCAACCCACTGAGCCACACCAGCCATGGCCAGACTTTCCTTTGTTAAGCAGTTTGTGAGTTCAGGTTGTAGCCATTGGTAAACGTACAAATGAACGAGTATAATATACAAATTAGACTATGCCTAGAACTACCTAGGAAGTTAAGTTACTAATAGGTGGTGGGAACTTGAAAAAGAAAATGGTACTTTTTGACTAGAGAAAGGAGGATTCCTGCAACAGGATTTTGTTGTCCTTTCTTTTCCTCTCTATTCCTGCACATGAAGATTAAATCAATGCCCATTCATCTAAGAATTTCTTAGTCCTGGTCTTAGACTGGTCTACAGCTTCTAAGTTTGGCTGGAATTGATCAATGAGGAGTGGTACTCTCAAACATTTGTGAAAATGCCATCAAAAAGAGCTTCAAACTGAAGGTATAGATAGATTCATATGGTAGAAAAATGGGGAAAAGACAACGATTAGTTTGAATTCTGGCTTTCATTTTCTTGAATTACTTTTAAAAGTCATGTTTAATAATTAAACTTTGCTTTGCTTCTTAAAATAAAGTTATTTTTTAATTAAGAAAGAATGGGAATTTACATTTATTGGGGGAGGAGAAAGAATCGTACAGGTTTACCCATCTTTAGTCACACTATTGTCAGTCTTTGATGGCCATCTGCCAGTTGAGGTCATGGCCCACCTGGTGAGCTGCCTGGGGCACTTAGGTGAAAAAAGAAAACTTAAGGGTTTTCATGCCAAAGGAAGTTTATGAAGTAACTATAAGCACTGAAAATGAAGTTTTTAAGAAAGTCTAAATTCTAGTTCAGCAATAATTTCACAATAGGTTTGGAAAATAGATTCTGTAATTTTTGCTACAAGGAGTTTGCACAATAATAATGGCAATGGCAGAACTATTACTTTCCATGGCACTTAACAGTATTCAAAACACATTCATGTGCATTATGCACATGACCTATCACTCTTGCTAGAAATTGCCAGTTAATAAAACAGTTCCTAAGGATTGGTATATAAGTGCACCCGAGAAAGAATTGCTCTGATTGGTGCCTTTGCTTTCATATCTTTTTAGCAGTGAGTCAACAAGTCCCACTTGGGAATAAAGAAAGCTAATGCAATATGTAATAAAAGCAGAACTACAGAAGAACACACCTCATTACTATAGAGACCTAAAGCCAGACCCACCCTTCTTGTGCTTGCCCAGCACTTTATCTCCAGCTTTTTGTATCATTGGAGCCACCACACAGCTTCTCTAATTTTTCCATTTGTTCAAGAACTTAACTTTAAAAAGTAAATTATAAGATTATTGAATTCAAACTTGATCCATTTCATCTTTTTGCCATCATTCATAGTTCTACCAATGCTTCTGTGCTCTCCTGACCACTTTTGTTAACTACTGCCAAACACTAACAAGACACACAAAAAATGATGGAAAACAAATTACCCACATTTTCAAGGCTGGGGAAGGCATAAGCTGAAGGAATTCTAATAAAATTCTGATTCTCATACAATTTGAACTTCCTACCTTTGCAATATGAAATGTACATTTTATATATAATTTCCGTAGTAACTTACAGGTGTTAAATTAGGAACAGAAGTAGAGTCCTCTGGGGATAATCTAACATAATAGCTACAGAGTTCAAACAAAGTTTGTTTCCTTTTATATGTTATCATCTGGATGTCTGCAAAATTTCATGCAAATCAATCTTAATTTATTATGTGTTTTGGCTCTTTTCATAAAATAGTCTGACCATGGTATTTCTACATTTTATCTATAAAATTCTCTATAAATAGGGCACTTAATATGATTTTTAATATATGGAATGATTCAGTTAGTACAATAGTCCAAAAAAGAAATACTGACTCCAGGTAGAGAAATCTAGTTTTCACCAGTTTCTAAGAGCTTTTCTAATACCCATGTGCTATTAAGATTTAGGGAAAGTATTAGGAAGACAGTATTAGAATGCACTGTCCCTAGTACTACCCTAGTATTTCATCTATCACAAGTTTAGATTAACTTTGATACAACTCTGCAGATCTACAAATTGTCAAACTCAGCACTTTGCAAGAACTCTCTGCTAACCTTAGGGTACCAAACCTTAGAATCCAATCCTGTATTTCAAGGAGCCTGGCCTTGGCTCTGGTTTGAAATTTACTTCTTCACATCAATTTTGGAGGATGAGTGAGGAGAAGCCATTGAGTGATAAATGCACCTTCCCAGGTATCACAGTTTCCATGGTTCAAAGAAAATGAAGTATTAAGCTAAGGAGGTTGTTCTCAAATAGTGGTTTATGATGCCTGTCAAGTAAGTCCAAAGTATGGTATTACTAGGGAATATTTGAAAGCTTTGAGGGCTCTTCAATTTTAATTGGAAGAATTGGAGGTGGTGGCACAGACAGACAGACAGACATTCTTTGGAAGGTCTCCTTGAGAAGTGTTGTAAGCCCATGTGTGTGTATATGCCTCCGTTTTTACAGGAGACTCACATCCTTCAGACCACCCATCTGTCTCACACGGGCAAAACACATCACAAGTCGTGTCTCCCAACATAACATTATTGGAGCTTTTGCTACTGTATTGACATTTGATTAAGGGAGATCAGTGTTGGGTATTTTGGATTTAGTATGTTTGAACTCCTTTCTTTTCCATATTCCAAGAAGATTTCTTCCCTGAAAAAAGAAGGCAGGTGTTGGAAAGCAAGTTCCAGTGTTTTTATTCAAACATAATCCCTAATATCCTTTCTGGGTGCTCCCCAAAAGGACAGTTGTTTTCAAAAGGAAAATATCAGTTAAGACATACCATGTCACTAAATATGCACCTTTAAAAAGTCATTTGGCCTTTTAGAAAGACCACACTCAAACACAGACTACAATCTATCTCTTTCTTTAAAATCTCCGAAGTGTTATTGAAATGGTTAATAATAATAAACAAGATAAGGGAATCCAGGTGGCGTGGGTATGTGGCACCAACAGAAGTTCCTCTATATGTTAGGTATCAGCCAATTTGCAGAACAAAGCTGACCACATTTCATAAGTAGTATTTTAAGAAGTGAAGTATTATTTACCTTTCAAAACATGTGCTCCTATTTATTCTTCATCAGCATGCTGTGGCACCTGTGTTAGTTTTATGCCACTGCATGCAGATTCTTTGACAAGTAGAATTCTGGTTTCGGTTGTTATTTCACCTGTGGAGCATAAGAGAAAAAAACCTCCTGGAACTTTGAACTTGGAGCACTAAAATTATTTGGAAAATACCACCACATTTTCAGTATATTAATTCTATTTATTGAATGCCAATTAAAAAATTAGTTCTTCATAAGGATAATGATATATTTATAAGGTTAACATAGGGCAATAATGTGGTTTTGTGGGAAAACAATATAAAATCTGAATATCTTCATGAATTATATTGTGCAAAAATAAATAATAGTCATTGTTACCCACCTTGTATTATGCCAAGGACTCCACATACATTATCCCATTGAATAATTCTAGTAAGCTTATGAGAGTGTTATTAGCAGTATTCTCATTATCTAGGCAAAGAAATAGGAACTGCAAAAGGTAAAGTAACTGGGAAAAGGTCTGCCAGGCAGTAAATCAGCTAATGGACTCTAACCCAAACAGTCTGATTTCAGAGCCTGAAGTTCAACCACTACATCAGTGTCTCACAAAGGATGGGACCTAGAATGTGGTATGTGAAATATTTTCAGATAGAGTGTGGAGGAATTTTAAACTTTTTCTAATAGTTGTATATGTATTTTTCATGTGTATTAGACAAAAAATAAAGTAGCCAATCCATCTACTTCCCTCACCTCCACCATTGCTGCTATCCATTCCCCTTCCCCCCAAATCACTGCAGGAACTTTCTAAGTGGTTTCCAGAATTGCTAGTCTAAGGTGAGTTTTTCACACAGAAACCTGAGTGGTAATTATGAATGAAAAACACTTCATGCCCCTATCCTGCTAAAAACCTTCCAATGGTTTCTCATTACTCTCAAAAGAAATTCCAAATTTCTTTCTAGGACCTATGAAGTCCTACCTGATCTGGTTCATGCCTTACTTTGAAGCCTGATCTCTTGACCTCTCTGTCTCTCCCTTTGTCCCTGCCTTCTTGGTGTTCCTTAGCAATGGTGAGCTCAATCTCACATCAGGGGGTTGACCCTTCTATTTTTCACTGCCAAGGCCTTCAGGGGTTTTCACTCAAGTCTCCCCTCAAATACCACTCCTTCAGAGGGTAACTTATCCAACTTTGTCTTCTTTTTTCTCCTTACATTCTTTTAGTTTACTTTATAGCACTGAACTGACATTGTATTTGTAGAACACCCTATAGTTTTTTGTTTCTTGACTCTGTTCCCCATTAGAATATAATTCCTGTGAGAGAGTTCCTTTGTCCATTCTAATCACAGCTGTTTTCCAGCTCCCCAAAATGTGGCACAAACTATGTGTTAAATAAACATTTGATAATTTGTTATCTTAGAATGAAGATAGAGGTAGGGTTGTAAAGGAAAATATTAAGAGAATTTAAAAAGTGTTATTGAGAAATAACAGTATGATGGAGATGACAAAATGATGAAAGTAGGATGATAATGCCTGGATTTTGAACAATGAAGTATATACTACATTCCACATAATCAGTTAATAGTGAGATTATGGCATTTTTGTACACTTTAAGTAATGAATAAATTGTATGTACAAAATGAGGCCCACCAGTTAGAGATATATATCTGCTCATGCAGACTAGAAGATTTCTGTAGAAACTTGGGTTTGCCTCTAGAGTTTAGGTAATTAACTGACATTATTAAATAAATTGAGAAATCTTTTTATACTTTGTATTTCACAGGAAAATGACATTAACTGATTTTCAGATAAATACAATTCAGATACAGCAACTGAGCAGTGCCTAGTTAGTAAAATCTTCTCTTTTTATTTTACTATGTATGAATGTCACCTGACACCGAAAAAATCCTACCAATTTCTATAAATTAGGTAAATTGTGTTAAATTAATAGCTTGATGGAACTGTTAAGAGACTGGTGTGCTAACAAGGAAAACTGATTATTCTATTTATATTTATTTTAATTGTGAGCCAGCCATAGAAATTTACTTATAGGCCAAAGCCAGAATGCAAGGAAAGAATTTCACTCTGAAATGCTCCACCCAACTCTGTTTCTTCAAAAGTAGAACATAGAGGTAAAACATACAAATTATAATTTACTCTTTTAAGGGTACATTTACATAGTGCTTGAATACATGCAGTTATATTCCCCCATTTTTAAATCTTTTTTTCTTTTTCTCCTTTTTTAATCCTCACCCTAGGATATGTTTATTGATTTGAGAAGGAGAGAAAAGGCAAGAGAGAAACATAAATGTGAGAGAGAGACGTCAATCAGTTGCCTCCCATACACATTCCAACCAGGGATTGAACCAAAACCTAGAAATGTGCCCTGACAGGGAAACACACCCACAATCTTTTGGTGTACAGGATGACACTCCAACCAACTAAGCTACCCGTCCAAGGCCCATTTTTAACTTTTCAATTACAGTTAACATACAATGTTATGTCAGTTTCAGGTGTACACCTCAGTGATTAGACATTATCTAACTTATTAAGTGATCATCCTGACAAGTCTCATACCCACCTAACACCATGCGTAGTTATTAGAATAGTCCCTATAATCCCTATGCTGTAGTTTACATCCCCATGCCTATTCTGTAACTACCAATTTGTACTTATATGAAAAAGATTTTATGTATTTATTTTTAGAGAGAGAAGAACGGAAAGAGAAAAACCAGGAGAGAAACATTGAAGTATGATAGAAATGTTGATGATTTGCCTCTCACACCCCCCGCCCAAATGGAGAACTGGCCTGCACCCCAGGGATGTGCCCAGACTGGGAATCAAACTGGCAATTTTTTGATTGGTAGATCATTGCTCAATTCACTGAGCCACACCAGTCAGGACCAATTTGTACTTCTTAATCCCTTCAGCTGTTATACTCATTCCTCCAACTGCTTTCCCATCTGGCAACTGTAAAAATGTTCTCTGTATCTGTGAGTCTGCTTCTGTTCTGATTGTTCATTTATTTCGATTTTTAGATTCAATTGTTGATACATATGTATTTATTGCCATTTTATTGTTCCTACTTTTGAACTTATTTTCTTCTTCTTAAAGGAGACCCTTCAACATTTCATGTAATACTGGTTTTGTGGGGATGAACTGCTTTAGCTTTTTCTTGTCTGGAAAGATTTTTTTCTGTCCTTGGATTCTAAATGACAGGTTTCCTGGATAGAGGAATCTTGGTTGGAAGTCCTTGCTTTTCATCACTAAATACTTCTTGTCAATCCCTTCTGGACTGCAAAGTATCTGTTGAAAAAGCAGCTGACAGTGTGATGGGAGCTCCCTTGTATGTAACCAAATGCTTTTTTCTTGGCTGCTTTTAGGAGTCTCTTTATCTTTAACTCTAGGCATTTTAACTAAGACATGGCTTCGTATGGACCTCAAGGGTTCATCTTGTTTGGGACTCTCTGTGCTCTCTGGACTCATATGTCTATTTCCTTCACCAGGTAAAGGAAGTTTTCTGTCATTATTATTTCAAATAGATTTTCTTTTTTTTATCTCTACCATTTTATTTGTTTATTTGTTTAATCTTTATTGTATTTTTCCATTACCATTTAGTCTTTTAAAAATATTTTCTTTTTTATATTTAGAGAGAGGGGAAGGGAAGGAGAAGGAGAGGGAGAGAAACACCAATGTCTGGTTGCCTCTCACATGGTCCCCACTGGGGTCCGGGCCTGCAACCCATTCATATGCCCTGACTGGGAATTGAACCATGACCCTTTGGTTCATAGCCCATGCTCAATCCACTGAGCTACACCATCCAGGGACCATTTAGTCTTTTTTATACCTCCTTCCCTCCTCCCAGCAATCACCAAGCCATTGTCCATGGCAATGAGGCCTTTGCTTTTAGTCTTTTTTTTTCTTTCCCTCCTCTCCATACCATGCCCCTATGAGCTGTTATCCTTCTCTCCATCTATGAGTCTGTCTCTGTTTTCCTTGTTAGTTCAGTTTGTTCATTAGATTCCACATACAAGTGAAATCATATGGTATTTGTCTTTCTCTAACTAGGTCATTTCACTTAGCATAATGTTCCATCCAGGTCCATTCATATTTTTGGAAAGGGTAAATTTTTCTTCTTTAGGACTAGTAGAGTTCCATTGTGCAAATGTCCTATAGTTCTTTTATCCACTCATTTGTTGATGGACACTTGGGCTGCTTCCACATTTTGGTGATTGTAAATAACAATGCAGTGAACAGAGGGGTGTTTGTGTTCTTTGAAATTAGTGTTTTGGGTCCCTGTGGCTATATTCCCAGAAGTGGGATAGCTGTGTCTAAAGGCAGCTCCATTTTTATTTTTTTGAGGTATCTCCATACTGCTTTCCACAGTGGCTACACCAATCTGCATTCTCACCAACAATGCAGAAGGGTTCCCCCTTCTCCAAATCCTTACCAGCACTTGTTGTTTGTTGATTCATTGATGATAGCCATTCTGATGGATGTGAGATGGTATCTCAGTGTGGTTTTAATTTGCATTGCTCTGATGATTAGTGATGTTGAGCATCTTTTCATATATCTGTTGGCCATCTGTATGTCCTCTTTGGAGAAGTGTCTATTCAGTTCCTTCACCTATTTTTTAATTGGGTTGTTTGAGTTTTTGGTGTTGAGTATTATAAGTACTGTAAATTTTAGATATTAATCCCTTATCAGATATATTGATGAATATGTTCTCTCATTCTGTGGATTGTCTTTTTATTTTGTGATGATTTTCTTTGCTGTGCAAAACCTTTTTAGTCTAATGTAGTCTCATTTGTTTATTTATTCATCTATTTTGCTTCCCTAGGGAGATACATCTGATAAAAAATTGTTATGAGCAATGTCTGAGATTTTGCTGCCTGTGTTTTCTTCTAGGATTTTTATGGGTTTTGGTGTAATGTTTAAGTCTTTGACTTAAGACTTAAATCAAAGGGCACATTTTTAATTTATTTTTGTGTGATGTAAGAAGGTGGTCTACTTTCATTCTTTTCTGCTTGTATCTGACCAAATTTTCCCAACACCATTTACTGAATAAACTATCTTTAGCCCATTGAAGGTGCTTGCTTCCTCTGGTGAAATTAATTGACTACAAAAGTGTGAATTTCCAGGCTTTCTATTTGGTTCCATCAATCTATGTGTCTGTTTTTATGCCAGTACCATGCTGTTTTGATTACTATGGCCTTATAGTGAAGTTTAATATTAGGTAATGTGATTCTTCCAAATTTGTTCTTCTTTCTCAGGATTGTGGTTGCTACATGGGACCTTTTGTCATTCCATATACATTTTTAAAATATTTGTTTTAGTTCTGTGAAATATATCATTGAAATCTTGATAGAAATTACATTGAATCTGTAGATTGCTTTGGGTAGTACAGACATTTTAATGATGTTAATTCTTCCTATTCATTAACAGGTATATACTTCCACTTATTTGTATCTTCTTCAATTTCTTTCTTCATTGTCTATTAATTTTCCATGTACCAATCTTTCACATTGGTTAGGTTTATTTCTAGGTATTGTATTTTTAAAAATCAATTATGAATGGGATTGTTTTCTTAATTTCCCTTTCTGCTAGTTCATTATTGGTATATAAGAATACACTTGATTTCTGAATATTAGTTTTATATCATGCTACTTTGCTGAAAACAATTTATTAGTTCTAGGAGATTCTTGGTGGAATATTTGAGGTTCTCTATGGATAGTATCATGTCATCCAGAAATAAAGAATGTTTTACTTCCTCCTTTCTAATTTGGCTGCTTTTTATTTCTTCTTATCTGATTGCTATGGCTAGGACTTCCAGTACTATGTTGATTAAAGTTAGTGAAAGCGGACATCCCTGTCTTGTTCTCAATCTTTAAAGGAACACTTTCAGTTTTTGCCCATTGAGTATGATGCCGGTAGTGGGTTTGTCATGTGTGACCTTTATTATGTTTAGATATGATTCGTCTATTCCCACTTTGCTGATAGTGTTTATCATAAATGGGTGCTGGATTTTATCAAGTGCTTCTTCTGCATCTATTGATATGATCATGTGGTTTTTATCCTTCATATTTTTTATGTGATGAATCACATATATTGATTTGTGAATGTTGTATTAACCTTGCATTCCTTGAATAAATCACACTTGTTCATGGTGTGTGATCTTTTTGATGCATTACTGTGTTTGATTTGCTAACATTTGGTTGAGGATTTTAGCATCTATGTTCATTAGGGTTGTTGGACTATCATTTTCTTTCTTAGCAGTATATTTATCTGGTTTTAGAATTTGGAAAGTACTAGCCTAATAGAATTAATGTGGGAGCCTTCTCTCCTCTTAAATTTTGTGAAATAGTTTGAAAAGGAGAGGTGTTAGTTCTCAAAATGTTTGGTAAAATTAACCTGTTAAGCCATTTGGCCCTGGGCTTTTGTTTGTTGGGAGTTTTTTGATTACTGCTTCAAGTTCATTAGGTGTAATCTGTCTATTCAGATACTACTTCCCTACTAATTTTTGGAAGATTGTATGTTTCTAGGAATTTATCCATTTCACCCAGATTGTTGAGTTTGTTGGCATATAGTTGTTCATAATATTTTCTTAAAATGTTTTGTATTTCTTTGGTGTCAATTGTTATTTCTCCTTTCTTTTCTGATTTTATTTATTTGAGCCCTTTTTCTTTTTTTCTTGATGAGTCTGGTTGAAGGTTTGTTAGTCTTATTTATTTTTGCAAAGAACCAGACCTTGGGTTCATTGATCTTTTGTATCTTTTTTTACACTTTATTTAATTTATCTCTCCCATTTTTATTATTTCCTTCCTTCTACTCACTTTGGGGTTTGTTTTTGTTCTTTTTAAGGTTCCTTTAAGTGTGAAGTTAGATTGGTTATTTGAGCTTTTTCTTATTTTTTTTTTTGAAACAGGCTTCTAATGCTATGAATTTTCTTCTTAGCATTGCTTTCCCAGTGTCCCACATATTTTGGGTCTTTGAGTCCTCATTTTTATGTCTTTCAAGGTACCTTTTGATTTTTTCTTTTTAAATATATTTTATTGATTATACCATTACAGTTGTTCTATTCCCCCCTCTTCATTCCCCTCCACCCACACATTCCCTCTCCCACCATTCTCCCCCACTTAGTTTATAACCACGTGTCTCAAGTTCTTTAGATTCTATATTTCTCCTACTATTCTTGCCCTCCCCCCATCTATTTTCTACCTACTGTCTATGCTATTTTCTGTACCTTCTCCCCCCTTCTCCTCCTCCCACTCCCCTGTTGTTCTTCATTTCTATAGTTCTACTCCTGATCTAGCTGTCCTCTTGGTTTGCTTTTGTTTTAGGTGTGGTTGTTAGTAACTGTGAGTTTGCTGTCCTTTCACTGTTAATATTTTTTATCTTCTTTTTCTTAGATAAGTCCCTTTAACATTTCATATAATAAGGGCTTGGTGATGATGAACTCCTTGAACTTGACCTTATCTGAGAAGCACTTTATCTGTCCTCCCATTCGAAATGAAAGTTTTGCTGGATAAAGCAATCTTGGCTGTAGGTCTTTGGATTTCATGACTTGGAATACTTCTTTCCAGCTCCTTCTTGTCTAGAAGGTCTCTTTTGAGAAATTAGCTGACAGTCTGATGGGAACTCCTTTATAGGTGACTGTCCCCTTATCTCTTGCTGCTTCTAGGATTCTCTCCTTCATTTTAATCTCAGCTAATGTAATTATGATGTGCCTTGGTGTGTTCCTTCTTGGGTCCAACTTCTTTGGGACTGTCTGAGCTTCCTGGACTCCCTGGGAGTCTATTTCCTTTGCCAGACTGGGGAAGTTCTCCTTTATTATTTGTTCAAATAAGTTTTCCACTCGTGGCTGTTCCTTTCCCTCTTCTGGTACCCCTATAATCCAGATGTTGGAACGTTTAAAGATGTCCTGGAGGTTCCTAAGCCTCTCCTCATTTTTTTGAATTCTCATTTCTTCATTCCTTTCTGGTTGGAGGTTTCATTCTTCCTTCTGGTCCATTCCACTGATTTGAGTCCCAGTTTCCTTTCCATCGCTATTGGTTTCCTGGACATCTCCCTTCATTTCAATTAGTTTAGCCTTCATATGTTCCTCTAATTTGTGACTATAATCAACCAGTTCTGTGAACATCCTGATAAACAGTGTCTTGAACTGTGCTTCTGAGAGGCTGGCAATCTCTTGGTTGCTTAGAGTTATTGGCTCTGGGACTTTGAATTCTTCTTGTGCCATCTTTTGGGCTCTGTTCATGCCTGTTAAGTAGCAGGATCGGAGCCCTAGGTGTTCACTAGAGAAGGGCAACTCAGTTGCTGGGTTGTGACACTGTATGTGGGGGCGGGGTCAACGAGGAGCAATGGCGTCCCATCTGCCGTCTCCTGCCGTGGCCCCCACAGGTGCCGCAGCTGCCACCATCACCGGGGCCCATGTGTTTCATCCCACTGCACGCGAGTGTGCCACCGCTGTCAGCCCTCCACCACTGTGTTCCCCCTCTGGGGCCTGTGTGGTCTGTCTCACTGTGCGCGAATGTGCGACCTTGGTCAGTCTGCCCCACACCCTGACTGGGTCTGGGCTACTTGCGTGCCTAGGTCTGGGGATCTTTCCTGCCTGACCCTGGTCAGCTGCTGGCTCCACTCCTCTTACCATCCCTGTTGAATGGTTAGTTGTTGTCAGACTTCCCTATAATTCAATTTTCTGTTCTTTGCCTTTGTCTTTGTTCTCCAAACCTTTGTTGTATTCAAACTTGGTTGTGGGAGAAGGCACAGTGTTTCCACCTATGCCTCCATCTTGGCGGAAGTCCCCCTGATTTTTTTCTTAATCTCATAGTTGACCCATTCATTGTTTAATAACATGTTATTTATTTGTTCCATGTCTTTGTGTGTTTTTCAGTGTTGTTCTTGTGATTTATTTCTAGTGCCACAGTGTTGTGGTCTGAGAATATGCTTGATATAATTTCAATCTTCTTAAATCTATTGAGAGTTGTTTTGTGTCCTAACATGTTGTCTATTCTAGAAAATATTTTATATGCACTTGAAAAATATATATATTTTCTGCTTTGGGGTGAAATGCTCTGAAGATATCAATTAAATCCATTTAATCTACTGTGTCATTTAAGGCTGCTGTCTCCTTGTTGATTTTCTGCCTGGAAGATCTATCCACTGAAGTCAGTGGGATATTAAAATTCCCAACTATGACTGTACTTCTCTTGTTCTTTTCCTCTATGTCCATCAAGATTTACTTTACATATTTAGGTGCTCCTATATTGGGTTAGAAAATGTTTAGTAGGGTTATATCCTCTTGTTGGATTGTTCCCTTTACCATTACGTAGTGTCCTTCTTTGACTCTTACTATAGCCTTCATTATGAAGTCATTTTGTCAGCTATAACTACTGCTACCCCAGCTATTTTTTATTTTCCATTAGCATGAAACATCTTTTTCCAAGCCTTTACTTTTAGTCTGTGGGTATCTTTCACTATGATATAGGTCTCTTGGAGGCAGTATATACATGGATCTTGTTTTCTTATCCTTTCAGTCCCCTATGACTTTTGGTCAGATTGTTTAAGCCATTTACTTTTTGGTAATTATTGATAGATATGTATGTAGTGCTATGTTATTGTTAGACTGTTTTCCTTCTATTTTTTCTTCTTATTAAATCAAGCCCTTAAACATTTGCTGTAGTGCTGGTTTGGTATTTACAAACTCCTCTAGCTTTTAATTCTCTGGGAAGCTCCTTATTTCTCCTTCAATTTTTAATGATAGCTTTGCTGAATAAAGTAGCTTTGGTTGTAGGTCTTTGCTTTTCATCACCTTGAATATTTCAGGCCATTCCCTTCTGGCCTGAAATGTTTCTGTTGAGTATTCAGATGTCAGTTTAATTGGTGCTCTCTTCTTTTTAACTACCTGTTTTTCTCTTGCAGCTTTTAGCATTCTCTCTTTATCCCTAAACCTTGTCATTTTAGTTATGATGTGTCTTGATTTTTTCCTCTTTGGATTCATCTTGTTTGGAACTCTCTGAGCTTCCTAGGCTTGTGTGACTTTTTCCTTCACCAGATAAGGTAAGTTTTTGGTCATTATTTCTTCAAATAGGTTCCTGATCCTTTGCTCGCTCTCTTCTTTTGGTATTCCCATTATATGGATGTTGTTATGATTCATGTTGTTCAAATGTTTCTTAAGCTTTCCTCATTATTTCAAAATTATTTTTTCTTTTCTTTTTTTGTGTGTGTGTCCCAGGGCTTCTTTATTTAAGATCAAAGTGATAAAAATGATGTGGGGATTAAAATCAAGAGCATCAGTGAACTTCATCTTCCCTCCAATCACTTTCCTAAACTCCCTGCCCCCACACCCTTTGTGTTCCCAATTCCCTAGTGAAGAAAGAACTTAATCCCTAAACCCTGGAACAACTCTCAGGATTCTTTCCCTGGCTCTCCCTCCTGTGGTAGGAAGGCAGGTACCTCAGTTTGAATGCATGGGAGAGCCCAGAGCAGTGACAGACACAGAAGGAAAGGCTTCACCCCAGGGAAGGGACTGAGGAGTGCAGTGTAGTGAAGTGAGGGCCCACATAGCCTGGGGTATCAAAA